>NC_056744.1:1538570748-1538921295 GCF_019279795.1 Protopterus annectens
ACCTTTGGTTTTGTGCTATTTCGGTTCTTTGCTCTTTGCATTTCTACTACATCCCCTACTATCTTTGCATTCATATGCCTCCCTTTCCCGCTATGCAGGAGTCTGCATGCAGAGTTATCAGCTGCCGGCGTTTGCCCTTCCTGGATTGATTGGTGTTGATTGCTCATTACGGCTCCATTTACACTGCTTTTGCATTTCCTCGTATTCTCCGCATTACCTTCCTATATCCGTGGTTGTTGACAGGGAGGCCGTCACATGACTGGTTTAGGGAACGTAGTCATCCTCGTGCACATGCATCTGTGCGCACATTATGTACTCTCAGCGCATCTATTTCCTCACACGCCAGTCCTGATGCTGTGATGTGCATTGTACAGCCCAGATTTGCTGACCTCCAATATCCTTCCTCCTACAGTGGCACACCCCTCTGTGGTTGTCATGTATCTCGTGTAGGCCACCGGTGTAGTACCGCTACGCCGTTTGCTCCATCCTTACACCGGCACCGCTTTGCGATTCACTATTATCTGCCTCATTTGCATGGAATTGACTACTAATACATGGTTACGGCACCGAACACCGCCACCACTCCTTGACAACCATTGCGCTGGGGTTGAAGCTTTACATACATACTATGGTGGCTGTGCAGCTGATGTGTGTTATACTGCTCTTTTAGGACATTGTCATATTATTTCATTGCTTTGCAACTTCTGTGCACATATCCCGGGGGTCTGCTGTTCTTTCTACGTACGTGCCATTTATGTCATTTTTTACATTTTGTGCATATTTTCTTTGGACATTCTCGGTGCCTTTCCACATTGGCATATTGCACCTGTATGATACCTGACTTTGACAGCCTTCCGTTACTCCTCAGTCATGTTTGGGTAAATGTAAACCATTTTTTTTGGTTTACATTGCCGTGCCCTTACGCTACGCCTGCGCCACTTCGTGGATCGCTATTTGCCCTCATTTGCATGGTGCAATACCGCACACAGTGTGTTTTGCATACCTACGCCGGGGGCAGAGACGGTCCGGCGCACGCCGGTAGTGCACGTGGAATTCATTCATACCTGAATCGCTCAGCAGCCATATTTGGCGTTATAACGCCGACGCTATGCTGGCGCCTGGCGCAAGGTTCATGAATCCGGGGGCTTGTTTATCATTCCATAAAATACACCAAAAACTGTTGTATGAATCAAACCATAACTTTGTAAAAAAACTTTGCTACTAAGACCACTGAAAGGCAGTAGAAATGCTACCAATAAAAGTAAGATATTATTAGAAATTCTGAAAATCAGAGCAGTTCACTGAACATCTGTACTGATTCACAATGATTCTTTTTATTGCTGTTGCATATGGTATTACATAAATTACCAACAGTCATAAATATGTCAAAGTAACAAGGCATTCAAACACTCATTGCAGTTTTATCATTATATAAAATATTCTGAATTTAAAAAGGGCACATCATTGGAGAACAAGGATAGCAACTAAGGTTTTCCAGTTACTTGAGCTTCCAGGTTGCAAGAGCCTTTTGCCAGAAGTGATATGTCCAAGTTATTCATTGCTCTCCATATTTTGTTAAATAAGTCACCTAAATCCTTTTCAAATTCCTTTAAAATAACTGTATTTGACTATTTTTCTAACTGCGATAATTGAGTGTATCATTCAGTGTGAGCATTTAATTACAAATGTCTCAAATCAAATGTAACAGCACACATTTGAGATTTTGTTTATTTGCATACCTTTCAACTGTCCAGATTTTTACAGGATGTCCAGATCTTTGCCATATATTTTTGGTCTGCTCCTCATTAAATTTGTGGTTTTCTGAAAAATCGCTGAGGATTGAAGTCAATAAATAATGACATACATCTGAGTTTCACACATTTCACACTTCATATCCTTCAGAAAATGCATGCCAACACAAATCTTATTATTCTAGGAACTTCCTAAGTTTATAAGAGCAATATTTAAATCTTATTTTCGGCTTTGTAAGTTAATTATTTATTTATTTTGATTGCTGGCATGTTGACTAAGCAAGGTGAATTGTCAGCAGAGACCCAGGGGTACAAACTCATTGCATGCATTTTACTTGTTATGAGCAGTCAGGTGGGTGGAACTACATGGTTACCATTTCAGCCATGACTTTATTACAGTAAAAGGAAAAAAGATGTTTAGCATTCAGCATGCAGCAAAGAGCAATGCCCCACTGCAGGTCTACTAACAAGTTCAACTGTGATTCAGTTCTCTAAAGTTATGAGTTAAAGATCATGACTAAGGGCACAAAACAAAGTTTTTGTGAAGACTTTTTTTTTTAGTAAAATGCATTTCCACACTTTAAAAATATGAAGTTTAAAAGCTTGCTTCCAAACATGGAAGATAGAATGTACCAAGGCATGTTATAGGCATGAATATTCATGGGCAGGCAGCGCTTATGACAGGTTGGGTTCCAGTTCTAATTAAGTTGGATTAAAGTAGGCAGGGAATTGTAAATTAGTTACGTTTGGCAATTACATAAGTAATTTATCATTTCGTACCTATGCTAATGCACTATAATTACAACTGGAACCCAAGGTGATGAAAACTCTGCCTGCCCAACCATGAATATTCATGCCATAAACATGGCTTGGCACATTTAGTCTTCTGTGTTCAGAAGCAAATTTTAAAAAGGTTTGATTTATAACTAGGTGGAAAATTACCCTTTGCTTTTGTGTAAAAAAAGTGTTCACAAAACAAAAGGTCATTTTGCACCTTTAGACATACCCCGGGATTCATGAAGCTCAGTGCAAGGACGGTGTTAGCCTTGGGCTGACTGTGTGGCGTAGAGATGGAGCAGGAGCACCACATGCATATTAATGAAGGCGCGCTGCCGTAATGGCCACATGCAAAAGAAACGTGTACAAGTGCAGGGGGCTTGTCCAAGTGCTGCATGGAGGTGTGAACATGTCATCTGCATATGTGCAACCTAAAATGCTGACTAGTACAGCCTGCATCTAATAGTAATCACTCCTGTCAGTGTCCATGGATAGTGAAATGTATGCAAAGCATACAAGACATCATTGCGAACACCACAATAAGAAGTAAACACAAAGGCACATAGCTGAATATTGAGTCCCCGTCCCTCGAACAAATGATATTTTGATATTTAAAACCCCGTGCCCGTATTCCATTGTAGTGTCGCTAGTTATACCAAGTGGAAGTGAAATGCATCGTGTTAGCGTGCTGCCAGTTGCTAAGCCTAGCCCAGTGGTTTGGGTTACCACCTATCCTACATTGTGAGGGGCAGTCCCCCTCTAGGCAGGTGTGTCCATGCCAAAACCATTATAAATGTGAAATGTCCTGCGATAGTAGGACATAATTATGTCCCATATTTTATGTAATAGTCCCATACAATACGTATGTCCGTATATAAAATACCTATATGTCACAAGAAACAGAATAAGCAAGTAAACGAAACAGAATAAGCAACTACACCACTACAACAATAAAAGCATATATGTAGGCATAAAATTAAAGTACTATCCTTTGTAATGACCGTGGGTATGTGTTGGCCTGTAAACTCAGATGTGTGTCCCAAAAATGTCCCATCCAGGTCATATGAGAAGGTGGCAACCCTACCAATGGTCAGAGCATTCGCCCAATATCTGCCCATTCGCGGTCCAAGATGTCCTTGTCAGGACGGCCCATAGATGAACGGGTATTACCCGGGTCTACCTACCATGTCATGAAAGATAAGTATTTGCGTGTACCTATGTGCGTGAAGTACAGCATGTGGATGATCAGAAATGCTAGTGTAAACATCACAACCATATTGGTCCAAGAGATATGTAGTGTATGCAATGTGTTTTGTTGACTGTGCCATGGGCCATCAACTAGAGAAGGGATGAATGGTGTCTGTGGAATATGGGGATGGGGGGTGATGGGTAATGTAATAATTCACCAAGGGGAGACTGGGTTGGATGCACAATAGGTAAACTGGAGGTCTACGAGGGAGCAGTGGGTGAATCAGGAAGATAACCAAAGAACAAATATACACATCCACAATATAATCTCGCAAACGTGAACATTAAAAAGTGCAATACACATGTACAGAAACGTTACCGGCACATACCCACATAATGGTCTGGCCTGAACTGAGCCATCCAACCCCAACACACCTGGATACATAATTGAATATCCATCATCCCCTTCACAGCACACCACCCCCCACTTCCTGAACGTCCACCAAAACCAGCCATACTCGGGCTGCTAGATAGGCGCGGCCATATTTGCACATAGTGACCCCTACCCATATCTAGTAGGCAGTTTCATCCTAGGCAGTCTCAGGATTGCAAACTATGTATCCCTTGCATGTATAACCCTACCTTACAGCCGTAAAGCAAAGAAGGTCATCGGTCCCCACAATTGTTGGATATCCCTCATGGGATATGTATCTCTTCTAAACATTATAATTGGTGTCACAACACGATGTCCAGTCCTGTATACATCTGGACACAAGTTGTATGAGCAGTAGTTGTCCATAAGACTGCTTAGCCTCTAGCCGGTCCTGCAGAACCTATGGCCCGGGATCAAACACCTGACTGTGATGCACGTCTCCCCATGTGCATTATCAGGAATATGTATTTTACACATTCGTATAGTGGCAGTCGGATATAGGGTGCTTTAAAGAAGAAGTAAGTAGGGTTACCACCTGCCCCACCTTGCAAGGGACAGTCCCTTTTTGGGCAGTTCTGTCCAGACCAAATATAATACAATGGCAAATGTCCTGTGATTGTAGGAAATATGTCCCATATTTCATGTAACAGTTGCATAAAACAGTTATTTCTGTATGTAAAATACTTAAAGTTACAAGAAACAGATTAAGCAACTAAACTGCTACAAGAATAAGCTTTCATTTAAGCAAATAAGTAAAGTTCTAACCTTTGTACTGACTGTGAGTATGTCTCGGCCTGTAAAATCTAATGTGTGTCCCAAAAATGCCCCACTTTGGCTATAGGAAAAGGTGGCAACCCTAGACGTAAGCGTGTATGCAAGCGTGTATGTGTGACGGTAAGTGGCGGTGATTTAACGGTATGGGAAATGTAAACGAGCATGTAGGTGTATTTGCATGTGTATGTACAGACCAATATATACACACACACACACACACACACACACACACACACATATATATATATATATATATATATGTGTGTGTGTGTGTGTGTGTGTGTGTGTGTAGATATGAAGAATGAACATGGTCACAATATAGGAAATCCCCGTAATAGTTAGTGCTGTTATATATCAGGATGGCCATAGGTGAGCACACCTCTGCATCCCCAACCACAGGTAGGACGCTAAAAGTGGCAGTCCCGGTACCCAGTCGGACAAGCCTAAACCCAGATGACCATATGAACACCCTGACAATTGAACACATGTATGTGCCAGGACTATAGGCTTTGGAGGTCTGAATAACCTCAGAGTGAGTCAATATGCGGCACAGGTCCAGAGCAGTAGGAAATAGGGAATGGCACGTGTGTAGTAGTGCGGTTTTCCCAACAGGAAAATGGATGCCTGCTGTGTAAGTGAAGTGATGAGGCGTGTGTTCGGGTAACTATGCACCATGGGTATAAATATAAATGAAGCAGAACACCAGTACTGTAGTGGTTAGAGCATCCGCATAACGAAAAGGCATTCACGGTTCAAGGTCGACAATAGCACATATCATTTTCCTTGTGGAATGAATGTTGCTCTGCTGTAAAGCCAACATTTAAACATGTAAAGGTGAACGTGTGTATCACATGGGACTATTAACCAGATCCTTTCAATCAAAGTGGTATTGTCATAATGTATAAGGCACAAATAAGCACAAATAAGCAGCAGTAAATATATGTAACGCACAGTAAGCATAGGCGAGTGTGCCTGCGCAGGTGTAAGCAGCTCCCAGCACAGGAAATGTATGTTTGCATGTACAGATGTAATATATATATATATATATATATATATATATATATATATATATATATATATATATATATATATATACATATATATATATATATATATATATATATATATATATATATATATATATGTATATATATATATATATATATATATATATATATATATATATATATATAAGAATGGATGTTGTAACAATAAAGCATACACAAGGGATGTGAAGGGAATCAAGAGCAATGTTGGTATTATATAGCGCTTTCAGCATATGTCATAAAAATCTGCCCAGGAGTGAGCAGAGCACCGCTACTCACACCACAGGTATGGTTTTACCAGTGGGAGTAACATTGTTGAAATGCTAAGTCTACTTTACACACAGACGGAATGTAGTCCCATGCTGGGACCTCCAAAAATTGGAAAGCGCAAATGACCATATTCCATAACCCTAGGAAAGGCACGTATGTGCGAATATACATGGCGGGAGACCCTGTGAATACACGAGGCGGGACAGAATGTGTGTAGGGCCCCAAAAGCTCTGGAGAGGGGAATGTGTAAAGGTGTGTCATGGCTGCGATAACAAGTGGATACTGGATGTTACGCATGTAAATTTAACAGGGGTGGGGTGGAGGAACTATGGGTATGCAATTATGGATCCAGGCATGCCAGGGTTGGATGGGCTGGTTCTAATGGACCACCCCGTGGAGGTCAGCTAGGTCGTAATAGGTATATATGCATACTCACATGCAGACAACAATATATGTTGAAGTACAAACTCTGTAACACATGCATTCCATCTGTTGACATAAATAATAGGAATGTGCCATACAAACATTGACATTAGATGGAATAATAGGCTGTGCAGAAGAGGGACGGGTCAAATCACACTATCACATTCCAATTACCATCGGTAATCCGTACATGAAAATATAGCGACATCTGTCCACTGTATAACGTGCTACATACCGATTACAAAATAACTGGAGCATGTCGGTGTTATAATGAATAAGGCACTAGTATGATGGTGAAGCATATAAACACCATTACGCATGTGTAAGTGCGTATGAGTGGGGAATGTATTGACACACTGATGTACATATATATAATCATATATATATATATATATATATATATATATATATATATATATATATATATGTATATATATATATATATATATATATATATATATATATATATATATATATATATATATGTTACAGTAAATATACACATGTATATACCTAGGTTATGTTACAGCAGTTACGGGTAACATGTTTAGACCGGGCATATGTTGGTGGGACGTCCACTCAACAAACGTCTACCTCCCACCCCCAGAGCTAGGCCGGTGAGACATACAGACACGCAATAAAGGTAAATACAACACTGCTTCCCAGACCACCGTCAGGAAACTACCAGTGGGAGAGATCTACAAGGTCTACACTTTAAACATGGACAGCGACGTCCCTTGCGGGACACCAAAAATTTCGTATATCCAACCAGTGGGGGTAACACTATTACAACCAGGATGTAGCTGTACATGGAACAGTAGGTTGTGCAAGCCTGATAACACATGGGTTGACACAACGTATGACGTGTCCCAACACGGGGACAGTGGGCAATGTGTAGGGGTATGTTCATATCCCATCTGCATCCACCTGTGCCCACAGTAAGGATGAGTGCTGTAGAGTAGTGGCAGGTGGGGGAACTATGGGTATGCGATTATGGAACTAGCATGCAGGTATTGGCTGGCAGATACATATTAGGACCACCCCGTGGGTGTAAATAATATTCCGATGTGGGCATAGCAGACACCCATACCTCCCAGATCTTAAGATCACATCTATTGGATAGTCCATAAACCATTGGGGGAACACATAGGGACCATATCATTGAACTGTCCCCAATTACCAGAGACGTCCTTTATTACGAATCAGAATCTAACACAGTCCCAACTAAACTCTCTTAGAACTAGTGATATTAGGAGGAAAGGTGGCAGAATACATGTAATGAATAATGACAACATGTAAGAGTCATAAACAGCATGTACCTCAGACAATGTGTGTGAATACATATGCACTCTGTGTCTGTCAGTGTGTCAGGTTAATAGCACCAACCTTCTAAATGGGTCCCAGAGGTTGTTATGCAGTGTCCCTGTTTCAGTGTTCATTCTTCCCCATTCGTATGAGAGGTCTGATAGTGAGAGAAAGTGCATGTTCCGCCGACTGCCTTAGAAAGTTGATAGAATAATAGGGTTGGGGTTACCACCTGTCCACCTTTGCGAGGGACATCCCCCTTTGGGCAGTTGTATCCTGCATAATAACTGTAATTAAGGCAAATGTCCTGTGATTTAGGACAAAGATTACCTGTATTGTCTGTAGTAGTTGCATAAAACAATTATGTTCCTCTGAAACACTTAAATGTTATAGGTAACAGTATAAGCAACTATAATGCTACAAGAGTAACCTTTTATTTAGGCAAAACATTGAAATACTCCCCTTTCTACTGGCTGTGGGTGTGTTGCCCTGCAAAGTCTGACATCTCTACATACAGGTCCTATAGGGTTGCCACCTTTCCAAATGGCCATAGTGGGACATGTTCTGTAGAAATGTCAGACATTCCAGGACAAAACATACCTACAGCCATGCATAGTATAGGATTACACTTATTTGCACAAATAAAAGCTTAATCTAGTTGCATTTGAACTGCATATGCTAATTCACATAACATATAAAAGTGTCATATATAAAATAACTGTTGTATGCAATTATTAATGAAACGTAGAATATAATAATGTCCTGTAATCCGGACATGTGCAATGTCTTGATTATTTTCGCAGTGTCCCTCGCAAATTGGGACAGGTGTTAACCCTAAAGTCCTACCTTTGCCAATTGAAAAGGTGGTAAACCTATAATAGGTATGCGGTAGCATGACCCATCCGACAGATGTGGCTACCACAACTCAACTACTTGTCTGTAATGCAGGGTCTCGGTTCCCATGTATCAGCCAGATGGGAGCAGAGTGTATGCGGAACACACAAATATGATTAATTCACTGGACAGGCCGCTGATTCCATACAGTCAAACGCTATGCCATTGCCTAATGGGCAGCCATTCCCGATATTGTAGTCATGTAGTCCGATGTGATAGGCATCACAAGGTGGGAGCAGATTGTAAGAGGAACACACAAATATGAATGATTCACTGGACAGGCCGCTGATTCCATACAGTCGACCACCATGCCATCATCTAATGGGCAGCCATTCCCGATAATGTAGTCAGGAGTGGCCTTAGGTCAACTGGTGCCCTAGGCAGAGGACACAACGGCACCCGCCACCACACCACCCAGTACCCCCATCCTGGTCTACCTACACCAAATAAATACTGGTAAAGTGCCCCCACTAAAGCAGCTCCCTAGGCGGCTGCTTAGTTGGCCTATGCCTAAGACCGGCTATGACTGTAGTCATGTAGTCCGATGTGATAGGCATCACAAGGTGGGAGCAGATTGTAAGAGGAACACACAAATATGAATGATTCACTGGACAGGCCGCTGATTCCGTACAGTCAAACACCATGCCGACACCTAATAGGCAGCCATTCCCAATACTGTATTCATGTATTCCAATGTAATAGGCATCACAAGGTGGGAGCACATTGTATGAGGTACACACAGATATGATTGTGTCACTGGACAGGCCACTGATTCTGTACAGTCGAACACAATGCCGTTGCCTAATGGGCAGCCAATCCCGATACTGTAGTCATGTAGTCTGATATAATAGGCATCACAAGGTAATATTGTGGTCCTCGCTCACACCCAGGGGTGTGAGAGACAGATGCAAGCACCAATGTCGGTGCATTAGCAAGTGCGGGAGCGTGCTGGTGTAAGCGTGTTTGGCTACCAGTATGCGAGTATTGCAGTGGTTAAGCAATGTAGAGGCTAACCGAGCATAAGGGGCTGTAACCAGAGGTCAGCAGTGCCTAACAAGGTGCAAACCCAGGCACACCCGCTCCCAACTGCTTTAATGTGCCTCTGTATCCAATGGGCTTGTTCTGCCCTGCAACCAACTAAACATCCTTTGCAAGGTTCGGAACCAGGACCCTGTGCACACAGCTAATGTGTATTACCAATACACCATGGCAGATATACAGACAACGGACAGTACCACAAACATATCATACAGCGCAGTCATGCAACAGCATAGGAATGTATCCCATCATGTAGATGTACACGTGAGTGTTTATGTCCAGCATATAGGTACATACATATATAGAGATGTATCAGGAACATATCATGT
This sequence comes from Protopterus annectens, assembly GCF_019279795.1. Lineage (NCBI taxonomy): Eukaryota > Metazoa > Chordata > Ceratodontiformes > Protopteridae > Protopterus > Protopterus annectens. Next base: position 1,538,580,977 of record NC_056744.1, read on the forward strand.
GACAACAAACCATTACAAATGAATGAAACGGGAAACACCAGCGATGCCTGGATTATGTAGTGGTGTTGCTGTATGTGATCACAAGAGTCCCTCAGACAGACATGTGTCAGTCATACATGCAAATAGTTGTACATTGGCCGTATACATCACTCTGCATGTAATGCACATTGACACAACAGTACCTGTCCAGTCATTATGTGTGAATATTACTCTTGCAATGTGCTGTGTGCAACATCATCATCATGATAAAGCTAAAAGGGGTAACCATAGAGGGACCGGTAGGTTTTTTTGTGTACAATGAGGTCATCCTCCTCACATGTACCTGGACCATGTAGGAGTGATTTGCACACCAGGATCGTGCACCTGAGGGACAGGGGTAAGGATAACAGTAGTATGTTGTGATGCATATTACAAGGGTTTCATGTGTCCAGTGGGCACGTGTGTGTAATGGACAGCTATGTATAGGGCAGATGGTGTCCTAGGAGCCAAATGGCTTTATGTGTCCATAGGTGAGGGTCAGATGTTGGGGAAGGAGTGTAGGTATGGCCATGGAGGATAGGTAGAAGCACAGAAATGACAGCATACAGGCAGGAGTGGCCCTAGATCAACTGGTGCCCTAGGCAAAAGGGCTCCATGGTGCCCCCCACCACACTACCTGGTGCCCCCATCCTGGTCTACCTACACCAAATAAATACTGGAAAAGCACCCCTGCTAGACCGGCGCCCTAGGTGGCTGCCTAGTTGGCCTATGCCTAAGGCCGGCTATGCATACAGGGTTGCTATATGACACATGTGGTGGGGTACACCCTGGATGGGGATGGGTCTTCGGCATTCAAAAGCCCATGGGAACAGTGGGACGGAGGTCCCAAGCCATGGGCAACTGCCACTACAGGAGGCAGTGCTGGGGGCTGTCCAGGAGAGGCAGCATCGCCCTGTAAATGTGACACTCCGCCATTGAACTGGTGTATCTGGCTTCGTAACCCCTTAGAGAGCCACCAACGCAATACATCCAGGACCGCATGACAGCAGATATGTACCTGTCTAATCTCGCTCCCAAGGGGGGCATGCTCCATCCTCAGTGGTGATAACACCAGAAGGTGGTGCAGAGCCAACAGAGGTTGATGTCTTTGGCTGGGCCCCAGATGAGCTAGTGCCTGGTGCCATGGTCAGCTGAAGTGAGACAGGAGGATCTGCCGGAACCTACCAACCCATTCAGCCTATGGTGTTGTGTTTTAAACCCACATATAGCTTAGTGATAGACAACAGCATACAGGATTACCTACAACAGTATGCATAGATATCACCAGCAGCTCAACACAACAGATGGTACACATTTGCAGAGGGAGCACAACACATGCATATATACCGCATGCCAACTGTACAATGTGTAGTACACCTGTGACCGCAGCTATGAACAGTTGCCCATCATTGGCTTGTCACTGGGAATCCCACACAGTGTCAGTCATACCACTGTCTCATGTGACACATGTCCAGTCAGGGATGTGATGGCAGTAACACATCCCTATCATCATGTACTGTCTGCAATCCTCATACCATGCTTCTGCTGTGCACAGAAGTGTGTTTAGTGTGTAACACAGGAAACAAATGGTTGTACACACTGACCAGTACACAGATGGCCCTACAGATGGGGGTCCCTCATGATCAAAGTACTGTCATGTCTGTATTATAACATACAGAATAGCCATTACCGCACACATGTTAAACAGGCAGTAGTCTCAATGTAGCATAGCTACACTTACATGCTGTAGTTGTGTGTCACATCACCCTCCTGTCTTTAGGCTGTTTCCCACTGTGGAAAATGATTGAAGTACATCCAGATATAATCTGCGATGCCATGTCAGAACACCACATCCGGGTACCACTCACAGCGACTGTCATGGCCAGATAATAACATGTTTCCCTAGATAGTGTACTGTGTTTATCATGCAGATGGCAATGGGAACACCATCACAGCTGTACCACATGCAATCAGCTAGAGGAGGACTGCAATAGGTGCAGAGGCCATCACCTGACCATTTCCATCTCTTACAATACACATGCTGCTGCTGTGCAGTTGTACACCTTCACATCCAACAGAGAGTGTGTGTGCAGGACAGGAAATGTACACCAGGGAAGGGCTTGAAGACTTAACCATAAGCATCATCTGCCACACGCTGAATAGTACAGGGGAAAACCACTGACTACTCATTACTGTTACATGTGCATGACGTTGCTACATTTGCCACAAAGGTGACATGTTGCTGTGCTGTAAGAACATGTGTGCAGGTGAGTGAGTGCCATCTGCAACCACTATAGTAGACATACATTAGGTGTGGCACACATGTCAGTCCACGTGAATGGATGCCATTGTCACTACAACCACACTCTAATGGACACGCATTGACACCTTTGCCAGGGCGACAAATACGCAATATAACTACTTAGTTTGCCACACCGCAGTAATGCACAGGACAACATGCACCACAGGGGATATCTGGAGGTTCTATGGGCTAGGGCATGTGAAAGTGCTTGACAACTGTTGGTATGCCAATGAGGTTTATAATGGGAATGACTGTGGTTGGGAGTATCACAACCCACATGCAGACACAGGGTGTCAGTACCATGCTCCATGGGTGTGTAGTGTTTGGCTGTGCAAGATGGCTGTACATAGCTGGGTGAGGGGTAATCATTGCCATTGCATCACCCAACAATGGTGTGCAGTGCAGGGGTGTAGTGTCTGCAATGTTCCACATAGATGGGTACTGCATTATCTGGCCTGACATCCTGGTTACCAATGCGTAGGGCCATAGCTTTGCAATGCATGCCATGTTTGTGTTTGATAGTCCTTCACATAGACATTGCCTGGGATGCGCATGTCCCACAATACTGCATAGTGACATGTACAGGTGTACCTGGTTTGGCAGACACATGTAGTGTACACAGCCTGTTATACCCCGATATGCCAATACTGGCCTGGTGTGGCGAAACCTGCTTATAGTGAGCAGGTTGGCCCTGCACCTGCATAGATAGTATGATACAGGTATTCCGTGGTGTCAGTAGCATGGGGTCCATACAGGGCACATGTGTACAGCATTGTCTGGCCTTAGTGGATCACATTTGATGGCACCACATATGTTGCAGCCATTCAGTGTGGAACATAGTGAAGGCACAATGTCGGCATATATGTGCCTATTGTACCACTGTACAGGGTGCCATGTCCTCTGCAGGCCACTGCAGTCACACCATGCCTACTATCTGTCCTCAATGTGCATGTTACTAGCAACATAGTGGGATATCCTAGGCAAGGTTGTATGTGCATGGCACATTGGTGCGGGACATATACTGGGTACTAGTAGGGCTACATACTTAGTTCACCAGTCCTTTGGCCAGATGTATGGGTATGGCTTGCCAACACAGTGCCATGGCTGACTGACAGCTGTACTCCTTGTGAGGTGGCCAATGTGTCATAAGATGGATACTATATAGGAAAACTACAAAACCTGATCCCAAACATGTCCAATGGTAAGACAATCACGGCCACCTCTACACAGGCTCTGACAGAGAAACACACATTTGCCATGTCCTGTATACAAACCCCTACCATATTACACTGCAGAAACATGTGTTTAGGGCACGCGCTATGGCGAATAATACAAAGCAATGTAGTTGTCTCACGCAAGCAGACATACACACACACACACACACACACACACACACACACACACACACACACACACACACACACACACTCTCACACACACACACACACACACACACACACACACACACACACACACACACACACACACACACATACACACACACACACACACACACACAGTTGGCATGTCTGGGATTAGAATACCGACTTAACTGCTTTACTACAGCATTATGCAGTTACAAAATGCACTACCGAGATTACTGGGACACAGCACTCCCAGAGGTGTATTTGTAGATGGGTGACATCATCGGCCTTGCTAACGGTGGGTATAAGGAATGTATGGAGTGTGAGCAGTATAAAAGCATTACTCAGTCCTCAGGCAAACAGGGACACACACACACACACATGGCAAGTGTGGGATTAGAACATCAACCTAATTACTTTATTACACTACAGCATTACGCAGTTACAGAACACGCTACAGAGATTACTGGGACACAGCCCTGCCAGAGGTGTATTTGTAGATGGTTGACATCATCGGCCTTGCTAACGGTGGGTATAAGAAATGTATGGAGTGTGAGCAGTACAAAAGCATTACTCAGTTCTCAGGCAAATGGGGCACACACACACACACACGGCAAGTGTGGGACTAGAACACTGACCTAACTACTTTATTACACTACAGCATTGTGCAGTTACAGAATGCGCTACCAAGATTACTGGGACAGAGCACTCCCAGAGGTGTATTTTTAGATGGGTGACATAATCTGCCTTGCTAATGGTGGGTATAAGAAATGTATGGAGTGTGAGCAGTATAAAAGCATTACTCGGTCCTCAGGCAAATGGACACACACACACACAAACTGCAAGTGTGGGACTAGAACACCGCCCTAACTACTTTATTACACTACAGCATTATGCAGTTACAGAACATGCTACCAAGATTACTGGGTCACAGCACTCCCAGAGGTGTATTTGTAGATGGGTGACATCATTGGCCTTGCTAACGGTGGGTATAAGAAATGTATGAAGTGTGGGCAGTCCAAAAACAATTTAGAGTCCACTGGCAAATGGGGACAGGCATACACACATGCCAGTGGTGGGTACAGAACACCTGCCTATTGACAGATTACTATTACAATACTACATACTTACGAATTGTGCCACATGGACTACACATGTCAAGGCTGTCATTATGACCATCTAGGAATGCAGGATGCTGGCAGTTAAGATGTACATACCTGTGAACCTGTGTGTTTAAAGTAGGAATCCATCCTGACCAGGAGTATGCCCATCTGTGGAATGGACGACTATTACCACTATACAGGGTTACAACGGCCATACCCATACACAGAGGCACATAACCGACACAAGGTGTCACTGGGCATGCTCACACACTTAGTAGCACAGGGCTGTTCGGGATGCACTATGTGTCCATCTACACAAGGATATACTGGGCATGCTCATACACTTAGTAGCACAGGAGGCATGCTCACACACTTAGTAGCACAGGGCTATCTACACTAGGATATACTGGGCATGCTCATACTCCTAGTAGCACAGGTCTGACTGGGATGCACTCTGATGCTAAACATGGAAGGCCACAGCAGCCATGCTATTACATGTAGACATAAAGAACACATTGTAATGGGCTCTGGTGTTAGTAGTTGTCATAGTTAGCAGGAACGCTGCTCTACATATATTTGACACTGGTCTTTTACACAACATCAGCTGTCATTCTGGAATGACATGGCTGACAGTAGGCAGGCCTTTGTCACATATCACATGCATCCATGATTCAAGGGAGTGTGATATTACCCAAGTCGCATCCACCCACACAGTGCCATTCCAAGGCAAATGTCCTAAACACAGGTTAACTCCCATACACCTACAGGACAACTGCATTGTTTTCTTATGCTACCCAGTGCTAGATGTGTAGCATCCATATTCACAGCTGGTCACTGTAGATCCAACAATGAAGAGCACTGACATCTGTGCAGTGAGGAACATACCCTGCTGATGGCTCTGTAGTCCACAATAGCACTACCACCATATACCTCAGAACCAGACATGTGGGCCATAACACAAGTACGGACCGCTCCAGGTGGTGTACCCACATACATAAAGGCCACTCACATGTACTGACCAGTCCCACCACAAAAGGCATCACAGATGAGCCATGTGCAGGACACAGTGTCACATGCTGCATTCTAGGATGTAAACCTCAGACACCACCATGCCCTCAGACCACCAACATGCAACCATACATGTTGCATGACATAGAAGAGTACACCACCATGTCTCCATTGACCTGTGTACTATACTAACCTCTACATCAACTGTAGAGATTACACATGTACTGACACAGTTGCATCATGTGTTATGCAATGCAATGTTACCACTGTCTGTGACCAGGTCAGCTGTACACATACCAGGGGCCCTCTGTACTTTCCACCATTAGCAGATGACTGTTGCTGTACACCAGTACACACCCTCATGTATTGATATGACATATATGTACCTGCCCTGGGTATGTACATGCCACACACACAACATACCTGTAAATAGCATAGCTTTTGTTGTCCTTTGTGCAAACAGGTGGCTACAGCCATTACACACATGCACATGGAATGTAGGTCCATGGCTGCTGAATGCTAACAATACATAAGGTGTGATATCAATGTTGACAGAGGTAACATCCCCTCTGTACTGGTCACCCATCCTATCATACAACAGTCCATGTGTCATGTATCTCATTACACATATCCACCAATTGCAATGCCTACAAATATGCCCAGATGTCAGGATTGTAGGACCTACACCCCTGTACACGTAGTGTTGTGCGTTCAGATAACATGCATGTGCAGTTGCTGATATATGCAGGTGACATGTATCCTAGTACATCATGCAGTTGCAATGCAGCCTCAACATTGCCAGCTGTATATGGTGATATGCTGAATGTGCAGAAAGATGTACCACAGGTATGGACAGATGTGTGGAAATAACTAAGTGGTGGGGCATCTTTGCAGATGGATGTTTGCTGTGGACAGCTCACAGGTGTGTCACAAGTGGTCCTACAATACCCTGTGTAACTGATAAGCAATGGTTTCATTAACTGAAGAACATAACACACAACCTAGACAGCGGTCAGGGTGACAGCGAAGGTAAATCACATGACACCTGTTAATAGTTATGAAGTCCCTAATGCATATATCAGCATTGTTTCCACAGGAAGCATCAGTACAGTTTGTAACGCGTGTAATACTGCTGTACGTCTGACATACATAACATGAGCTAGGCAGGTCTGAGATTCACAGTACTGGCATGTGTGGTTGCATGTGTGTCCATATATGTCACGTATTGTGGGGAATACATCTCAGTTGTTACTCACTCTCCTGTACACTAATGTACACATCTGTACAGACTGCAATGTAGAAAGCAGGGCATAGGCAGGGGCATGTATCTCACATATGTGAAGTATCTGTATGTGCATGACATAGATGTATTAATTACTGAATGCCACGGTGTGTGTATGTAGGGCTGACTGGTCCCTGGGGTGAGGATGTATGTTATCATACTAAACTGATAAGACCCCTCCCACCATCCGGGTGATGCATTCTACTATCCATGTTGATGTCACCGATCTTAGGCCGTACTGGCTACCTGTACATGTGTATTCTCTGTGGCACTTCATGTAGGTGCACAGTACGGTAATGATGATTTGCACATAGGCAGGGGTCCTCATCCCAACAGTAGCAACTATGGGCGAGTGTGTCTTACTGTGTCGGTAAATCCGTGAGTGTGTGGGTGTGTTACTGTGTCACTGAATACATGTGTGTCAATACCTGAGTGTGTGGGTGCAGTTGTGTGTTGGCATCCTGTTATGGGAACGTGTATTACTGATTCCCAATGAGGCATCACACTTCCCACTGGCCTCTACCCTTGTAATCAGCTAGACTACTTTCTTACCTCACCACTCTATGTAACGGTACCTGTGATGTCACCCTTTATGGATGTCACGTCTGTGGCCACAGTAGCATAATACACAGCTATCATGCTCTTGGAACAGTAGATGTGTTTGTAACATGGGACATTCTCACTGGTATGTGGCAGCTACACGGTGCATGCGGTATACCTATGAGTAGTCCACATTGACATATTGGACACTAACTGCAAACTCTGACATCCACCGGCACGTGCAATTAGACCTGAAGAAGGACAGCAGAACATCATGACCAAAATGCAGTTACTGTTGTTACACAAGACACATACTGTTAACAGTATTGTACACCTGTACTACATGGTATATCTGCTGCCTGTCAACAGTCCTCAACAATTGTAAACTACACATATCTTCCTAGTCTGTTCACCATGTGCATCAGACCATATGAGCATGTCCCTGCACCAATGGTGTGGATGTCAGGGATGTGGCACAGGCATCATCATATGCACAGGGTGTTAATGTTTGCCAGAGGCCTAGGCTGCACCATTAGATGACATAATGTGTGTGGGTTTGGGCCTTTGATCTAATTGGGCATGTGTGGACGCTATGCATGTGTGTGTTGCGGTGCCCTACATATGTTTCCAGTGTGTGCGTGTATGTATGCATACAGATCTCCCATGTGTCTGGCCTACACAGGGGTATTATTGATAGCTGCAGACTGTACAAGTGAGGTTTTACAGTTCACGGTGTCTGGCCATGGACATGTGACCTGTGCCTGCCAGGGATTGCATGGGCACTACCAGGCAGAGGTGCAGATTGGGTACTGTCTGATGTCATTTGTCCACTAGAATCATGTCCCTGTTGGGACCATCCCGGGCCACGTGCATGTGGCCTGCTGTGTGGTGGTGTGGACAGCACAGCACCAGATACACTGCTGCTGCTACCGCCACTATGGGAGCGGACATGTGAGGTAGTTCATACACGTAGACCTGACACAGGTGATGTAGCAGGCCTACATCCACCTGCCCGATGCCTCACTCCTACCAGATGTTCCAACACAAACAGCTCATGCTCGCAGATTGTCATGCCATGGTCAAGGACTCTAACCATGTCACCTAACCATCTATCCAAAGCTTCAGCAGTCTGCTGTTGAGCATTTACCATTGCCTGGATGTTGTTTATAGAACGGACAGCAGCCCTCTGTAGCCTCTGATCTTCTCTGTTGCACCGTTCAGCACTTGCCTGTGCCTCCATTACAGCCTGAAACATGCGTAACTTCTGCTCTGTGTCGTGCAGGAGCATGTTGGCCAGAGGTCCTCCTATGAGCAGCACTGGCCACGTGCCTGTGTGGGGCAACACCAGTCGTTTGGCTGACACCATGGTGTGCAGGCACACCTTCCATAGCCCCCACACTTTTCCAAGCTACCACCTGCCAACTGCCCTTCCTCTATGGCCACTGGTGATGGGGTATGTGCAGGTATGGGATCTGTGTGCGAGGATGAGGGGAATATATATGGAATGGCAACCAATGACACAATTTAAGCCCCTGACAACTCTGCCTGTGTCTCAATCATACATTCATCATCACTGCTACAGTCTGTGGGGACTCTAACATCAAATGTACCACTGGAGGGCAATGCACCTACATCACATGTGAGGGCAGACAACAACTGTACATTGCAATCTATACAATAGACACACACACAGACACACATGCATGTGCTATGACAGAATGCATGCAACATGCATGTGATACGGCAAACTGCATGCTGCGCAGACAATAACAGTGGTAGTTATATTACATCCCTGGGTTGCACCACACAACAGCCTGCATGTGTCATAGCAGATGGCATGCAAATTACATAATCATAGTATTAGTTAGCATACATCTCTGTGTTACATCATATGGACCAGCACAGGTTAACAATACACCTGCCTGATGTGTGGCATATGACCTTGACAATCACATGTAGTATGACATGTGATCTACTGATGTGTGCAATGACATGCATACATGTTTAACATAATGGTGTCCTGTCAAATATACAGTGGGGCAATGGTGCACCAATGCAGTGTTGTCTGTTTGCCCTACAGATATACTGCACATTTAGCTGATGTGCATGGCCATTGCATGGCATCATGAGACATCTCTAGTGCTATACAGTGTGAGTTACAGACAGGGTTCATAGCCATGACTGTGTTCAGATACAATACATATATACTGTGGAATGTGACCCACATCACTGAGGTGTATACACACTAAACCATGATGTGGAAGTTGTGACATAGGTCACTGATGGATATAAGGATGACACCCCTGCACATCTGCAACCATATTGCTGCTGCCTGGCAACTATGGCCAGACATGGTGAGCATGTCAGTACACCATGTCCCACATGACATCTGTACCACACACACACACACACACACACACACACACACACACACACACGAGGAGCTAGTATGACATTGATGTCCAACACCAGCAAGGGGAATGTACTGTATCTGTGGGCTGATGTGGATACTGTACAGGTGACTGCTGTCATGTCGCGACAGCCTCAAGATGTTCAACACATCTTATGTGGTGGATTGATGTTACTCCTACACAAGATGTGGACAGGCCTGTAGGATGTCTAGTGTTCCACATCTACGATATGACCATCATACAAGGGTCATGGTTGAACCATATGTAGCCATTGTACGACAGGGTGTACACACAAGCACAGCACGTCTACTGTGTGTGTTGCTCCATGTCTCTGGCCATCCTCCATGACCATGTGTGTACATGTGTTGTCCAAATTATTTTGATGGGCATCTATTTCACATGTCTGTGTTGTCCCATATGACATATATGCTCCAATGGCAACAGGGTTATGCAGATAATGGGTGGTATGTGGGATATGTTTTCAGGTTAGGTAGGCAGTGTTGCAGCCAGGCCACTAGATGTCATGGACATGTCAAGATAGCACATCACATTGTGTGACATTCATAGCAGGGCTATGATCCACACCAGTGAATCCTGTGTGCTTGCCATACTCCAGCCCATTGTGTAGAACTGTTTGTATTCACCACATGTATATATTTGATCTGTAGTACGTCCCTAAAGTGAACAGCACCTCCACCATTGTATGCACAGCTGTACACACATCTGGAAATGACAGTTTGTGAGGATTCATGTCAGTGAGATGATTCACATTGTTTGCAAGTGTTGCACATGGGTAGTCATTGTGATGCATTGCTGGTCTGACCTGTATATTGTGACAGAACCATACATTATGCGTACATGTTGTAAATGGCCACATGGCAGATAGATTTTTGCATTACGGTTCCTGATAAATAATAACACTCTCATCTGCAACGGGCTGCTGTCGCAGAGGAATGCCAGAGGTACCTAAATAGGAGTAACACAGCAGTATGAGCATAACCCACCCCTGTATAATGGCTACAGGGTACAATGTGCATAACACATACACCAGTACATTATACTATACTATGGTGTATGCACATGTGTGCATACACAGAGTAGCATACTATAGTATGTGGCATGTGTTTATACATGCCTTGCATATGATGTTACATTACATATTGTACAGTGACATATGCAACTATATGGAATATAGTTGTTATAGGTGCAGTACTGACATACCAGGCAACTCCAGACTCAGTGGTTGAGAGACACCCACCTCCACAATATCGGCTAAGGCTTGTGGATGTGGTTCTGCAGGTGTCCCCAGGATAGCCAGCAGCTCCTTGGTACGTGTGAGTGGGAGCTGGGTTGGTGGCCCACCACCTGTTGCACCTTGTTCCTTGGTGATTGCATTTGCATGCTATTTTGCCCATCTAATGAGGTCTGTACAGCATCTGCGCACCTGTTGGTATGTGCTGTTGGGGCCACCCACATCATTAACCCTCCCGCAAAGTTCCATCCACAGGGCATTACACTGCTGTGCATCCGGTGGCACATGGTTGAACAGGATATTGTGATTGTCGAGTAGGTATGGGATGAGGGCCTCATCCTCCAAGCAGGTAAAAGGGGGTAGCCTTGCACGTGGCATACCTGGAAGACATAATGTTGGAGACAGGTCACAGTAACTCACAGAGACATACAGAGCTACAGCTGGGCATACATGTCTATTGCATTAATTAAGTTTAAATAGTTGCATTTGCAAACATACATGACACTGAAGTGTTTGTGTCACACACATGTGACAGTCAATGTTGAGTGGATATTATCACCATATATGTGTATGTGTCACCTGATTACATTGCTCATACTCCATGTGGTTGCTGTCTTGATGGGAGCATGTCTGTTTGCCTGTACTGGTGTTCCTACCTATCAGCACATGGCTGGATGTGTCCACATTAATGCAGTCGACCTTGATGCTGTGTATATGTCACATCTAAGGACTTACACTGCCTTAACAGACATGACCTGTGACTCTGCAGACTTGCTCACATAAGGTTTTACATGTATGTGTTCTGCCATATACATCTACACGGCACTGTACACGATTCAACATCCTGCCATGTATCACTTGTGTTGCACATGTGATACACATGGGACACTAGCTAGCCAGATGGTATTTGCAGGGATGGATATCAACTATAGCATGTACAGTCAAAGTCAACTAGTGGGCTATATGCCATGGGTCATGTATGAATCTAGGATGACAGGTTACCTGGCAGTAGCTGACAGGCGGGTCTGTGGGGCCAGGTGGAGCAGTGCCACATTACTGATCCACAGGGTTAATGATACATATACCATGCGTTACCATGTGGTCATCACACCATGTCTGAGAGGGGAGTGATGTGCAGCTTTGACGGACAGGAATGCATAGTATGGCAGGACTATATCAAGTGTATGGGACAAGGATCTGTCCAGTATGTGGAAGGTGGATGTCCATGAAGTATGTGTCCGAGATCAGGATGAGTATGTGTGGCATGTCCAACATCACTGGGTTGGACATGGATTTATTCAGGATATGCATCATGCTACATAGTAGAGATGGGGAATGGGAAGGCTGGTGTAGGTCATCTGCACATGGCCAATCCCCCTTAAAGGAAATATGTGATCTGATATGGGTAACTTGAGTGTTGTGTGTGGCTGGAAAATGATCTCTAAATTCATGAATGGCACCCTGTCAGGATTAGGGTTGCCACATATGACTACCTGACAGGTGTAGTGACGTAGCTATCACAGGAAAGACAACTGCCCAGCTGCATCCCTCACACACAAGTGTCCATTATGTTGACCATTGCCTAGGTGGTAGTTCATGGGTGCAGGGTTATTAACATAGGAGTGACAATGCAATATGTAGCTGTCAGATTGTGGCCATATGTCACACACACCTCACCCACAAAGCACCTTCTGTATGTTGTCCACAACACTACTGAGTCAGCTATTGCTCCTAGGTCATAGTCATTTACATACTTCAATAGGCAGATGCCTTCTGTTTGTGAGGTATGGACTACAATGAGGGGGAATAAAATTCATTAACCCTGACATACTGTAGCTGCCACTGGTGTGATGATCATGTATTATTCAGACACCTTCTGTAGTGCTGGTTCTGCCAGCAGTCCTGTTGCAAAACACTCCTGTGACATAGGAATGTACATCTAGTATACCGAGTGTAGGTGGTCCACATTATGGGTGATGATGTCCTATAACCTGGCAAGGTTATGATATGCAGTGTGACATCAACCATACTGTCATCTACATCTGTACTGCTGACATCAATTAATTGATCAAGGTTCATGGCCTTCCAGACCACAGTCAGCAGGGTAGCAGTAAAGTACATCTTATTATCAGTGGTGTCTCCCCCTTTGTGGGTTGTGATACCTGTTAGTGTGCACCATTCAGTGTGTAAACAACCTGACATGGAGCTATGTTTTACATGATGTGTATGTGGAGAGCATCTTGTTTTGCCATATGTGTATGATACAACCTGTGATGTGGACAGGTCCCATGCAGCCTGAGTGCAGCTTGTACCTGCATAGTCGTGGGTACAGGGGCCCTGTGGTGTACATGGATATATGCTTGTGTACCTCTTGGGGGGAGGGGGCTGTGTGTTTATGTTATCCAAGACCCTATCTGGATTGCTTTTTCATGCTAAGCACTTGTTCAGGTCTTGTAAGCAAATAATTACTATAACACTCAATCTTCCTCATTACCTAGAGGTAAGGGTGAACAGGTTTTGTACATACGTTTCTCACTTGCTTAGAGTAATTTAGCTCTTGTACTCACTTTCCTCACTTATCTAGGTGAATGTAGTTCTATATTCAGGCATATCCAAGAGTCAACTGCCAGTGTTCTCACCTGTCTATCTGATGAATCTGGATATCTTGTGGCAATGTACACATTGCCTCATATACACAAACAAGCATCTACGCCTACCACTCAAAACATTACAACCTGTGAGAGATGCACTCATCTAGCCAAACTGGAGGTAAAGGTCTCTCCAACCAAGCCTGACCCTGACTGTCATGTGGAGAAGGTAAACATTCGTACAACACCACACTCATCACACAAGTCTCACTGAATCTACCCCACCATTAACTGGGAAAACTACTCGTGTACCAACAAATTAGCTCAATGGTTTCTGGAATTCATACACACCAATGCCCTGACTCAACATATCCACACACCCTCCAGGGGCAACAATATCCTAGACTTAGGCATTACCAACATGAGTGACTGGTGCTCCAAACGTGAAGCCAATTCCTCGTTGGTCCAATCAGACCATGAGCTGAACACCATTGATATTCACATCCTGCCCCCACCCCCCATTAAGGGAACCACAGTATAATATGTCTACAAGGCCAACTACATGCTTCTTAAGACAGATGTGGTGGACATCATGACACCCATGCAGATGGACAGTACTGTTACAACTGCTGAATCCCTACACAAATGCACTCTATAAGCACTTACACGAGTGCATGGCTTGTGCTATCCCAAACAGAAGCAGGATGCTATACTCCTAATTAAAGAAAACAATCTGGTGGTCCCCTGCCATAAAAAAATGTACTACAGGAGGAAGACACTGTTGCAAATGAGAGTACAATCCCATGCATGGAGGAGCTCCTTGGCCAGCCTCAGTAAGAAGGCGAGATCCCTTATAAGAGTCTCCAAAGCTAGCTTCGAAAACTAAAACACAACTAATACCAGCAGCAACCACAAAGCATTCTATAGTTATGTCACAAATCTCTATGTCAACAACCAGATCTGCCCTGAGTTACAGCACAAAAGCACAAACATTACAGAAACAATTGATATTGGCAACATCCTGACAGATCCCTCTCAAAGCTGCACACTCTAAAGGCAATATCACAGCATCCATGGGACCAGACAACATCCCAGGCTGCATTTTACACAAACTTTAGAACATACTATCGTACCACCTATGCACCATGTTCAATAATAGTCTCACATCGGGCATAGTGCCCCCTGAATGGTGCACAGCAACAGTTATCCCACTCCTCAAAGGTGGTGCCACAACGCACCATGGGACCTATTTCCCTATAGGCCTGACTAGCCTGGTCTGCAAGGCTATGGTACACATCATGGATCACAGTCACAGAGACATTGGATACCTCCAAACCTTTGACCCCTCCCTGTTTGGCATTGTTAAGGGTGGACCATGCCTCCTAAACCTGGTGGACTTCTTAGAGACAGTTACCAAGGCATTAGATGAGGGTAAGGAGGTCCACACAGCCTACCTAGATCTCTCATAGGCTTTCAACACCATTCCTCCTTCTGGTATTATCAACATACCCATCCGCCTGAACATTAACCCCTACGTCATGTGATCATTTGCAAAGTGGCTCACGGACAGAACCCACACAGTGGGAGTTGTGTACCCTAGGTCCGACTGTATACCAGTTACAAGTGGCGTCCCCCAGGGCTCAGTCCTAGGACCCCTCATGTTCGGTATATACTTCTCTGACATACAGACAAGCACAGGAGGGCTTTGGCTGAGAAGGTTTGTAGACGACTGCAAACTAGGGGACATAATTGTTTCCCCAGCTGTTACAGACACCCTCTGGAAGTGTCACACAGAGACGGATACCTGGTGTTAATAACATGGCGTCAAGCTGAATGCCTAAAAGTGCATAGTCATCCCCTTTGGGTATAACTAATTACCCACAGACTACCACATAGGTGCTATTCCCCTACATACAGAAAAGGTAATAAGGGATCCGGGAACCCCAGTAGATAGCAATCTCTCCTTCGATACACATAATGACAGGGTGGTTAGAATATCCTTCTACATAGCCCCCCTAATCTCTAATGGGTTCGCATTCATATCAAAGGAGGCCATTGTGACTCTACACATGACATATTAGACCCATTAAAGGATACAACACCCCATTTGGGATATACCTTACAAGACAACTGCAACAGCTTGGAAGACCACACCAGTACCACATCAAGAGGATTACTGACCTCAAACAGATGACCTATGCAGCCCAACCTAAGAAACTCCAGCTGTACTCAGTTGCATACCGCATACTCACAGGTGATCTCTGCTTGACATACAAGGCCCATGTCCAACCCTGTATTGCTGGATATGCTCCACCTCAACAGAGTCCCCTGAGAGCCACATGCTCTAGGGATATACACCTAACCACAATGGTGAGTAGAATGTGCTGGACGGATAGATTCCTGACCTGGACACTCCCCATCCATTGGAACATGATTCCAATGTACATCTGGCAGGGCCCCTCAATAGCACTCTTCAAGGGAAACCTTGACGTGTGGATGGGAGACAGACATGTACCCCAGGGATCACTGCAGTGGCTCTGCTGGACAGAGGCACAGGGAACTAATGGCTCTGCCGTTCAGAGGCACAGGGAACCAACCTATGGGGGTGGTGAAAGCCAACAGACTCTAGCTAGGCCTACAAATACCCTTGGTAAGACAGCCTAGTACCTACCTTTGCACATATTACATGTCTTATGTGCATGGATAGTTAAATAGCTCCTCCATTTTACTTTGCTAATATGCTGATAAACTGTCGGATGACTAAAAGACATATGTATCCTGTTATTGTGAATTGGAAATGCCAATAGACATATCTAATGTTTGCCTAACATTACAGTAATGCTATGTAGCTTGTAATACATATCTGCCTACAATACTGTACATTACACAGTTATTGGCACAATATCCCACAATGCAAATCATAATTGCACAGTGGCCCAACCTTTGACATGTTATTCTCTGTAATACATCCATACATGTGGCTACAGTTAGAATATATCAACATAAACTATCCCCTGTTATAGCACATACTTGTTGGACCAGCCCTGCCACTGACATCGGCTGGTGAGGAATATTTCTGTTCAAAGCCCTTATATAGCATCCCTTGTGGTGTATGCAGTGTTTGCCTTGTGACCTACAGCAGTACACACAAGTACTACAAGCATTACTATGCTCAACAATACATTACTACAAGATAACTGTTTCCACTATATGGATTGTGTGCACTTTAAATACTACAGAAAGGTACTACATATACAGACATAATGACTGTTCTACACACCTTATTAGTAACCCAAGTTGTCATTAGCTGTTGATACAATCCTTTTCAGTTTGTGTTTCAATGTTCTTTGTAACGTTCCGCTGGAATATACAGATGGTTTGAATGTGTGATAACACATCCTTTTCTAGTTACATATTGGTAACATGTGGTATCCTGTCCACCAATTGCTGTTCCAAAGTAGTTAATTAGATGCACATCAGCTGTGCAGCTACTCCATTAGCCGATACCATGGCAACAGTGGTGTATAACTGTGTACTTTTTTTGGGCGTTCTCCGTTTGCTTACTTTCGAGTAAGACAGCCTGGATGTGTTGTTTGTGATATATTTCAACAGCTATATGGAGACACACAGAGATATATTAGCTTCATGACTCCCGTGGACTGTGTGTAATGGCTAGATGATTTAGTTCTACATGTGAGTACAGCTGTTATATTTCAGAACATTGCTACTTATGAAGGGTTTGTTTGTACCTGATACTTCTGCAGATGTTTAAGTATGGCAAGGATGTTTGGCCAGCTCAAGGTCGTATGGCTATGCATGAACTGTTAGGTGGTGTACAGTATATTCAGCAGACATCCTTGATTTGGTGTACATGTGCTGTTAATCAGTAATTGCTAACACATCCTGGTGTACGCACAACCCTCTGAAATGGGATTAGTGCAAACAAACCCTGTTACATCAGCAGCCATTCCATTGTATAACAGCAGCTATTTCACATAGGGCCATGTTAGTGTGTCTCTGACAAGGTAAGTTAAGGCTTCTGCAGACGTCGTACACTGAGTGAATGATTTGTGATGTTATTACAGTTTATACTGTAATATGTTTGGGTGTGTGGGTGATGGTGGGTGTGCATAGCAGATGCAGGTGTGCAGGAACTGCTTTTATACATAATCGCTATGTGCGTGAGGGTTCCTTCCCTATTTGGACACCTATCCTTTTGTGGACTAATACAATGGTAATTGCAGGCTGATTCATTAAGGCACTGCTATGTGGTTCCTGTATAGCATGCAGGTGATGTTAGTCCTTGAATCCCTTCGGTAATACATCTGAATGTAATAACGTGTTGCTTCATGAAAGCTGTGTATTTCTGTCATAGGTATTTACAATCATTGTAGTTGTGTTGGTGACTGACCCTCTTTGGCTAGGGTTGCCACTTTTTCATATGGCCATAGTGGGTCCTTTTCGGGACACACATCTGATTTTACAGGCCGACACAAACCCATGGTCAGTACAAGGGATAGAACTTTCCTTTCTTACCTAAATATAAGCTTATTCTTGTAGCAGTTTAGTTGCTTATCCTGTTTCCTGTAACATGTAGGTATTTTAGATACAGAAATAACTATTGTATGCAACTATTACAGTACATATGGGAAATAATTATGTCCTACAATCCAGGACATTTGCCACATTTAATAAATTTGGTCAGGACACAACCGCCCAAAGAGGGAGTGTCCCTCGCAAAGTGGGACAGGTGGTAACACTATCATTGGCTCATGTCCATAGCACATATTTGTAATAGTGTATAGGCATATACTCTCCATATCCTTTGTTTATAATGGTTGGTAGTGGCGGAATATGTGATTGCTATGGTCCATGTTATACACATATATGAACACTTCATCTGCTGTATATGGGAGACCTATGGAATCCCAAAACCACAGAGTTCCGACACACAACGTACTGGGACCAGGCTCCTATACCCCACATTACCGACATCGACAGTAACTCGCGAAAGTAACACGAACATGGAACACACACACGCATACACAGACACACTGCTACCCAACACATCCAAACAAACCATCCTACACTACGTATGAGCAGGTGGCCAAGCCCCTACACCCCCATCTAGGTGTCTGCGCCCCCCACACCACACCCTACTTTAATATTCTACCTCCTAGGTTGCGCAAACAGACGCACAAAGCTAACCCACACCCACACATTACCGTCTCCCAAGAACACACACCACACACAGAATACACACTTACACACACTACAGTCCTAAGAAACACACTTACACACAGTAACCTACCTGAACCGCAACACCAGAAGCACTGACTAACTGTCTATTAACATTGTGATTTTAAACCTCGTGCATTTGGTGTTTCGGTACTGTGTTCTTTCAGACCTTAAGCCTCGGGATTACGCGCGTCGGTATGTGGTAAGTATCCCATTTATATGTACCTCCATGATTATGTAGATGTTGTTAACTTATCTATGGACATGAGCCAAAAAAAAAAGATTATGTTGCCTATCATATTTTAAGAGAATGTATGACTTACTCTATGTTTTGATACTATCCAATTTCCATACGGAAATCATCTAATCATTTACCTTAATATTTTCTTGTTATGGATATTTTTTTTTACTCCTAGATGTGTTTTACTTATACTAAAATCTTCATATCTTGCATGCTTAATGCTTTTGTTTGTTATGTATTTGAATTCTCTAATCTTATTTTAATCAATGGAGCTTTTCTCCCCGGGCCTTCACTAAAAATGGACATATATCCAGCTGGACTAGCCCGGTTAACAAATGTAAAATAAAATAAAATAAAATCTATATATCTACATATATATGTATATCCTCATATATCGACATCTCTCTCTCTCTATATATATATATATATGATGATGTATATATATATATATATATATATGCATATATCTATATATTTATATATATATATATATATAAATATATATATATATATACATATATATATATATATATATATATATATATATATATAGATATATATATATATATATATATATATATATATATATATATATATATATATATATATATAAAACATACACCTTTTCATTGGGTACATGCCGGTTTGTCCTATTTCAACACATTCCTACCTTTTGTGTTTTATCCTGTCAGTATACACGACTGCCATTGGTACATCTCAGGTAGCTTAGTGGTATGTTATTGTGATGAATGTGTACACGATTGCGTGTTCTAATCCTGGCAGTGATATCTTACCTCTCAGAGCAGGCACTGGTAGTACAAGGGTGACTAACGCACATTTCAGTGGTTATGTGTTCCACATGTTTATTATTCTGTGGAGAACTACCTATATATGCAAGCTGTGTTTAAGGTATACTATGTAACATGTACACATCTGTGAAGATTCCTGTCAGGGATACTCCCCATTATTTGGAACCACATCCCTGATTACATTATATAAAACCCCTCACTAACACTCCGGGGAATCCTTGCAGAGTGGGTGATGAACAGTGGCTAAACCCCAGGGATCCCGCAATTGGCTCTGCTCCACAGAGGGACAGTTAGTTAATCGATGGGGTGACGACAGCAGACATGTTTTGCCTATGCTTATGACTGGCCTTGGCAGTAGGTCATGTACCTACCTATGTATCTGTGAACCTGTACATACCGTATGGACACATGCTGATAGCTTAATTTACTGTTCAGGTATTGACTTACCTTGTGACATTGGCGGTTGTGTGTACAATAGTTGAGGGCTACTTATGTAGGATGCACACAGTAGACCACCTATACATGACAATTTACAGGTGGTCGTGTGTGTGTACCATCCATGTTTGCTGTGTGTGCAGATGGAAAATGGTGTCAGTCCATGAGTGCCTACACTGTCAGTGTGTGTGCTATACATTCCCTCTTTGCCAAGGCGTGGGCATACTGGGCATGCTTCCGTCTGCCTACTGGGGCTAGCACAGGGTGTTCATGGTCTGAGTCCCTCTGTGCCTGTGGGACCCTTGGCAATGGTGGTGGGCTATGAGGGCCTTCACCATTCTGTCCCTGCTGCAGCTGTTTCTGCAGGATCATATTGTGTAGCATGGCACATACTATAAAGATGTGGGCACACGTTCCTGGAGAGTACTGCAAGGCTCCACCAGATATGTCCAAGCAACAGAACCATGATTTCAGCATCCAAAACACAAGCTCTATGATGATTCTGGTTTCTGCGTGTGCCTCATTATGGTGTTCTTGCATGGTTATGTGTGCATTTCTGATGGGAGCCACCATCCACAGTTCCAGTGCATAGCCAGCATCCCCCACCAGGTGGCTATATGGGATGTCCCCCCTGGCAAATATCTGATACAGTTGTGAGGCATGCCAGATGTGGGAGTCGTGATAGTTTCCAGGGCTGCCAAAATACACATCCATGATAATGCCCTGGACATTGCACACAACCTGGCAGTTGATGGAGGGGAATCCCTTGCGGTTTACGTACCGACTACCCTGCTCACTGTGTGGTGACTAGATGTGTATGTGCGTGCAGTCTGTTGCACCCAGTACCTCTGGGTAGTCTGCCACATGGTGGAAGAGACGCACATTGCTGGCCAACTCCTCCTGAATTCAGGGGAAGTATATGTGCTCATTGGCATGTGGTAACATGGCATCCAGGAACTGGTGGAGTACCCTGGATGCTGATGCCTGTGAGATCCCCATGATATCCCCAGTTGGCCTTTGTAAGGTACCTGTGTCTAGTATTCTCAAGCTTACACATACCTTCGTGTCCACTGGGATGGGTTCCCCTCTGTTATTTCTGGCTCTGAAGCATGGCCGGCACAGCTCAACAAGATGCTGTATGATGTCCCTGTCCACCCTGTAACGCTCTACTATCTCCAGATCATGTAGCCCCTGGTAGGTTACCCTGGGTCTGAACACTCTTCTCGTCCTCCGGTGCCTGAGATGGTTGTCAGCATCATCCTCCACACCACCGTCAGTCTCCAACATATGCTGGTGAATCAAAGCTATGATGGCCCCTAACATGTACATATTAAAAGTTCCCCGACTGTATTCACCAATGGTGCAGAGTGTCTGGGAATACACAAGTGTGTGGGGCTTTCATACCTTATACTCTTGTGCAATGGATGATGCTGCTGTATTTGGGTGTGTTTGTACTATTCCAGCTGCAGGGTATCTTAATTATTGGTTTAACAGCAGGTACTGCTATTGTGGGGCCTTTGGTGTTGACTTACACTTGGCTGCCGCGATTCATCTATTGCCCTTTACTTCAATTTTCAACCCGATTCCCCTCCCATTGTCAGGCATGAATCTAGCTGCTGCCTTTCTTGTTTTGTACTTTCACAACCCAGGATTGTGTTGGGAAATGTGTTATGTAGCTGATCTTCTGCAAGTTTGCTTTGTTCTGCTGTTACAGTTCTCTTTTCCTTGCTGTATGGCACCTCCCCTTTCCTGTTCTGCAGGTAGCTGCTAGCAGCCGTGTTAGCCATTGTCTATGGCCCACTGTGAGTTTCTAGGTGTTAATTACTCAGTTGTACTCCAGTTACCATGCTGCAGCATTTCCTTATTGTCTTCCTGTATCCTTTCTTTTTCAGCTGTGGTGTGCACCGTGCACAGCCGTTTACCGGGTTTCATGCGCGTTTTCATACATGTTCACATGAATGTTCGGTTACCTTGTGTTCTCTCAGCTAAGCAAAGCTATGGCTACTTCCACACCCATATCTTGCGGCTTTGCTTAGCAACATGGATTAGCAAGGATCCAATGTGCTTACAGCTACGGTGGTGCGCCCCTCTCTTGATGTCATGTTTACCTCCAGGCCACTCCTCGGTGTTGTACCACTACACCATGTGGTACATCCTTACGCTGGTGGGGCATTTGCGATTCTGTATTACTTGACTCATTTGCATGGCATTGACTGCTAATTCCTAGTTACCACATGGAACACTGTCACAGACCCTTAGCAATCCTTGCACCATGGTTGTAGTGTAGCATGCGTGCCATTGACTACTATGGGGATATCATGAATTGCGTTACATTGCAGTTTTATGACATCTAAATATATTTTCCTTGTGATCCCGTTTGCGCATGGATGCACTGTGGTTTTACTTTGCATTGGTGTGGCCATGAAATTAAATGTTATTTTTTATATGTTGTGCATGTTGTTTTATGCCATTGGCTATATATTTAGCCATTGCATATATTTACATTATAATACGTAAGTTTGGTCTGCTTTCATGGCTCTGATTTTATTTTTGACAAAATGTAAGCCGTTTTTTTTGGTTTACATTTCTACATGCTTACGCTACACCTGCACCACTTCATGAATCATTATATACCTTCATTTGCATGCTACACTGCTGCGTATGGGGTAATTAGCATACATGCACCGGGAGCTGTGCAGCTCTGCCATACTCTGGTAGTGCACGTGGAA
Organism: Protopterus annectens; assembly: GCF_019279795.1. Taxonomy (NCBI): domain Eukaryota; kingdom Metazoa; phylum Chordata; order Ceratodontiformes; family Protopteridae; genus Protopterus; species Protopterus annectens. The sequence continues at coordinate 1,538,604,297 of NC_056744.1, forward strand.
ACAGCTCTTACCTGAATTGCTCGGAGGCCATATTTGGCGCTAGATCGCCGACTCTACTCCGGCGCATGGCACAAGCTTCATGAATCCCGGGGATAATCTTTTAAATAAATTCAGCTATAAATCAATGTATTACTGCAGGATCTGGGTATGGAATTTAGTTTTTCAAAGCAGTTGCTGAAAATCAATCACAAAAACTAAAATAGTGGCCAGTGGTAAATTGAGAGGTGACACCTAATACCATCCTTGCTGTTAATTTGTCCCCCCTGCACCCTCTCCATGCACCCTTAGTTAATATGACATTCTCCAAGTTCATATAACTTTGTTATAATTTTTCAGCTAAATGACCTATCAGTAGATTCACACTTGACAAACTGTTCAGTTGTAGCTATGAGAGTTACTAATCTTGAATGATTTAATAATAAAAGGAGAAAAACGTCAGCAAATAAAACCAATGTAATCAGAATATGCTTGAATAAATTACTAATGATTATGAAACGTGATACTTCTATAGCTTGATTCAACAGAGTCATGAAAGAAATTGCACAATTCTGTTATGGAAATGGTAACTGAGGCTGATTAAGACAGATAAGTGCAGGCAGTTTCACTGTGATAGTGACAGCTCTAAAGTATTTGGAATAGAAGAAAAGAGGCCATGTAAGGAAAACAGAAGGTATAGGTCTGGCAATTATAAGAGTGGAGCAAACAGTACTTGGCACAAAGGGAAAAATGTGTAGAAGTTGGATGAATGGTGGCCAGCCATAAATGGAGGTTAAAAAGTATCTCAGATTTGGCAGGATTAATGATAAAAAATGAAAGTGTTTTGGTCATGTTCTGACATAAGTGTAAGCAGCATATAACCTTCTTACCTTATACAATACCAAATTATATAGTTTTTGATTGAAAAAAGGTATACTCTTGCATTTTATTTTGCTGATAAAAACACTCCCTTGAAATTTTCCTCAGAGCTGAAAATCCTTGCCATGACATCATGATAGCCTGAACCCACAATGCCTCATTACCTAAACAAATATATAAGCTACTGTATACCTATACTGAATGCATCTATAGCATTCACTTCCTAAAAATACAAATGATCAACTAGTTCTTGTAAGCGGAATTCCTCACTTTGAAAATGAACAGATATGATGTTATAGCAGTAAAACCACAATGTCAGCAAGTTGCTACTCTTCTAAAAAAGTAATTTGCTTTGCTTACCCACAATACTTTGCAGCTGTATGCAAATCAGAACCCCACACCTACTATGGCATCATTCTGTGGTTGTAGTTATACAGCAAAACTGAGTAAACAGTGAAACTAAAAAGTCAAACAACACACTATGATCTTCATTTATTGCAAACTTATTTACAACTTTAACATGAGGAGTGTAATGAGAAATGAAATTAACTGGAAAACAAAAGGAATGCTGGAAGTAATCAATACACAAATGAAAGGAATTATATTAAGCATTATTAACTGTGAGCATATAGAAAGACCAGACATTAAAATTATTATCTATTTACTTACATACATATATATATATATATATATAGAGAGAGAGAGAGAGAGAGAGAGAAAAGTGTGTGTGTGTGTGTGTGTGTGTGTGTGTGTGTGTGTGTGTGTGTGTGTGTGTGTGTGTGTGTATATATATATATATATATATATATGTGGCTCCCTATTGAAATGTCAAATGCCAAAAAGCCAAAAAAAAATCCCAGAGAAAAGCAAATCTTTAAAAATCACTCTTCTTCTTAAACTTATTTTTTGTTCTTTTTGGGGGGGCCTGCACCCCCACTCCACCCTTGAGGTTATATATACCAGCTGTAAGACTGCCATACATCAGACAAAAGGGAATACTCTGAGAAATGGCATCATGGACTTAGTATATATAAGTCCGTTCTTTCAGCCATTCAATCTCCACGTTTCGAGATTTGCTGTAGTGGGTCCTGACATTTGAAATGGCTACCTATATATATATATACATATTTAATTTCAGGATGTCTTATAGTTCTGGACAAAGATCAAAACCAAAAACTGCAAACATAGTGTTGTCATAAATTTTATAGATTTACAAAGTAATAGCTGGTGTGATCCCAATACTATGTGCTTTCAAAAATGTGATTTGCTGTTTCTAACATATTGTTTGGGGATGACAGAGGGATAATGGAACTACAATGTTCCAACTCTTCCCACTGCCATTAGGATTTAGGAGAGATGAAAGCAGGACAAGGATATTAAGTATGACAGAACTGTTATGGGATGCTGGCTTTGCAACAGAAAAATGATTACCCAATAAAACATTTACTGGATTGCCTTTTGAATGTGGATCTGTCTGTAGTTGGGCATATGCTTTCCATTAAACTTAAGTAAATTAAGAAAAAAAATTGCTGTAAAGGAGCCCAACTATATGCATGAAAACATAATTGTGTTTCATGAACAGTGATATGCATCTCCCTTTAATGGGTAACTGATGCCACAGTCACAACTACACATTTTGTGTCTCTTCACAAAATGGATCTAGGTGACACCTGACTTGTTCTACTAGCCTAAAAAAGGAATTCCTCAAACAAAATATTCTCCATCATCTCTGTAGTCCTGTGCCACTTTCCTCTGGATAATTTTTGTAGATATTCCCATTATGCTCTTTTTTCACCATAACAGGTAACCAATCATAGGACATATCTATGCCAGAACAATACGTGATTTGTGGAGTGGTACATCTGGAAAGGTAGTATTCTTTACCATGATCCTCAAGCTCCTGGAACCTTTGAGTATTCCTTTAGATATTCCCAGCATGCTCCTTGGTCAGCATTTCAGGTAACTTATTATAGGGCCTACCTGTGCTAGAAAAGCATACCAGTTGTGGAGAGGAGCACTTGTTAAGGTGGCATTCTGTACAATGATCCTCACACACCTGGAAACTTCTGGGTTTGAAACATTTCATGTTCAGGGTGACAAACTCTAGGATACTGATGATCTTTCAGGCATTTTGGTGTGGAAAGCTGTCATCTGAATCTCAACCATCTCTACCTGCCATTGTCATGTCATTGTTAACCAAGAAAGGAGTGTGAAGATGCAGAAAGATCTCATCCTCAAGTACATCCCATTGGAGCCTGCTGTTTTACATCAAATGCACCATAGCACTAGAGATGTGATATGCTAGAGGCCAGGATGTTAGGAGGAAGAGGACATGGACCTAGTTGGTCAATAGATGAGCAATGTGGAGGGGAAGGGGGTATAATGGGTGGGGAAAATTCTAGGACAAGTAAATAAGGGCTGTCTGAAATTAGGCTCAGTTAGACATGTGGGTGATGGAAAGAGAATTAAAGACAGAAAGCAGGATATGAGTAGCAGTTAGGTGACCAGAGGTACATGAGAAGCAGTAATCAAGTCAGAAGGAGAAAAAAAGGTGTGGTCATTATAACAACTGAGCAGAGACACAATAAACAAACTGAGAGAAGGGAAGAACAGCAGCAAGAAAAGTTGGAGGGGACAGAGTTTAACCAGATGCTGGAGAACATCTTGGAAACTGCAGTAGATATTCCTTTGAGAAAAGGGTAATTGATTCCATTTTCTAGGTGAATGAGTGGCACTGGCTTTTCCAGAGATGTTTGTTGGTTGGTTCTGTTGTTTCTTTTGTTTTACCTAATAATTATGTATAACACACAGTGTGCTGAGTTGTTGTCCTTTTGGCTGGATTACTCTGAAGCTACACTCCTGTGCATGGTTTTGGAGACATTTCCATCATAACTGGGCAATTTGTTTTGAGCTGCTCTACACTAGAAGAAATTTACCAGTAGCAATTTTGCTGTGCTATTATTGTTGCTGGAATTTTCTTGGACCATTTTAACTGTAACTGCTTTACTTTTTCTTAAACTGGAACAATTGTTATTTATAGTGCAACAGAGCACTGACCCCCACTCAGTACAATGTCCTTTTTGCTTTAGTTGAATACTACATAGTGAGAGAATTTTCATTTTTACTTTTAATTAATTCTGTCAAACTATCAGTTCTTCCTCTCTGTGACAGCTGCTCAGTTGTGCCCAGGGCAGAATTAGCTGCTCTGATTTCTTTCTAGCTGCACAGAGAGCATCAGCATGCTATGTGTTGCACTGAGAGCATCAGCATGCTATGTGTTGCACTGAGAGCATCAGCATGCTATGTGTTGCATTGAAAGCATCACCATGCTATGTGTTGCACTGTGAAAGCACGCTATGTGTTGCACTGAGAGCATCAGCATGCTATGTGTTGCACTGAGAGCATCACCATGCTATGTGCTGCACTGAGAGCATCACCATGCTATGTGTTGCACTGAGAGCATCACCATGCTATGTGTTGCATCGCGAGCATCAGCACACTATGTGTTGCACTGAGAACATCAGCACACTATGTGTTGCACTGAGAACATCAGTACACTATGTGTTGCACTGAGAGCATCAGTACATTGTGTGTTGCACTGAGAGCATCAGCATGCTATGTGTTGCACTGAGAGCATCACCATGCTATGTGTTGCACAGAGAGCATCACCATGCTATGTGTTGCACTGAGAGCATCAGCACACTATGTGTTGCACTGAGAGCATTACCATGCTATGTGTTGCACTGAGAGCATCACCATGCTATGTGTTGCACTGAGAGCATTAGCACACTATGTGTTGCACTGAGAGCATCAGTGCACTATGTGTTGCACTGAGAACATCAGCACACTATGTGTTGCACTGAAAACATCAGTACACTATGTGTTGTACTGAGAGCATCAGCACACTGTGTGTTGCACTGAGAGCATCAGCACACTATGTGTTGCACTGAGAACATCAGCACACTATGTGTTGCACTGAGAACATCAGTACACTATGTGTTGCACTGAGAGCATCAGTACATTGTGTGTTGCACTGAGAGCATCAGCACGCTATGTGTTGCACTGAGAGCATCACCATGCTATGTGTTGCACAGAGAGCATCACCATGCTATGTGTTGCACTGAGAGCATCAGCACACTATGTGTTGCACTGAGGGCATTACCATGCTATGTGTTGCACTGAGAGCATCACCATGCTATGTGTTGCACTGAGAGCATCAGCACACTATGTGTTGCACTGAGAGCATCAGTGCAGTATGTGTTGCACTGAGAACATCAGCACACTATGTGTTGCACTGAGAACATCAGTACACTATGTGTTGCACTGAGAGCATCACCATACTATGCGTTGCACTGAGAGCATCACCATGCTATGTGTTGCACCGCGAGCATCAGCACACTATGTGTTGCACTGAGAACATCAGCACACTATGTGTTGCACTGAGAACATCAGTACACTATGTGTTGCACTGAGAGCATCAGTACACTGTGTGTTGCACTGAGAGCATCAGCACGCTATGTGTTGCACTGAGAGCATCACCATGCTATGTGTTGCACTGAGAGCATCACCATGCTATGTGTTGCACTGAGAACATCAGCACACTGTGTGTTGCACTGAGAGCATCAGCACACTATGTGTTGCACTGAGAAATTCAGCACGCTATGTGTTGCACTGAGAGCATCACCATGCTATGTGCTGCACTGAGAGCATCAGACGCTATGTGTTGCATTGAGAGCATCACCATGCTATGTGTTGCACTGAGAGCATCAGCATGCTATGTGCTGCACTTAGAGCATCAGACACTATATGTTGCACTGAGAGCATCCGCACGCTATGTGTTGCACTGAGAGCATCAGCATGCTATGTGTTGCTCTGTTGATACCATTGATACTATTCTGGTTGCACTCTTCCAGCCCTCCCTTATCTTCCTTGTGCACTTAGCCAGCTAACACTTATTACTGGACAATATGGAGGGCCAGCAAATGTGTTCCTATTCCCTCACCACTCTCTTATACTTCGTATCATAAGGCAGTTAACAAACTGCCTTATGCTCAATGATTATGAACTCCTACTAAGCACAGAGTCCTGGTCCTGAGTGGAGTATTTCCATCACAAGGAATGATGCTGGGATATAAAGAGAAGATAATTGATTTAACAATTGGCTTAATAGTTGGTGTCATACCAGGGAGATCCAGTTTACAACAACCTGGAACAAGACAATGGATAGTCAGACTTGTTTTGAAAGGGATGATATGCATCTCTTCTTCAAGGGATTCTGCATATTGCCAAAAGTTCTTGATGTCCCCATAGTGGCTTTCTTAGGCAGAGTTCATCTGATGGACGTACAATTTAGCAAATATATATAGTAGTAAACTGGACCACATTAAGATGTTTTTTCTTAACTCCAAGAGTCTTGATAATAAATTACCTGATCTTGAGGTGCTCCTGTATTTGCACCAAGTCCATGTATGTGTAGTTACAGAGACTAGGTTTAAATGTTATAAAGCACTCCCTCCATACTTGGGTTTTGCAGCTATCACACCTTCAGGCCTTGTGAAAACTGTGGTGGTGTTCCTACATTTGTCAAATACCAGAGTGTCTCTACTCCGTTACACAAAGACACACAATCTGAGCTTCTGTTAGTTCAGTTTACCATAGGCAAAATAAGCTACTAGCTTATAGCAAGTGGAAAAAATAACTTTCATGTCTCCAGATGGTCATGTTAGATTCCTGAAAGTATTAGAAGAAATTACTATAAGCAATAACTCCATAATCCTGGCTGACTTCAATTATGCAGCCCTATACTGGAGCGTCTATACTTCGGAAGTAGCAAATGCCCAGATTTTTGAATTTGATGAACAGCAATTCCCTGGATCAAACAGCGATGAAACTCACTAAAGCCCTCACTAATATTGCCTTTTTCTGATCCATTCATCTAGTCTGCCCTTCTTCACATATAGTAAATCATGCTATAACCATGTAATATTTGCTCTCAAAACATCATTATACCATGTTACCAATGCCTTCACATTTAATAACATCAGAAGGGTGATCTTTGTACAATTATATCATGAAATCTCTAAATTTACCTTCACACCAGTAACATTGACCCTGATACAGTAACCAGCTTCACTTAGGAGTTTTATTCAGACTTAGACAAATGCATAGCTTGAGCTGTCCTAGCTAAAGCTAACTACAATGGAAAAGTTAAAAGCAGACCTCCCAGTCAACTTTATAATGAGAGGAAAAATCCTTAAAATGTACAGTAAGGCTGCAACTCCACTGAAAGAGGACAGTGTAAAAAAATTAACAAAAAAATGAAAAACACTACAAAGGCCATTAAAGTAAACCATGCATGAGATTAGCTTCTGACGTAAAGGATAACTACAAACCCGCTTTAGCTATGTTAGAAAACTAAAAAATAACACTCAACATTGCTTTGAACTTTTCTTTAATGAGACTCCCACACAGCCCAAATGACTTAATAAATACAATAGCAAATAGGTTTTCAGCAAACTTTACCCATGAAACACCTGTTCCAATACCATTCATCCCAGAATCCCTTAGATTGCTTATAATCACTAATGAGCATGTTCTTAAGGTATTATCAAAAGCAAAAAAATTTCTCCATGGTTCTGACATGGGTACCTGGGTGCCTGTTAAACAACATCAAGCCGGCTGTCACCAAACCTCTCCTTAAACTGTTTACCCTAAGCCTATCTACAGGCTATTGTCCCAAATCCTGCTGAACTGCTGTGGTTATGCCCCTCTGCAAGGATGGCTGTAGCATGGACCCTGAAAAGTACAGACCAATCAGCCTTACAAGTCTGATCTGTAAAGCTATGGAGTGCATTATACTCAATCTCATTAATTATCTTCTTCTTCTTTCAGCTTTTCCCGGTTAGGGGTCACCACAGCAGATCACCTGTCTGCTCATTATTGGCTGTGGAGTTTTATGGTGTTGAGTTACCAGCCCAGTGCCCAACCTTCCATAGAAGGCACACACATGCCCAAACTCACACCTAGGGCCAATTTAGAGTATCCAATCCACCTACAGCATGTTTTTGGGATGTGGAAGGAAACTGGAGCACCTGGAGGAAACCCACGCGACCACAGGGAGGACATGCAGACTCCACACAGAAAGCACCCCAGCCAAGAATCAAACCAGAGAACCTCATGCTGTGAGGTGGCAATGCTAACTGCTGCACCACTGTGGCTGCCATACTCAATCTCATTAATTATGATTAATTCAAATGGCATTGGAAGTACTCAAGATAGGGATCTAAACCTCTTCTGGACCGGAAGAAGACAAAATTCTAGACATAGTCCTAATTAAGCAGATGGGGGGCAAGGATGTCTTGTTGAAGGTGTCACTAGATGCCTTTTAAAAAAAAGATACTATAGGTCAGTATCAACCCCCTAACAACAATACTTCCCACTGCTGAATCTCTCTGTTGTTTCTTATTTTACTGCACTCTGGATTACCACTTGGCCTCACCGTACACTTAATATTTTATTAATTCATTCATTCATTTATTCACATAATCAATTATTGACTGTATGCTACATCAGTAGTATAATGTCATAAAATGGAACAAACCTTCCCTTTCTACTTTCAGAATATCTAAAAACTATAATGTTAAGTGAAGTAAGAATGCAATTGAAGAAAAAATGTGACTCCTGTGTAGGCCTCTCAAGACAGATTTCAGTAAAAGCATCCCATTCATGGGAGAAAAAATGTCTTAATGAATACAACAGCATGCATTTAAGTAATTTAATAATGATAACAGCTGGTGTGATCTAGTAAAGATTGTGAGATGTAAAAATACCTGCTTGGATAAATAAAAATAAATAAATGAATAAATAATGCAGTTTCTATCAAAGGTCTCAGTTGGTATAATTAAACAAAAATATTATATCCATTAAGTGTGGAAAGGTAATGTTGCAAAATGAACAATTAATCTAGTTCTGAGAAACAGTAATAATGGAGATTTATATTTTCCGGCAACACTTATCATCATTTGTTTATTTTTTATTTTTATTAACCAGAGCCAGAATTTATCTACGTGGACCTATTTCAGGTTCACACATTACAGACAGGAAGAACAAAAACAATGTAAACAGAATTAAAATAAGAATTCTAAACTAATATGTGGTTGCATGTTTACATACCAAGAGTTGCAAATAGTGTTTAATTTTGGCTATGCAATGTATGTACAGATAACAATTAGTGAGTATTAAACAGACTGAAGAGAAAACACTGCATAATAGATACACTGAAGTAGTTTACATAAACACTGGAGATGATAGCAGAACACTATACAAAATAGATGGGGAAAGATAGATTGAGATGCCAGGAAAAGAGTGGCTGAGAAGGAGCAAACAGAAAGCATGAAGTGGGGAAACTAAAGGTGTAGAAAGGTGACAGAAGATAGAATAGCAAAGGGGGTGATTAGGATATTAATGCTAAGGGGTAACATTTTGTCAATGTTGTGTTTTTTTAACCTTAGATCTGAATTTGGCAAAGAAGTTTAAATCTGTTACGGAAATTATGAATTCTGGCAAGAAGAGACTACATTACAGTAAAGTCAGCCACAGGCACATACTCAGCAAGAAATGGGAAAAAGTTACTAAGGTGGTAAGCAAGAGGAAAGGGTGGCCACATGTTGTGCTGCACATAGGAACTAAAGGCCCTCATACAAGACAGTTTAGGCACAATCAAGCAGGTACAGAGAGATGGGAGAGAGATGCAGACATGGAGCTGTGGGTAGTGTAGATCAGAGTGTGTGTTGTACATTTAAGAATCATTGCAGTCTGTGGGCACATGCATGTGAGACTGCCAGTCCAGCTATCTGGAATTTTGTAAATAATCATATGTCATTTGTGAACGTTAATATGATCCATAGGCTTGTCTTACAAATGTAAGAGAACTATATGTTATATGGATATTAAACTACTGGAGCAGAAGTGTGTGTTGAACTGTATGTTATGTACTGAGCTTCAAGAATGCAACCACAGTGTACCCTGCTGGAAACCAGCTATGTGCATGTGCAAATGTGTGTTTTCATGGTAGAAGCTGGAACATACAGAGTTAACTTGCAAAACCTCAAGAAAATAAGTGGAAATTATTTTAAGATTCTGTTATCTCTGGGTTATCCCAGAGCAGACACAATGTCTGAAGCTAGAGGTTTTCCTGTTGTCTGGAAACAGAAATAATTACAGGTTTCCAATGTGGAAGTGTTTGGCTCTTTTGCAACTTCCAGTTCTAGGTGGGCCTCTGAGAGATAGGTATTTTCACAGAGAAATGTTAAATTCTGTTGGTATCTGTTAGCCTGGGAACTGAAGGCAGAGGTAACAAAGAATGATGCAATCTGAGATAACCCAGCAGTAATGTCTGATAGTAACTTAAGAACTATCTCAGAGAGTGAGTCTGTGCATTTTGTATTTGTCTTTGGATCTGAAAACATCCTCTCACCAGCACTTGTCTTGCTCTGTAAGTAAGTCATTTAGGGTGTAGTATCTCTTAGATATAGATAGGAATACAGTAAATATTAGTTTAGATGTTTCCTGTATTTATTTGAGACTGCCCTGCAATGTTGTTTTAAAGTATTTCCTGTAGTTCTGAACTCTGTTGTCATTGTGTTGAGTTATTGGGTATTGTCTTGTGCTTTTATTGGTTATTATTAAATATATTTAAACTTTTTAATTGTGTCTGGTTTGTTTGGAGATATTTAAGCTCTTAGACTACTTGCATATGTATTTGGTGACACTGGATATGCCACTCCTAAATAGCCTTAGTCCTGGTCACTCTTGCCATTTGGATAATAGTAACATTACACAGTGAATTGGTCATCCTTTGAGAAGGGCCTTATAGTAGCTGATAAGAGTGGTTGGTAGCAGTTGGTACTACTTTATAACCTGAGCAGAAGGGGGCATAGCTAGTGAACCTGTACCAGCCTTCCCCAGGGTGTCTGTGTGTTTGTATATAAATCAAATCTCAAAGCGTGTGTGTGTGTGTGTGTGTGTGTGTGTGTGTGTGTGTGTGTGTGTGTGTGTGTGTGTGTGTGTGTGTGTGTGTGTGTCAGCTACTTGGGCAGGGATATGAAGCACTGGTTGGACAGAGAGGGTGCTGGAGGTTATGGCTTGACCACTTGGCTAAGTTCTGAAGCCTACAGCTGTGCCAGTGGGGAGTCTTATTAGGGATCTGGAAAAAGAGGGAGAAACCAGCCACAGACTGACTGTGATCTCTTTGTGCTCTTAACGGAAGTTGTACTTTAGTGTGTGTACTTGTTATCCTCCCAATGTGCACGTCTCTCACTGGTGCTAGTGGTGAGGATTGAGAATCCTTGATTACTGGGCCAGTGCAGGGGCATCACAGTGCATATAAGTACTGAGCACATGCAAGTATGAGTGCCATTTTGAGTGAGCAGCCAAAGTGAAAGCATGTATGTATGTATGTAGCAGTCAGTCAGTTAGTAATTTTAAGTTTTATGTTCCAGTCATCCAACCTGATGAGTTTGCATGTAATAAACAGCTTAAACAAACACCCAGGAAAAGCACATGAATTTGCTTACGAATGAGAAAAGTATGTTTGCAGTGCCTTCCAGTGCTAATGTTGATAGTATGCAGCAAGAGGTTAAAGGATACAGACCAAAGGGTGTGACTGCCACAGCTACAGTAAAACCCAAACACTACTGTAAAACCCAGGGCGCACTCAGTAAACCAGGGAGGTGACTCAGCAAAACCCATGCCAGGCCTCATAGTCTTTCTGGAGGTAGCCATGAACCTAAACGAAAGAAGTGCTTAGCTTTTGGTCAGCAGTGCCACAGATGTTAAAAATGGAATCATTTAAAAAAAAACTCTGTAAATCAAAAGGGTCTATATTATACGGTACAGAATGTCAACAACCTTTTCATCGATATGTATGTGTCAAATGTCCAATTCAGCGAATGGCCACATCGTCGATTTCTTTCCAAGGGAAATAAATCGGTTGGCTGTTGTTTTAAATCTGCCCTTTTCCCCACTGTAGTGCAACATCGGAGTTAGTATATTTAGTTAGGGATGGTGTGGGGGCACAGCCCCCCATATTGGGGGGGTGGAGGGTGAAGCCCCCTAATTCATAGTGTTTGTTGTATTGTGTCATGTGTAGTTGGCCTACCAATTTCTTTCCCTTGGAAAGAAATTGATGATGTAGCCATTTGCTGAAGTGGAAATTCGACACATATGTGTTGATGAAAAGGATGTCGACATTCGGTACCTTCGAGTATATAATATTGACCCAATCAAAAGGGGCACTTTTTTACTAAAGGAGAGCATTCAAAGCAGCAAGTTGATCAAATAGAAAGCTGCAATCCTACTTTTAATGTTGATGATGTGTCTGTGCTTCATGAAAAGGTCAGTTCAGTAGATTTGCTGGCAAAAACAAATTGTTTTGTACTGTTCTGATTAATGGGAGACCCACAGAGCTCAAAGTAGGTACTGGTTCAAAGTGCAATCGTATGTCAGCAGAAACATTTGCTGAAGTAAAAGCTGGTGAACAACTTGATTTGGTAAAGTGTGCAAAGCTTGTTGCTTATGGTGGTGAAGAAATTCAAACTGAAGTCTCAGTAGTGCTTTCATGTTATTCTACTGAGAACAGCTATGACTTGCAATTTTACGTAGTCAAGAGACATGTGCAGTCATTGTTAGGCCACAAAGATAGTTTGAAAATGAGACTCCTTTCATTTAATAAAGAAGTCCACCATGTATGCATGTGTAACAGCTCAAATTTCATGCAAACTATTTTTCTGACTATGCTAATATTTTCGAAGACAAGCTTGGCAAACTCCCAGTTGTGTACTCCATGAAGTTAGACCACGACAAGCCCAATTGTCAGACCAGCATGGAAAGTTCCAGTAGCTATGCAGAACAAAGTCAAAGCTGAACTAGACAGATTGGTGCATTTAGGAGTAATTTGTCAGTGGAAGAACCAACTGAATGGGTATCCCCCATGGTGGTAGCTCATAAGAAGGGCTCAGATGATATTAGAATATGTATTGATCCAAGAGATTTGAACAAAGAACTAAAATGACTTCATCATCTGATGCATCCACTAGAAGAATTTTTTGCTCTCCTGCCAAATGCCACTGTTTTTTCTGTCTTAGATGCAAAAAGTTCATTTTGGCAAATTTTGCTTGATCAAAAATCTTCATTGCTAACCACATTCAGTACACCATTTCGAAGGTACAGTTTTTTAAGAATGCCATTTAGAATAAATTCTGTCAGTGAAATCTTTCAACATGCGATGGAACAAATTTTTTCTGGCTATGCATGTGCTGTTATAGCAGATTATATTCTTGTGGGAGGCAATGGTGAAGTCGAACATAATAGAAACCTCAGGAAATTTCTGGAATGTGCTTGTGAAGTGAATCTTAAGCAGAATCTGCAGAAATGTAAATTCAGGTTGAAAGAAGTTACTTATGTGGGTCATTTGTTTATCATTTCAGGCTTACAATCAGATCCTTCCAAGCAAACAGCAATTCTTGAGATGCCAGCTCCAGACAATGCCACATCTTTATAATGTTTTCTTGGCATGGTCAACTATTTGGGCAAGTTTATTCCTGATTTAAGTGAGCTTTCATCACTGTTAAGAGAGCTGACATGCAAAAATGTAACTTGATCCTGTTGGAACAACACCAAAGAGTATTTGATATCCTGAAACAGAAAATCCAGTCCACCCACTTTGAGATACTATGATGTTCACAAACCTGTAACTCTTTCCTGTGATGCTTCAAAGTTTGCTGTTGGTGCAGTCATTCTTCAAGAAGGTAGACCAGTAGCCTATGCATCCAGAACTCTAACCCAAACTGAGATGCAGTATGCACAAATAGAAAAAGTGATTTTGGCAATTGGGTTTGCATGTTCTAAGTTCCATGATTATAGTTATGGCTGACCTATCCAAATAGAGATGGACCACCCACCTCTGGTTACTATTTTGAAAAAGTCTATGGACACAGCTCCAGATAGACTGCAATGCATTATGTTAAAATTGTAAAAGTATAATATCAACTTGGTCTACACAAAAGGCAGACTTCTTTATCTTGCTGATACTTTATCCAGATCACTGAGAAAAAACACTGCACAGCATGAAAATGAGAAACCTGATTTTAAAGTCATGGAAGTGAAAAAAAATTCTTCTACATGCCTTGATGAGCTTAGAAGTCACACAGCTTCAAATCCAATTCTTCAAAAGCTCAACCATTTTATCAGTCAAGGATGGCCATCAAAGCAATCTTATTTACCCCTAGACATACAGCAGTATTTTCCATACAGAGACAAGATTTTGATGGAAGATGGTATCATCATGAAAAGTACAAATGTGGTAGTTCCAAAATACTTGCAACAAGAGTGTATTAAATTCTTGCATCGTGGCCACCCAGGAACTGATTCTACTAAACTAAAGGCTGTTCTATTTGTAATAGTACCAAACCACATCAACAAAGAGAGCCACTTCAGCTAAACCAGATTCCTGAACTACCTTGATCGACAGTAGCTACATATTTTTTCGAATAGAATGGTCAACATTACTTGGTATTAGTAGAATCTTATTCAGATTGGCTTGAGATTGACCTACTTCCTAACCTAATGTCCAGTACTGTAATTACGAAATTGAAGAGACATTTTTCTTTCCTTGGTAGTCCGCACAAAGTCATTTCTGACAATGGTGTACAGTTTACAAGTCAGCAGTTCAAAAGTTTTGCTGAAATGGGGACTTTTCCTATGTTACTTGTAGTCCTGAATACCCACAATCTAATGGCTTGGCTGAACATGCAGTTCAAAGTGTGAAATGGTTATTGGAGAAATCCAAAAGAGATGTTTTTCTAAATTTGCTTAACCTCAGAAACATTCCTCGTGACAATTTACTTGGTTCGCCTGCTCAGAGACTGATGTCAAAACAAACCAGAACCACACACTACCAATCAGCAAGAATTTGTTGGTTCCATGTGCTAAAAATAACAAAGCAATAAAAGCTCAACTCCTAAAGAAGTGTTTGTCCCAAAAGTCCTACTATGACAAAACCGCAAACCTCTGAATTTGTTGAAAGAAGAAGAGATAGTAAGGATACAGACAGCAAAGGGATTTGATCGAAACCTTGGTCACATCAAGACAGACAATAAGGGACTTAGGCAGAGAGTAATGGATGGTGATATGAGGGATGGGGAGTTTATACTCAGGATGGACTTGACACTGCTAGACAAGACTGGGGCATCTGTTTCACTCCAAGTGAAGAGAAAGTGGAGGCAGAATAAAGTTTTGGACCATAAGACATTCAACCAACTAGTACTGGATTACACCAGAGAGAACAACATTCTGGATGTAGCTGTAGCCAAAGTAGAAGGGGTGAAGATGCCATTATCTAATAATGATCAAGCCAATGTGTGGTTTATGGTAGTAGGGGAATAGTCAGCCATCAAGGTCAAAGACAATAGTGCTATTTGTCAGAGGTGGTTTATGATGAGTTTGGTTAGATGGTTAAAAATTAGTTAAGAGACTGAAGGATAATCAAGGGGGGGTTGAACATGTTATGAGAATAGAACAAGGAGGTAGTACTTATGGTGAAGGACAAGGACCTAAGGAAATGAGACATGACAATGTAGCTTCATAAGAAAGTGAGGCTTCTGATTACAGCAAGAGAAGACAGAACAGAAGGCATGGCAGGGGAGTGGTTGGAAGTAGGGGTGACAAAGTAGAATTGGACAACTAGAACAGTAGCAAATGATGGGGGGTAGAAAAGGACTAAGGGATTAAGAAAGGGAAGAAAGGAATTTTAAGGTGTAACTGCAGAAAGT
This sequence comes from Protopterus annectens, assembly GCF_019279795.1. Lineage (NCBI taxonomy): Eukaryota > Metazoa > Chordata > Ceratodontiformes > Protopteridae > Protopterus > Protopterus annectens. Next base: position 1,538,619,980 of record NC_056744.1, read on the forward strand.
GGGAGAATATATGACTACAAATGCAACTTCTACTCCTATGACTCAAGTTGGATTCATGTTTATCTATCCACAACTCTTTAACTGAGTGCTGATTGATCAAAAAAGACCAAAACAACTTTCAGCTAACCTTAATGACAAGATTTTCTTTTGCAGGAGGCATTAAACTTGACACAACAGTGGAGAAAAGAAAAAAAAATCCACTGTCAGTGAAAGTTAGTAAAAGCAGAAAGAGTCTGATTTTCACATGGAAAATTTTGCTCTGCCTTCACTCCATATAAAAGCTTTCAATAGAATTACGTTCCCCTAATATTGATTCCTATGGTTAAACCCTACTATTCCCTCACTGGAACTAAGCTGAACTAGCGATGAAGAATTTCCACTGCTGAGTAACTACATATCATATGGTAAATATTGTAAATGTCTGTTATTAGGTTCTATACTGCAACAGTACCATTATGTATTACCAAAGCAATCAAATTCTCAAAACATATATGCAGAGTACTATTTATTTATTTTTATTTTTTATTTTATTTATTTTATATTTGTTAACTGGGATAATCCGTCTGAATGCATGTCCATTTTCAGCTGAGGCCCGGGGAGAAAAGCTCCAAGGTAAGTTGAATACAACATTGCATATTACAAATAGAATAATTACAGTGTTTACATACATAAGCAATTTAAACAAATTCCACAGATTAGAGTTAATCCCAATTATAAATCAGGATTAAGTTACACAGTTAAACTGATTCACAGTTTTTACACATTCTAGAGGAGAGGTAGCCATACTTAATACATTGACATGGCCAGTTCAGTGTCAAACGTTGCTTGAGTCTAGTTTGAAATTGGCTTAGGGTGGTAAGTAAAGTAATATCAGCTGGAAGAGAGTTCCAGGATCTCCCTACAGTGATTACAAAGAGACAGTCACCGGCTGAGTTATTAATTTTGCTAGTCTGAATTAGTAGTCTGTTGGAGGATCGAAGCAGTCTAGGATCATTATGAGGGGTGATAATATTTTTTAGTGTAGGAGTATTGTCTGGATTATAGAGGATTTTATAGGCTATAATCAGTTGGTTATACTGCATTAGGCTGGGTAGTTCAAGCCACCCAAGCTGGTTTAGATTAATACAATGATGAGTCCTAAAAGGCAGCCCAGTGGCAAACCTGGCAATGTGGTTATAGCAGATTGAGAGTTTGTTAAGGACAAACTTGTTTAAATTAGAGAGTAGAGTTGATGCATACAGAAGAGTTGAAAGAAGGTGAGATCGAGCTATAGCAATTTTAGCTGGGGGGGGGGGGGTTAGGAAGGCTTTTATTCTTTAAAGTGACCCTCGTTTTTTATTTATGGTTTTGATAGTTTGGTTACCATGTAGGTCGAATTTTAGATTACTATCTATAATGATACCTAATAGTTTTGTAGAGGGGTCAGGGAGATTATTGTGCCATCATTTGCATTTATGGTAAAGGTAAAAGCAGTAGACCTATGTGCTGGTGAGAAAAACAGCATTTTAATTTTTTTGGGATTTAGGATCAGACAACATTCAGAAAGCCAGTTTTCTATTGCATTAAAGGTGGTCTGGGTAGCTGACCATAACTCTGTTGGAGATGTGGCCGAGCAAATCCGGGTAGAGTCGTCAGCATATAGGATACAGCTGACTTTTGGAATGACAGTATAAAGGTCATTAATGAAGATGGATAACAGCAGGGGCCCTAGTATAGAACCTTATGGTACACCAAGGGTGTTAGGAGGTTAGAGATTTTGTTTTGACAAAGGACAGCCTGCTGTCTACCATTCAGGTAGGATTGAAACCATTGAAGGGCTTTAGTATCTAGACAGAATGTTTGCAGGGTGTGGATTAAAAGTTGGTGATCAACCATGTCGAATGCCTTGGAAAGATCCAAGAAGAGGGCTGAGGATATATAATTATTGTTGTGATTATGGTTTATGGTATTGGTAAAGGCTAGGTGGGCTGACGTAGTGCTGTGGTAAGGTCGGAAGCCATGCTGAGTGTCTGCCATAAGGTGATTCTGGATTAGGTGGTGCATCAGTTGTCTAGAAATACATTTTTCCATAATCTTTGCAAGTAGAGAGAGTATAGCTATTGGCCTATAGTTGGATAATTCAGTAGAGCTGCCTCCTTTGTGAAGTGAGATTACACAGGATATTTTCCAGATGGGAATTTTAGCTTCAGCTATGGTTTGATTGATTAGTATTGAGACGGGGTGAGCAATAGCATCTGCTGATTTTTGTAGGTACTCAGCAGGGAGTTGATCAGCAGAGAGTGTTGTGGGTTTTAATTTTTTGATCAAGGTACGGATAAGTGACATGGCGAATGGTTGGAAGCTGAACGAGAGTAGTTTTCTAGGGGTGGTACCTTCAGGGCCAGGGGAGCTAGGAGGTAGATGGCTAGTTAGGGCTTGAATTGTCTCAGTAAAAAATCGGTTAAAACTGTCTGAAACATCCTCAGGGGGGTTATCAATTGTAGCAGCAGGGATAGGGGTTGAAGTTTGTTCAGGATGCAGTAGTTTATTTAAACCTGCCCAAAACTTCTGAGGGTTATTTTGATTTATTGTCTGTAAGTTACAGTAGTATTGTTTTTTGTCTTGTAAAATGGATTTTTTGGTTTCACTCCTAGATTGCCTGTATTTAATGTGGTCTTGGGGTTCTTTAATAGAATGCCATAAAGCCCATGCTTTGTTTATAAGGGTAATTTTGAGTTTAGACTCTTTAGAAAAGCCATGGTGCAGTCTTTGCCTTTGTTCTTTTTGAGCAAACAGGTGCATGCAAATCAAGGATCTCAAGGAATTTGTTATTAAAGTATACAACTGCTTCCTGTTTAGTTCTTGTTGGAATTTGGCTGGGTCAAAGTTTTTTTTTGTTTCTAACATTTCTGAGTAGGGGTAGTTGGGGGTTAATGGCTTTGTGCTTAATTATATATGTGAGAAGGTGATCGCTTAGGTCATCAGGGAGGGTCCCAGAGGTGTACATTTGGGGGTGACTGTTTATCAGTACCCAGTCAAGTATGCTTTCTTTTTGGTTGGGTTTACCTATCCTGGTAGGGGTGGTTATGATTTGTGTAAATGCATGCAGGTTAATATGGGTGGTTGGGGATTCTGAGGAACAGGTTCCCCAGTCTAGGGGTAGTGACCTGATAGCAAGTGAAGGGTATCTTCAAGTGTAGATATATTGTTTCCTGGAGTAATGTACATACAGATGATATTGATACATTTATTTTTATTAAGTTGCAATTTGGTGGCAAGAATCTCTGAGTTATTAATCTGAGGTGGTTGTATTACATCTAAGGTGACATTCAAGTCAGATTTAGAGTAGAGCTGTCCCCCCCCCCCCCTGGAAACACGATCCAGCCTATGTATGTTGTATCCAGGTGGTAACACTTCATTGTCTGTAGTGCTAGTTAGCCAGGTTTCAGCAAAACAAAGAATTTCAGGGGAGGGGACAGCCAGAGTGCATGCAGTTCATGTACCTTGTTATTAATGCTTCTAATATTGAGGTGACAGGTTAGGAGAGAGTTAGATGGCCTGTTAATTGTACGTTTGTAGCTTGGATTACAAGTAGAGGGGGGTATGTATATCAGAAGAGGATGGGTCAGGGTTAGGGTGAATATCACCACCAAGTATTAGGTTAGGTCTATACCTAGTGATGAACTTCAGGAATTTGTTTATAAGTTTATGGTAGTGTTTGGTTCTAGAGCTAATGTATCTGGGATTGCTGTGTTGATAGAGTGAACAAGATGTTGGACAGGACATGATAATGTAAGTATGGTTAAAGGTGGAAGGATTTATAGCTGGGGTGATAGTATGACCTTTCAGGACCTGAAATCCCGTGAGAAACTGGTTTTCATACAAGGTAGGGAGGTATGCGGCAAGCAAGAGGAGTACTAAAGAGGAGTATATCATTATTTGTGATACAGCTTGAGATTTAAGAAACTGTTTTACCTGGTGATCCATCACCAAACTGTAGAGTGGTTAGGCAAAGGTACTGGAAGGGGGTAGGAGAATGCCAGATGAAAGCTGATAGGTGCTTATTCAAATGTAGGTAGTAGAATGGTGGTGGGAGGAATTATTTATCTATCCATCTACATTTTTATCTATTTATTTATTTAGTTATTTATTTTATTGTGCATTTATTGATCTGACTGGGCAGCAAAACACCTTTATAGTGGAGGCCTGGAAGAAAAGCTCCAAGATGTAAAAGATAAAGTTATAAAAGTTACAATAAAAACATAAAGTGGTATGTTAAAATCACCACATAACTATAGAAAAATAGATTTGATATGTAAAAACAGTAACATACAATATAAAGTACAATAAGATTTTAAGTATTGTCTTCTGATTTTTTGTTAAGTTTTACTGCTTTGCCACCTATTTTTTGTCATTTTTCCGGCTTGCTAAAGTTTATATCTGTAACAGTAACAGTACTTGGAACACACCTAGAGCCTGTTTACTGCATTTCCTGTGTTGCACTTAATTAAAAATAGTTTTTTTTTTCTCTAAAAACTGCATTTTACCTGATTTTGGCCTAGCACTCAAGTGTGGGGTCATTTATTGCACTATTGTGATTATTTTGCTGCTTGTGTATCTCTGCTACCTTTAAACTACAACAAAAAGAAAAAAAAAATCTTGCTTTTTTTCCCAATTTCTGAAAGTTAGGAAAGTTCAGTTACATATTTGCGGAAGTTCTAGAAGGCCAGTGCTTGCATGGGCTAAAGGGGAAGTCTCTGTGTTCACCAGTGTGAGTGGTTAACACTGAACAGCCCGCCTGTCCCTGGAGGAGTAGTTACTACCTAGAAGCTGTAGCTTTATTGGCCATTTTGGGTCAATTCTAAACTCCTTGATCTCTCTCTCTTAAAACCCTACAACTCTCTTTTTACGCGGTTTTGCACACTGAGCAGAGTCGGGCAGCACCGCCTAAACAGGTTTAAACTATTCCAGGCTCCACAAAGTCTGCTCTTCACTTTTTCCCTTAGAACTGTTCAAACTCTCAAAGTAAGCACTCTATTCTCTTTCTAAAGTCCTGCACTTGCTCAGCTGTTATAAGGAAACACTAACTAACTAAAGCACTACTCCCTCCTTGACTTCTCATAAGTATTAGGCTCCCGATTGGTCCTTCCTGATCAAGTGAAAAACCAGTTCCCTTCCCTAATCTGATCAGTAAAAAACAGTTCCCTATACTAATCTGGTATGTCCAAGGGTCAGTTTCAAGGTTACTCTCCAGTCCAGCTGGTGAATCTGGGAATTATGAGGCAATGTTACAATTGCCTTATGTACACAGGCAACCCTCTCCTCCTTCCAACAAACTCTAATACATGTGAGAGATGCAGTTACACAGCCAAACTGGAGGCAAAGCTCTCTCAACCCAAGACTGACACAGTCAGTCAGGAGGAAAAGGTAACCACCCACACCACAAATCCAGTCTCACACAGACCTACTGCATCTGCATACCCAACACATAAACACACAAAAACATACTTGGAGGCTCTAAATAAAATTCTGCCTAAACAGCAAAGACCTCCTAAGCAGATATCCAGGCAACAGCCACCCCTCAACAATACCCATGAATCACATATCTCACAAAATCAGTGTGCCCCACAGTCACAGCCCTTAAGGCCAAACAACACACCAACTACACTAGTTATAGGGGACTATATTGTCCAGCACACTGACGTCCCACTCATCAGACTGAACAAGGAGAAGGTCACTGTAAACTGCCTGTCAGGTGCCAGGATCCGCCACATAATGCAAGCACTCAGGTCACTCCAAAGCAAGTACAAGTATGACTCCATCATTGTCCATGCTGGTGTGAATGACCTGAGACGTACCTCCGTGGACTACATGAAAAGAGACATAGAGGAGCTCTCTGACCATGTAGCCCAGGCTGGTATGACCCTGACCTTGAGTAGCATCTTGCCCTCACCAAGAATGATGCCACAGTATAAGGACAAAATGATCAGTTTCAACAATTGGCTAAAGTATTGGTGTCATTCAAAGGGGATCCAGTGTCTGTCAGCCTGGGATGACATGCTCGACAAGCCACGTTGTTTCGCTAGGGATGGCTTGCACCTGTCACCCTTAGGCTTTCGTATACTGGCCAAGGCTCTTGCCACCCCCATAGTGCCTTTTTTAGGCAAGGCTCAAAGGACAAACCCACCTCCATAGACAACCCAAGGATAAAAAAACTAAAGGTAATGCTACTCAATGCCAGAAGTCTAAACCTCAAGATGCACACACTCGAGGCTCTCCTCAGTATGGAGAAAATTGATGTCTGTGCAGTAACAAAAACCTGGTTCAAGGCTCCTGAGAGCACCCCAGCACTACCAGGTTATAACTCATACCATGTGTTTCGGCCCCAAAACTCAGACGGAAGCACAAAAGGAGGGGGAGTATCTATATTCATCAAAGATACCTACACCTCCAGGTTAGTGGCACTGCACGAAGCATCGGAAACCATCCATGTGCAACTAACAGCGGGCAAAACTGCCTTTCAGTTTGTAGCCTGCTACAGAACACCCTCCCTGTTACAGGAATCCCACTTGGCATTCCTGAGAACACTGGAGAATATGAAGGTCTCTCCAAACACTATGTTATTGGGTGATGTCAACTACCCAAACATTGACTGGGAAAACTACTCAAGCCCAAACACCCTCGCCCAACGGTTCCTTGAATTTATAAACTCTAACGCAATGGAACAACTGGTCACCACTCCCACAAGAGGGAACAACATATTGGACCTGGTCATCACCAACATGGGGACTCTATGTTCCACACCAGAGGTAAACCCCTCATTGGTAAGATCAAACCATAAACAAATTTCCCTGGACATCCATATCCCTTCCCCACCCCCAGCCAAGGAAATCACTGTAAAGAATTTCTCAAAAGCCAACTTTGCACTTCTCGAGACTTAGGTGGAATCCTTCAAGGCCCCTGGGCCAGAGGATAATACAGCCCAATCTGCAGAATCCTTTACAAATGCATTCTATGAGCACCTGCAGGAATGCATGGATTGTGCTATCCCAAATAAAACCAAGACTCACTCCTCCAAAAACAGGAGACCGGTCTGGTGGACCCAGGCCATAAATAAGCTATACAACAGAAGGAGGAAGCTACTACATGACAGAGCAAAATCCCAAAAAGGGAAGGCATCTCTGATCAGTATTAGCAAGAAACTTCGACCCCTCATAAAATATTCAAAGGCCAGCTTCGAAAGAAAAATTTCCCTAGACACTAAAGATTATCACAAGGCCTTCTTTAGTTATGTCAGGAACATGGGCAGAAATGCCCAGATATGCTCTGAATTGTTGCATAATGGTACAAAATATACTGAACCTACAGACATAGCCAACATCCTGGCAGACAGAATCAGCGCATACTTCTCCCCCCCCACCCAAAGGAGCAAATGCCTAACCCAACTGAATATAACCTCCCTGACATCACAGATGCACAGGTGAAAGCTGCCCTCTCCAAAGCAAAAAGCACAGCATCTATGGAACCGGACAGTGTCCCAGGCTGTGTCTTACACGAGCTCCAAGAAGAACTGAACCCTCACGTTAAGTCACTGTTCAAACTTAGCCTTACTACAGGATATGTACCCAAAGAATGGCTTACAGCTACAGTGGTCCCACTCCACAAAGGTGGTGCCACAATGGACCCCGGAAACTAGCGCCCCATAAGCCTGACTAGTCTGGTTTGTAAAGCTATTGAGCGTATTATCATGGAACTCATAAACAAAGACATTGGGAGCCTCCAGACACCGGACCCTACCCAATTCGGCTTTGTTAAGGGCAGATCTTGCCTCTTAAACCTAGTTGATTTCTTTGAAACAGTTACCAAAACCATAGATGAGGGCAAGGTAGTCCACACAGCCTACCTGGACCTCGCAAAAGCCTTCGACACAATACCCCACTCCGGCATCATAAATAAGCTTACCAGCTTAAATATCAACCCCTATATCACAAGATGGGTTGCAAACTGGCTCAGAGATAGAACCCACATGGTCAGAATCGCAGGGGCCATGTCCGAATCCAAACCAGTTACAAGTGGCATCCCACAGGGCTCAGTTCTGGGACCTCTCTTGTTCGGTATATACTTCTCTGAGGTTCAGGCTAACACGGCGGGATTATGGCTGACAAAGTTCGCAGATGACTGCAAACTCGGGGCCATAACTGAATCTCCAGCTGACACAAGCATCCTCCAAAAGGGTCTCACAGAGATGGATGCTTGGTGCCAGAGCCACAGCCTCAAGCTAAATGCTAAAAAGTGCATAGTCATCCCCTTTGGGAAAAACAAGGTGCCCACAAATTACCACATAGGTGGTAATCCATTAAGTATGGAAGAAGTAATTAGAGATTTGGAGACCAACGTAGATAGTAATCTCTCCTTTGATAATCACGTTGCCAAAGTGGTTAGAAAGACCTTCTATATAGCCCACCTTATCACAAAAGGGTTCGCATCTAGATCAAGAGAGGTCATTGTGCCCCTCTACTCATCACTCATCAGGCCCATAATTGAATACAATGCCCCTTTTGGGATGTACCTTACCCGACACCTGCAGCAACTGGAGAGACCCCAAAAGTACCTCACCAAGAGGATCATGGGCTACAAACAGATGTCCTATGCAGCTCGACTAAAGAAACTTCAGCTCTACTCAGTTGCTTACCACCTACTCAGAGGTGATCTATGCCTGACGTACAAAGCCATGTCAAACCCAGAATTAATGGACATGCTCCACCTCAAAAAATCCAAGTCCCTTAGAGCTACATGCTCCAGGGACCTAAACCTCAGCACAAAAATAAATAGGACATGCTGGAGGGACAGATTCATTTCCCAGAGGCTCCCCTAACTCTGGAATAGAATCCCAATTCATGTTAGACATAGCCCCTCGCTGACCCTCTTCAAGCAAAATCTGGACGCATGGATGGGAAATTGCAAATTCACCCCTGGGATCTCTTCTGTGTCCCTGCTAGACAGAGGCATAGTAAACTAATCTTAAAAGTGTACCTTCTGTGACCTACTTTACAGAGGCACAGTAGGCTAATCTAATAGGGAGGCAGAAGCCAAATACACTCTGGCTAGGCTTATAAATGCCCTAGGGCAGATAGCCTAGTATCTACCTATGAACCTATGAACCTATAAAGAGAAAGGCATAGTTAAAACAGATTAGGAAGATTTAATTTAGAGTAACGACAGGTAGGAGGTGATAGAGAAAGTAAGATCATGTAGTTTAGGAAAGGTAGTAAAGAAACTAAGAAAAACGTGTTAAGAGAGGCAAGGTTAAGGAAAGTGGTATTGGTTTTGGGTCGGTTATCTTAACACATTATCACAGGTAAGTTTAATTAATTAATAAATTGCATTTTAGATCAAGAATGATTTGGACAGAATAGTTTTAGCCAGGTGATAAGTAAGTGCAAGCCCATGTATCTGCTAGGACTTTTTATTTTATTTTAGATTTAAATACAGTAAGAGATTCAATTTGTCTAAGTGAGTAAGGCATATTGCTCCATTTTTTTTAATGCAACTAGGGCTAAGACTGTTACCAGCAAGGCTGTTAGATTTAAGAACAATAAGAAGAGATTTATGTGAAGAGCAAATAGTTCTATTTGAGGAATATGGCTGAACAAATGTTAAAGAAATCAGACAATATGTTTATATCTGTACTTATATGCAACTGAAAATATGTTCATATCTGTATAATTAAAATTTATATGTTATAGTCTCTTCGATTATTTCTCTGTATGTGCTATATTGCCATATGGCCTGTGAGGCCATCATTGAAAAGGGTCTTTGGAATAGCCTGCCTACCTACCTAGACAGCAATGATTAGGTAGATCGATCAGACAGATATATAGATAGATAGATAGATAGATAGATAGATAGATAGATAGATAGATAGATAGATAGATAGATAGATAGAGAGATAAACCCCGGGATTCATGAAGCTTGTGACAGGCAGCGGAGTAGCATCAGTGATCTAATGCCAAATATGGCCACCGAGCGATTCAGGTACGAGCTGTTTCCATGTGCACTACCAGCGTACGCCAGAGCTGCACAGCTCCCGGTGCATGTATGCTAATTACCCCATGTACAGCGGTGTAGCATGCAAATGAAGGTATACAACGATTCATGAAGTGGTGCAGGCTTAGTGTAAGCATGAAGAAATGTAAACCAAAAAAAAAACGGTTTATATTTTTTCAAACATAAAATCGGAGCCATGAAAGTGGACCAAACTTACATATTATAATGTTAATATATGCCAATGGCTAAATATATAGCCAATGTCATGGCCATATTAACGCAAAGTAAAACCACAGTACATAGGTGCGCAAATGGGATCACAATGAAAATATATTTAGATGTCATAAAACTGCAATGTAACACAATACATGAATTCCCCATAGTAGTCAGTGGCATGCATGCTACACCACAACCATGGCGCAAGGGTTGCTAAGGGTCTGTGACAGTGTTCTGCATGGTAACTAGGAATTAGTAGTCAATGCCATGCAAATGAGTCAAGTAATACTGAATCACAAACTCCCCGACAGCGTAAGGATGTACCACACAGCGTAGTGGTACAACACAGAGGTGTGGCCTGATGGTAAACATGACATCAAGAGAGGGGTGCGCCACCGTAGCTGTAAGCACATTGGAGCATTGCTAATCCAGGTTGCCTGTTGCTAAGCAAAGCCACAGGATAGGGGTGTGGAAGTAGCCATAGCTTTGCTTAACTGAGAGCACACAAGGTAACCAAAAGTGCATGTGAACGTGGATGAAAACGCACTTGAAACTCGGTAAATGGCTGTGTGCGGCACACACCACAGCTGAAACAGGAAGGATATGTGAAGACCAACAGCCACCCCTCAACAATACCCATGAATCACATATCTCACAAAATCAGTGTGCCCCACAGTCACAGCCCTTAAGGCCAAACAACACACCAACTACACTAGTTATAGGGGACTATATTGTCCAGCACACTGACGTCCCTCATCAGACTGAACAAGGAGAAGGTCACTGTAAACTGCCTGTCAGGTGCCAGGATCCGCCACATAATGCAAGCACTCAGGTCACTCCAAAGCAAGTACAAGTATGACTCCATCATTGTCCATGCTGGTGTGAAAGACCTGAGGCACTCCGTGGACTACATGAAAAGAGACATAGAGGAGCTCTCTGACCATGTAGCCCAGGCTGGTATGACCCTGACCTTGAGTAGCATCTTGCCCTCACCAAGAATGATGCCACAGTATAAGGACAAAATGATCAGTTTCAACAATTGGCTAAAGTATTGGTGTCATTCAAAGGGGATCAGTGTCTGTCAGCCTGGGATGACATGCTCGACAAGCCACGTTGTTTCGCTAGGGATGGCTTGCACCTGTCACCCTTAGGCTTTCGTATACTGTCCAAGGCTCTTGCCACCCCATAGTGCCTTTCTTAGGCAAGGCTCATAAACACCCCAAGGATAAAAACTAAAGGTAATGCTACTCAATGCCAGAAGTCTAAACCTAAAGATGCACACTCGAGGCTCTCCTCAGTATGGAGAAAATTGATGTCTGTGCAGTAACAAAAACCTGGTTCAAGGCTCCTGAGAGCACCCCAGCACTACCAGGTTATAACTCATACCATGTGTTTGACCCCAAAACTCAGGCGGAAGCACAAAGGAGGAGTATCTATATTCATCAAAGATACCTACACCTCCAGGTTAGTGGCACTGCTGCGAAGCCGGGAAAACATCCATGTGCAACTAACAGCGGGCAAAACTGCCTTTCAGTTTGTAGCCTGCTACAGAACACCCTCCCTGTTACAGGAATCCCACTTGGCATTCCTGAGAACACTGGAGAATATGAAGGTCTCTCCAAACACTATGTTATTGGGTGATGTCAACTACCCAAACATTGACTGGGAAAACTACTCATGCCCAAACACCCTGTCGCGGTTCCTTGAATTTATAAACTCTAGCATAATGGAACAACTGGTCACCACTCCCACAAGAGGAACAACATATTGGACCTGGTCATCACCAACATGGGGACTCTATGTTCCACACCAGAGGTAAACCCCTCATTGGTAAGATCAAACCATAAACAAATTTCCCTGGACATCCATATCCCTTCCCCACCCCCAGCCAAGGAAATCACTGTAAAGAATTTCTCAAAAGCCAACTTTGCACTTCTCGAGACTTAGGTGGAATCCTTCAAGGCCCCTGGGCCAGAGGATAATACAGCCCAATCCGCAGAATCCTTTACAAATGCATTCTATGAGCACCTGCAGGAATGCATGGATTGTGCTATCCCAAATAAAACCAAGACTCACTCCTCCAAAAACAGGAGACCGGTCTGGTGGACCCAGGCCATAAATAAGCTATACAACAGAAGGAGGAAGCTACTACATGACAGAGCAAAATCCCAAAAGGAAGGCATCTCTGATCAGTATTAGCAAGAAACTTGACCCCTCATAAAATATTCAAAGGCCAGCTTGAAGAAAAATTTCCTAGACACTAAGAAAGATTATCACAAGGCCTTCTTTAGTTATGTCAGGAACATGGGCAGAAATGCCCAGATATGCTCTGAATTGTTGCATAATGGTACAAAATATACTGAACCTACAGACATAGCCAACATCCTGGCAGACAGAATCAGCGCATACTTCTCCCCCCCCACCCAAAGGAGCAAATGCCTAACCCAACTGAATATAACCTCCCTGACATCACAGATGCACAGGTGAAAGCTGCCCTCTCCAAAGCAAAAAGCACAGCATCTATGGAACCGGACAGTGTCCCAGGCTGTGTCTTACACGAGCTCCAAGAAGAACTGAACCCTCACGTTAAGTCACTGTTCAAACTTAGCCTTACTACAGGATATGTACCCAAAGAATGGCTTACAGCTACAGTGGTCCCACTCCACAAAGGTGGTGCCACAATGGACCCCAGAAACTAGCGCCCCATAAGCCTGACTAGTCTGGTTTGTAAAGCTATTGAGCGTATTATCATGGAACTCATAAACAAAGACATTGGGAGCCTCCAGACACCGGACCCTACCCAATTCGGCTTTGTTAAGGGCAGATCTTGCCTCTTAAACCTAGTTGATTTCTTTGAAACAGTTACCAAAACCATAGATGAGGGCAAGGTAGTCCACACAGCCTACCTGGACCTCGCAAAAGCCTTCGACACAATACCCCACTCGGGCATCATAAATAAGCTTACCAGCTTAAATATCAACCCCTATATCACAAGATGGGTTGCAAACTGGCTCAGAGATAGAACCCACATGGTCAGAATCGCAGGGGCCATGTCCGAATCCAAACCAGTTACAAGTGGCATCCCACAGGGCTCAGTTCTGGGACCTCTCTTGTTCGGTATATACTTCTCTGAGGTTCAGGCTAACACGGGGGGATTATGGCTGACAAAGTTCGCAGATGACTGCAAACTGGGGGCCATAACTGAATCTCCAGCTGACACAAGCATCCTCCAAAAGGGTCTCACAGAGATGGATGCTTGGTGCCAGAGCCACAGCCTCAAGCTAAATGCTAAAAAGTGCATAGTCATCCCCTTTGGGAAAAACAAGGTGCCCACAAATTACCACATAGGTGGTAATCCATTAAGTATGGAAGAAGTAATTAGAGATTTGGAGACCAACGTAGATAGTAATCTCTCCTTTGATAATCACGTTGCCAAAGTGGTTAGAAAGACCTTCTATATAGCCCACCTTATCACAAAAGGGTTCGCATCTAGATCAAGAGAGGTCATTGTGCCCCTCTACTCATCACTCATCAGGCCCATAATTGAATACAATGCCCTTTTGGGATGTACCTTACCCGACACCTGCAGCAACTGGAGAGACCCCAAAAGTACCTCACCAAGAGGATCATGGGCTACAAACAGATGTCCTATGCAGCTCGACTAAAGAAACTTCAGCTCTACTCAGTTGCTTACCACCTACTCAGAGGTGATCTATGCCTGGCGTACAAAGCCATGTCAAACCCAGAATTAATGGACATGCTCCACCTCAAAATCCAAGTCCCTTAGAGCTACATGCTCCAGGGACCTAAACCTCAACACAAAAATAAATAGGACATGCTGGAGGGACAGATTCATTTCCCAGAGGCTCCCTAACTCTGGAATAGAATCCCAATTCATGTTAGACATAGCCCCTCGCTGACCCTCTTCAAGCAAAATCTGGGCGCATGGATGGGAAATTGCAAATTCACCCTGGGATCTCTTCTGTGTCCCTGCTAGACAGTGGCATGGTAATATAATCTTAAAGTGTACCTTCTGTGGCCTACTTTACAGAGGCACAGATGGCTAATCTAATAGGGAGGCAGAAGCCAAATACACTCTGGCTAGGCTTATAAATGCCCTAGGGCAGATAGCCTAGTATCTACCTATGAACCTATGAACCTATAAAGAAAGGCATAGTTAAAACAGATTAGGAAGATTTAATTTAGAGTAACGACAGGTAGGAGGTGATAGAAAGTAAGATCATGTAGTTTAGGAAAGGTAGTAAAGAAACTAAGAAAAACGTGTTAAGAGACGCAAGGTTAATGAAAGTGGTATTGGTTTTGAGTGGGTTATCTTAACACATTATCACAGGTAAGTTTAATTAATTAATAAATTGCATTTTAGATCAAGAATGATTTGGACAGAATAGTTTTAGCCAGGTGATAAGTAAGTGCAAGCCCATGTATCTGCTAGGACTTTTTATTTTATTTTAGATTTAAATACAGTAAGAGATTCAATTTGTCTAAGTGAGTAAGGCATATTGCTCCATTTTTTTTAATGCAACTAGGGCTAAGACTGTTACCAGCAAGGCTGTTAGATTTAAGAACAATAAGAAGAGATTTATGTGAAGAGCAAATAGTTCTATTTGAGGAATATGGCTGAACAAATGTTAAAGAAATCAGACAATATGTTTATATCTGTACTTATATGCAACTGAAAATATGTTCATATCTGTATAATTAAAATTTATATGTTATAGTCTCTTGATTATTTCTCTGTATGTGCTATATTGCCATATGGCCTGTGAGGCCATCATTGAAAAGGGTCTTTGGAATAGCCTGCCTACCTACCTAGACAGCAATGATTAGGTAGATCGATCAGACAGATATATAGATAGATAGATAGATAGATAGATAGATAGATAGATAGATAGATAGATAGATAGATAGATAGAGAGATAAACCCCGGGATTCATGAAGCTTGTGACAGGCAGCGGAGTAGCATCAGTGTTCTAATGCCAAATATGGCCACCGATTCAGGTGCGAGCTGTTTCCATGTGCACTACCAGCGTGCAGAGCTGCACAGCTCGGTGCATGTATGCTAATTACCCCATGTACAGCGGTGTAGCATGCAAATGAAGGTATACAACGATTCATGAAGTGGTGCAGGCTTAGTGTAAGCATGAAGAAATGTAAACCAAAAAAAAAACGGTTTATATTTTTTCAAACATAAAATCGGAGCCATGAAAGTGGACCAAACTTACATATTATAATGTTAATATATGCCAATGGCTAAATATATAGCCAATGTCATGGCCATATTAACGCAAAGTAAAACCACAGTACATAGGTGCGCAAATGGGATCACAATGAAAATATATTTAGATGTCATAAAACTGCAATGTAACACAATACATGAATTCCCCATAGTAGTCAGTGGCATGCATGCTACACCACAACCATGGCGCAAGGGTTGCTAAGGGTCTGTGACAGTGTTCTGCATGGTAACTAGGAATTAGTAGTCAATGCCATGCAAATGAGTCAAGTAATACTGAATCACAAACTCCCCGACAGCGTAAGGATGTACCACACAGCGTAGTGGTACAACACAGAGGTGTGGCCTGATGGTAAACATGACATCAAGAGAGGGGTGCGCCACCGTAGCTGTAAGCACATTGGAGCATTGCTAATCCAGGTTGCCTGTTGCTAAGCAAAGCCACAGGATAGGGGTGTGGAAGTAGCCATAGCTTTGCTTAACTGAGAGCACACAAGGTAACCAAAAGTGCATGTGAACGTGGATGAAAACGCACTTGAAACTCGGTAAATGGCTGTGTGCGGCACACACCACAGCTGAAACAGGAAGGATATGTGAAGACAATAAGGAAATGCTGCTGCATGGTAAGTGGAGTAGAAATGAGTAATTAACACCTAGGAACTCACAGTGGGCCATTGACAACAGCTAACAAGGCTGCTAGCAGCTATCTGCGGAACAGGAAAGGGGAGGTGCCGTACTGCAAAGAAAAGAGAACTGTCAAAGCAGAACAAAGCAAACTTACAGTAGATCAGTTACATAACACATTTTGCAACAAAATCCTGGGTTGTGAAAGTGCAAAACAAGAAAGCAGGCAGCTGGATGCATGCCAGACAAATGGGAGGGGAATCGGGTTGAAAAGTGAATTAAAGGGCAATAGAGGAATCATGTCAGCCAAGCGTAAGTCAACACCAAAGGCCCCACAATAGCAGCACCTGCTGTAAAACCCATAATTAAGATGCCCTGCAGCTGGAATTGCACATACACACCCAATTACAACAGCATCATCCATTGCACAATAGTATAAGGTGTGAAAGCCCCACAGACACACATTTGTGTATTCCCAGACACTCTGCACCATTGGTGTATACAGACGGGGAACTTTTAATATGTACATGTTAGGGGCTGCCATAGCTTTGATTCACCAGCATGTGTTGGAGACTGACGGTGGTGTGGAGGATGATGTTGACAACCATCTCAGGCACCAGAGGAGGAGAAGAGTGTTCAGACCCAGGGTAACCTACCAGGGGCTACATGATCTGGAAATAGTAGAGCGTTACAGGGTGGACACAGACACCATACAGCAACTTGTTGAGCTGTGCTGGTCATGCCTCAGAGCCAGAAGTAACAGAGGGGAACCCATCCCAGTGGACACGAAGGTATGTGTAAGCTTGAGAATACTAGCCACAGGTACCTTCCAAAGGCCAACTGGTGATATCATGGGGATTTCACAGGCATCAGCATCCAGAGTACTCCACCATTTTCTGGATGCCATATTACCACATGCCAATGATTACATATACTTCCCCCAAACATAGGAGGAGTTGGCCAGCAATATGTGTCTCTTCCAACATGTGGCAGACTACCTGGAGGTACTGGGTGCAATAGACTGCACGCGCATACACACCAAGACACCACCTGGAAAGCAGGGTAGGCACTACATAAACCACAAAGGGATACTCCTCCATCAACTGCCAGGTCGTGTGCAATGCCCAGGGCATTATCATGGATGTGTGTGCTGGCAGCCCTGGAAGCTATCACGACTCCCACATCTGGCATGCCTCACAGCTATATCAGGTATTTTCCAGGGGGGACATCCCATATGGCCACCTGGTGGGGGATGCTGGCTATGCACTGGAACCGTGGATGATGACTCCCATCAGAAATGCACACACAACCACACAAGAATGCAATAATGAGGCACACGCAGAAACCAAAATCATCATAGAGCATGTGTTTGGGATGCTGAAATCATGGTTCAGTTGCTTGGTCATATCTGGTGGAACCTTTCAGCACTCCCCAGGAACGTGTGCCCACATCTTCATAGTATGTGCTATACTACATAATATGATCCTGCGGAAACTGTTGCAGCAGGGACAGAATGGTGAAGGCCCTCACAGCCCATCACCATTGCCAAGGGCTCCACAGGCACAGAAGGACTCAGACCACGAACACCCTGTGCCAGCCCCAGTAGGCAGAGGGAGGCGTGCCAGTATGCCCATGCCTTGGCAAAGAGGGAACGTATAGCACACACACTGACAGTGTAGGCATTTATGGACTGACACCTTTCTCCACCTGCACACACAGCAAACATGGATGGCACACACACATGACCACCTGTAAATCGTCATGTATAGGTGGTCTGCTGTGTGCATCCTACATATGTAGCCCTCAACTATTTTACACACAACTGCCATTGGTACAAGGTAAGTCAATACCTGAACAGTAAATTAAGTTATCAGCATGTGTCCATACTGTATGTATAGGTTCATAGATACATAGGTAGGTACATGCCTAACTGCCCGAAGCCACTCATAAGCATAGCTAAAAAGTTTCTGCTGTCGCCACCCCATTGATTAACTAACTGTCCCTCTGTGGAGCAGAGCCAATTGTGGGATCCCTGGGGTGTATCCACTGTTCCCCACCCACTCTGCAAGGAGTCCCTGGAGTATTAGTGAGGGGTTTTGTATAATGTAATCAGGGATTTAGTTCCAAATAATGGGGAGTATCACTGACAGGAATCTTCTCAGATGATTTACATGTTACATAGTATACCTTAACCACAGCTTACATATATAGGTAGTATTCCACAGAATAATAAACATTTGGAACACACAACTGCTGAAATGTGCATTAATCACCCTAGCAATACCAGTGCCTACTCTGAGAGGTAAAATTACCACTGCCGGAATTTGAACATGCAACCATGTACACAGTCTTCACAATAGCCTACAACTAAGCTACCTGAGATGTACCAATGGCAGTTGTGTATACTGACAGGATAAAACACAAAAGGTAGGAATGAGTGGAAATAGGACAAACCGGCATGTACCCAATGAAAGGTGCATGCTATATATATATATATATATATATATATATATATATATATATATATATATATAGAGAGAGAGAGAGGGAGAGAGATAGAGAGAGATATGTCGATATATGGGGATATACATATATACGTAGATATATAGATAGGTCAGCAACATCTACATAACCATGGAGGTACATATAAATGGGATACCTATCACATACCAACTGCTTGACATACAGACGCATGTAATCACGAGGCTTAAAGTCCGAAAGACAACAGTACCAAAACACCAGAAGCACGAGGTTTAAAATCCCGATGTTAAGGGACATTTAGTCAGTGCTTCTGGTGTTGCGATTCATGTAGGTTATTGCATGTAAGTATGTTTCTGAGGGCTGTAGTGTGTGTAAGTGTGTGTTCTGAGTATGGTGTGTGTTCCTGGGGGACTGTAATGTGTGGGTGTGGGTTTGCTTTGTGTGTCTGTTTGTGCGATCTAGGAGGTATAATATTAAAGTGGGGGGGTGTGGAGGGTGCAAACACCCATATGGGGGGATGTAGGGGGGCTTGCCCACCTGCTCATATGTAGTGTAGGATGGTTTGTTTGGATGTGGTGGGTAGCAGTGTGTCTGTGTGTGCATGTGTGTGTTCCATGTTTGTGTTACTTTCACAAGTTACTGTCGCTGTTGTTAATATGGGGTATGGGAGTCTGGGCCCGGTACTGTGGGCGTCGGATGTGTGTGGTTTCGGAATTCCATAGGTATCCCGTATACAGCAGTTGAAGTGCTCATATATGAATATAACATGGATCATAGCAATCACACATTCTGCCACGACCAAACTTCATGAACAAAGGATATGGAGAGTATATGCCTAAACATTATTACAAATATGTGCTATGGACATGAGCCAATAATAGGGTTACCACCTGTCCCACTTTGCGAGGGACAGAACTCTTTGGGCGGTTGTGTCCTGACCAAAAATATTAAATGTGGCAAATGTCCTGAGATTGTAGGACATAATTATGTCCCATATGTAATGTAATAGTTGCATACAATAGTCCTTTTTCTGTATCTAAACTACCTACATGTTACAAGAAACAGGATAAGCAACTAAACTGCTACAAGAATAAGCTTATATTTAGGCAAAAAAGGAAAGTTCTATCCCTTGTACTGACCATGGGTTTGTGTCGGCCTGTACAATCTGATGTGTGTCCCGAAAATGTCCCACTATGGCCATATGAAAAGGTGGCAACCCTAGCCAAAGAGGGTCAGTTACCAACACAGCTCCAATGACTGCAAATACCTATGACAGAAATACACAGCTTTCATGTAGCAACACTTTATTACATTCTGATGTATTGCCGAAAGGATTCAAGGACTAACACCACCTGCATGTTATACAGGAACCAATTAACAGTGTCTTAATGAATCAGCCTGCAATTACCATAGTATTATTCCACTAAAGGATAGGTGTTTAAATAGGGAAGGAACCCTCATGCACATATTGATTATGTATAAAAGCAGTTCCTACACACCTGCATCTGCTATGTACACCCACCAGCATCACCCCCACACCCAAACAAATTACAATACAAACTGTAATATCATCACAAATAATTCACTCACTGTACAACATCTGCAGAAGCCTTAACATACCTTGTCAGAGAGACACACTAACATGGCCCTATTTGAAATAGTTGCTGTTATACAATGGAACAGCTGCTGATGTTACAGGGTTTGTTTGCACTAATCCCATTTCAGAGGGTTGTGTGTACACCGGGAAGTGTTACCAATTACTGATTAACAGCACAGTATGATACACATGTACACCAAACCAAGGATGTCTGGTAAGCACACTGTAAACCACCTAACAGTTCATGCATAGTCATACAGCCTTGAGCTGCCCAGACATCCTTGCCAGACTGAAACATCTGCAGAAATATCAGGTACAAACAAACCCTGCATAAGTAGCAATGTTCTGAAATATAACAGCTGTACTCACATGTAGAACATCTTCTAGCCATTACACACAATCCATGGGAGTTATGAAGCTAATATATCTCTGTCTGTCTCCATATAGCTGTTGAAATACATCACAAATGACACATTCAGGCCGTCTTCCTTGAAAGTAAGGCAAACGGACAACGCCCAAGTAGAGTACTCAGTTATACACCACTGCTGCCATGGTATTGGCTAATGGGGTAGCTGCACAGCTGATGTGCATCTAATTAACTACTTTGGAACACCATTTAGTGGTCAGGATAGCACGTTACTGATATTTAACTAGAAAAGGATTGCTTATCACACATTCAAACCATCTGTATATACCAGCAGAAAATTACAAAGAAGATTGAAACACAAACTGAAAAGGATTGAATTAACAGTCAACTACACCTCGGGTTACTAATAAGGTATGTAGAACACTCAGTATGTCTGTGTATGTAGTACCTGTTCTTTAATATTTAAAGTGCACACAATCCATATTAGTGGAAACAGTTATCTTGTAGTGATGTATTGTTGAGCATAGTAACGCTTGTAGTATTTATGTGTGTACTGCTGTAGGTCACAAGGCAAACATTGCATACACCACAAGGGATGCTATATAAGGGCTTTCAACACAAATATTCCTCACCAGCCGCTGTAAGTGGCAGGGCTGGTCCAACAATTATGTGCTATAACAGGGGATAGTATATGTTGATATATTGTAACAGTAGGCATATGTATGGTTGTATTACTGAGAATAACATGTCAAAGGTTGGCCCACTGTGCAATTATGATTTGCATTGTGGGATATTGTGCCAATAACTGTGTAATGTACAGTATTGTAGGCAGATACATATTCCAAGTTACATAGCATTACTGTTGTGTTAGGCAAACATTAATTATGTCTATTGGCATTTACAATACACAATAACAGGATACATATGACTTGTCGTCACTCAACACTTTATCAGCATGATAGCAAAGTAAAATGGAAGAGCTAGTTAACTATCCATGCACATAAGACATGTAATAAGTGCAAAGGTAGGTACTAGGCTGTCTGCCCAAGGGTATTTCTAAGCCTAAGTAGAGTGTGTTGGCTTTCACCACTGCCTTAGGTTAGTTCCCTATGCCTCTGAATGGCAGACCCATTAGTTCCCTGTGCCTCTGTCCAGCAGAGCCACTGCAGTGATCCCCGGGGTACATGTCTGTCTCCCATCCACCCATCAAGGTTTCCATTGAAGAGTGCTATTGAAGTGCCCTGTCTGATGTACATTGGAATCATGTTTCAAAGCATGGGGAGTCTCTGGGTCAGGAATCTATCCGTCCAGCATGTCCTAGTCATTGTTGTGGTTAGGTGTATATCCCTAGAGCATGTGGCTCTCAGGGGCTTCTGTTTAGGTGGAGCATATCCAGTAATACTGGGTTGGATATGGGCCTTGTATGTCAAGCAGAGATCACCTGTGAGTATGCGGTATGCAACCGAGTACAGCTGGAGTTTCTTAGGTTGGGCTGCATAGGTCATCTGTTTGAGGTCAGTAATTCTCTTGGTGTGGTACTGTTGTGGTCTTCCAAGCTGTTGCAGTTGTCTTGTAAGGTACATCCCAAATGGGGTGCTGCATCCTTTAATGGGTCTAATAAGTCATGAGTAGAGAGGCACAATGGCCTCCTTTGTTCTGGATGCGAACCCATTAGAGATTGGGGGGCCATGTAGAAGGATATTTTAATCACCTTGTCATTATGAGTATCAAAGGAGAGATTGCTATCTACTGGGGTTCCCAGATCTCTTATTACCTTTTCTGTATGTAGGGGACTAGCATCTATGTGGTAGTCCATGGGTAATTAGTTATATCCAAAGGGGATGACTATGCACTTTTTGGCATTCAGCTTGAGGCCATGATATTGACTCCAGGTATCCGTCTCAGTGTGACCCTTCCAGAGGGTGTCTGTATCAGCTGGTGAAACAATTATGGCCCCTAGTTTGCAGTCTTCTGCAAACCTTTTCAGCCAAAGCCCTCCTGTGCTTGCCTGTACATCATAGAATTATATACCGAACATGAGGGGTCCTAGGACTGACTCCTGAGGGATGCCACTTGTAACTGGTATACAGTCGGACTTAGGGTATGCAACTCACATTGTGTGGGTTCTGTCCGTGAGCCACTTTGCAAACCATCACCTGATGTAGGGGTTAATGTTCAGCTGGGTGGGTATGTTGACAATACCAGAATGGGGAATGGTGTTAAAAGCCTTTCAGAGATCTAGGTAGGCTGTATGGACCTCTTTGCCCTCATCTAATGCCTTGGTAACTGTGTCTGAGACGTCCACCAGGTTTAGGAGGCATGGTCTGCCCTTAACAAAGCCAAACTGGGGAGGGGTCAAAGGTTTTGAGGTACCCAATGTCTCTGTAACTGAGATCCATGATGATGTGCTCCATAGCCTTGCAGACCGGGCTAGTCAGGCCTATAGGGCAATAGCTCCCGTGATCCATTGTGGTGCCACCTTTGTGGAGTGGGATAACTGTTGCTTTGTGCCATTCAGGTGGCACAAAGCCTGATGCGAGGCTATTATTGAACATGGTGCGTAGGTGGGGAGCCAGTACATTCTGAAGTTCATGTAAAATGCAGCCTGGGATGTTGTCCTGTCCCATGGATGCTGTGATATTGGCTTTAGAGTGTGCAGCTTTTACCTGTGTAGTTGTGATTACAGGGACTCTGCACTCTTCCTGTATAGATATGGGCCTTTTAGGGGGTGAGTGGGGGGGAAAGGTAGCACTGAACCTATCTGCCAGGATGTTGGCAATATCAGTTGGTTCTGTAATGTTCGTGCCTTTGTGCTGTAACTCAGAGCAGATCTGGGTGTTGACATTGAGATATTTGACATAGCTATAGAATGCCGTGTGGTTGTCGTTGGAATTAGTGGTGGTTTTGTTTCTGTAGCTAGCTTTGGAGGATCTTATAAGGGTTCTCATCTTCTTACTGAGGCTGACCAGGGAGCTCCTCCATGCATGGGATTGTACTCTCTTTTGAAACAGTGTCTTCCTCCAGTTGTACAGTTTGTTTATGGCAGGGGACCACCAGATTGGCTTCCTTAATTAGGAGTATAGTGTCTTGGTTCTGTTTGGGGTATGACGATCCATGCACTCGTGTAGGTGCTTATAGAGTGCATTTGTGTAGGATTCAGCAGTTGTAGCAGTATTATCCATCTGCATGGGTGTCATGAAGTTCACCACATCTGTCTTAAGAAGCATGAAGATGGCTTTGTAGACATATTATACTGTGGTTTTCTTAATGGGGGGTGGGGACGGGATGTGGATATCGAGGGTGTTCAGCTTATGGTCGGATCGGACCAACGAGGAGTTGACTTCAGGTGTGGAACACCGGTCACTCATGTTGGTAATGCCTAGGTCTAGGATATTGTTGCCCCTGGTGGGTTTGTGGATATGTTGATCAAGGGCATTGGTGTTTATGATTTCCAGAAAGCATTGAGCTAATGAGTTGGTACACGAGTAGTTTTCTCAGTTAATGGTGGGGTAGATTCAGTGAGACTATGTGATGAGTGTGGTGTGGTGCGAATGTTTACCGTCTCCACATGATTGCCAGGGTCAGGCCTGGTTGGAGAGAGCTTTACCTCCAATTTGGCTAGATAAATGCATCTCTCACAGGTAGTAGTGTTGGGTGGTAGGCAGAGAGGGTTGTCTGTGTACATGAGGCAATGTCTACATTGTCTCAAGATGTCCAGATTCATCAGATAGACAGGAGAGAACACTGGCAGCTGACCCTTGGACATGCCTGAATGTAAAACTAATTTCCCCTAGATAAGTGAAGAAAGTGAGTACAAGAGCTATTTTACTCTAAGCAAGTGAGAAAAGTATGTACAAAACCTGTTTACCTCTAAGTAATGAGGAAGATTGAGTGCTTTAGTAATTACTAGCTTACGTAGTGCTTACAAGTTCTGAACAAGTGCTGAGCATGAATAAGCAATCCAGATAGGGTCTTGGATAACATAAACACACTGCCCCCCCCCAACAGGTACACAATCATATATCCATGTACACCACAGAGCCCGTGTATCCACAACTATGCAGGTACAAGCTGCACTCAGGCTGCATGGGACCTGTCCACATCCCAGATTGTATCATACACATATGGCAAAACAAGTTGCTCTCCACATACACATCATGTAAAACATAGCTTCATGTCAGGCTGTGTACACAATGAATGGTGCACACCAACAGGTATCACAACCCACAAAGGGGGAGACACCACTGATAATGGGAAGCATAGCTCTCAACCTTCCATCTCTAAAATGAGGAACACTAGCCCTCATAATGTGGAACAAATGGGCAAAATGTGGAACACATACTAATAGCTTACTAACAACTTCAACTAGGAAGGCCATAGGATGGTTAAAATATGCTGGTTTTACTTATAAAGAAGAGCTTTTAATGAATTAATATGATTCATTTCTATTTACCATGGATTTCACTTAAAAAAATTCCTAACACTGAAAGTGTCAAGAGTCTTTCAATGTGGAACATTGAGGAACTTTGAGGAACATGAACTTTTTAGGACCCCAAATGAGGTACGTTCCTCGTAATGAGGTACACTTGAGAGGTATGATGGGAAGTTCTGCACTACTACCCTGCTGAGTCTGGTCTGAAAGGCCATGAACCTTGATCAAATTCTTTGATGTCATCAGTACAGATGTAGATGTCAGTAAGGTTGATTTCACACTGCATATCATAACCTTGCCAGGTCATAGGACATCATCACCCATACTGTGTTCCACCTACACTCGGTATACAAGATGTACATTCCTATGTCACAGGAGTGTTTTGTAATGGGACTGCTGGCAGAACCAACACTAGAGAAGGTGTCTAAATAATACATGCACATCACACCAGTGCCAGCTACAGTAAGACAGGGTTAATTAATTGTATTCCCCCTCATTGTAGTCCATACACACAGACTAACAGAAGGCATCTGCCTATTGAAGTATGTGAATGACTGGACAACATACAGAAGGAGCTTTGTGGGTGAGGTGCGTGTGACATATGGCCACAATCTGACAGCTACATATTGCATTGTCACCCCTATGTTAACCCTGTACCCATGAACTACCACCTAGGCAATGGTCAACATAATGGACACTGTGTGTAAGGGATGCAGCTGGGCAGGTGTCTTTCCTATGATAGCTACGTCACCACACCTGTCAGGTAGTCATATGTGGCAACCCTAATCATGACAGAGTGCCATCCATAAATATAGAGATCATTGTCCAGCCATACACAATACTCAAGTGACCCATATCAGATCACATATTTCCTTTAAGGGGTATTGGCCATGTTCAGATGGCCTACACCAGCCTTCCCATTCCCCAGCTCCACTTTGTAGCATGATGCCTACGCTGAATAAATCCATGTCCAACCCAGTGATGTTAAACATGCTACACGTACACATCCTGATCTCAAACACATATTTCTAGGACATCCACCTTCCTAGTACTAGGATCACCATATGCTGGACAGATCCTTGTCCCATACTCTTTACATAGTTCTGCCATACTATGCGTTCCTGTCCAGCAAAGCTTCACATCACCCCCCTCTCAGACATGGTGTGATGACCGCATGGTAAATGTATCATTAACCCTGTGGATCAGTTATGTGGCACTGCTCCACCTGGCCCCAGAGACCCATCTGTTGGCTACAGCCAGGTAACCTTTCATCCTAGATTCATACATGGCCCAGAGCATATAGCCTACTAGTTGACTTTGACTGTACATGCTATAGTTGATATCCATCCCTGCAAATACCATCTGGCTAGCAAGTGTCCCTTGTGCATCACATGTGCAACACAGGTGATACATGGCAGGATGTTGAACTCATGTACAGTGCCGTGTAGATGTATATGGCAGAACACATACATGTAAAACCTTCCATGAGCATGTCTGCAGGGTCACAGGTCATATCCGTTAAGGCAATGTAAGTCTTTATATGTGACATATACACAGCATCAAGGTTGACTGCATTAATGTGGACACATTCAGCCATGTGCTGATAGGTAGGAACACCAGTACAGGCAAACAGACATGCCCACATCAAGACAGCATCCACATGGAGTATGAGCAATGTAATTAGGTGACACACACATATATGGTGATAATATCCACTCACCATTGAGTGTCACGTGTGTGACACAAACATGTCAGTGTCATGTAGATTTTCAAAGACAACTATTTAATCGTAATAAGTGCGATAAACATGTATGTTCAGCTGTAGCTCTGTATGTCTCTTTGAGTTACTGTAACCTGTCCAGGTATGCCGCGTGCAAGGCTACCTCCTTATACCCACTTGGAGGATGAGGCGCATCCCATACCTACATGACAATCATGATATCCTGTTCAGCCATTTGCCACAGGATGCACAGCAGCGGGATGCTCTGTGTATGGAACTTCGCAGGAGGGTCAATGATGTGGGTGGCCGCAAGCGCACATACCAACAGGTGCACATACACTTGTCAGACCTCATTAGATGGGCGAAACAGCATATGAATGCAATCGCCAGGGAACAAGATGCAACAGGTGGTGAACCACCAACCCATCCCCTCACTCACACGTACCTAGGAGCTACCAGCCAACCTGGGGACACCTGCAGAATAACATCCACAAGCCTTAGCTGATATTGTGGAGGTGGGTGTCTCTCAACCACTGAGCCTGAAGTTGTTTGGTAAGTCACTACTGCACCTATAACAACTATATTCCATATAGTCACATGTGTCACTGTACAATATGTAATGTAACATCATATACAAGGCATGTATACACACATGCCACGTACTATAGTATGCTACTCCATGTATGCACACATGTGCATACACCATAGTATAGTCTAATGTACTGGTGTATGTGTTAACATGCACATTGCACCCTGTAGCTATCATACAGGTGTGGATGATGCTCATACTGCTGTGTTACTAGTATTTGGGTACCTCTGGTGTTCCGCTGCGACAGCAGCCCATTGCAGGTGAGACTGTTATTATTTATCAGGCATCGTAATGCACAGATCTATCCACCATGTGGCAATTTACCACATATACACATAATGTATGGTCCTGTCACAATATACAGGTCGGACCTGCAATGCATCACAATGACTACCCATGTGCAACACATGCAAACTATGTGAATCGCCGACATGAATCCTCATAAACTGTCATTGCCAGATGTGTGGACAGCTGTGCATACAATGGTGGAGGTTCTGTTCACTGTAGGGACATGTACTACAGATCAGAACTACACATGTGGGGAATACAAACAGTACTACACAGTGAGCTGGCGTATGGCCAGCCCACAGGATTCAATGGTGTGGATCATAGCCCTGCTATGAATGTCACACAATGTGATGTGCTATCTTGCCATGTCCATGACATCTAGTGGCCTGGCTGCAACACTGCCTAACTATCCTGAAAAACATATCCCACATACCAAACATACCACCCTTTGTCTGCATAACCCTGATGTCAGTGGAGCATTTGACATCTATGGGTGTATATCATATGGGACAACATAGACATGTGAAATAGACACCCGTCACAATAACTTGGCCAACAAATGTACACACATCGCCATGAAGGATGGCCAGAGACATGAAGCAACACTCACAGTAGACGTGATGTGCTTATGTGTACACCCTGTTGTAAAATGGCTACACATGGTCCAACTATGGCCTTTGTGCAATGGTTATATTGCAGATGTGGAACACTAGACATCCTACAGGCCTGTGCACATTTTGTGTAGGCATGAAATAAATCCACCACATAAGATGTGTTGAACATCTTGAGTGTGTCACGACATGACAGCAGTCACCTGTACAGTATCCACATCAGCCCACAGATACAGTACATTCCCCTTGCTGGTGTCGGACATCAATGTCCTACTTGCTCCTCATGTGTGTGTGTGTGTGTGTGTGTGTGTGTGTGTGTGTGTGTGTGTGTGTGTGTGTGTGGTACACAGATGTCATGTGGGACATGGTGTACCGACGTGTTCGCCGTGTCTGGCCTTAGTTGCCAGGCAACAGCAATATGGTTATGGTCGCAGATGTGCAGGGGTGTTATCCGTATACCCTTCAGTGACCTGTGTCACACATTCTACATCATGGTTTAGTGTGTATACACCTCAGTGACATGGGTCACATTTCACAGTATATATGTATTGTATCTGAACACAGTCATGGCTATGAACTTTGTCTGTAACTCACACTGTATAGCAATAGAGATGCCTCATGATTCCCTACAATGGCCATGCACATCAGCTAAATGTGCAGAATATCTGTAGGGCAGACAGACAGCACTGCATTGGGACACCATTACCCCACTGTATATTTGACAGGAAACCATTGTGTTAAACATGTATGCATGTCATTGCACACGTCAGCAGATCACATGTCATACTACATGTGATTGTCAACGTCATATGCCACACATCAGGCAGGTGTACTGATAACCTGTGCTGGTCTACATGATGTAACACAAGGATGTATGCTTACTATTATGATTGTGTAATTTGCATGACTTCTGCTATGACACATGCATGCTGTTGTGTGCAACCCAGGGATGTATGATAACTACCACTATTATTGTCTGTGCTACATGCCATCTGCCGTATCACATGCATGTTGCATGCCTTCTGTCATATCACATGCATGTTGGATGCCATAGCGTGTGTGTGTGTGTGTGTGTGTGTGTGTGTGTGTGCGTGTGTGTATGTGTGTCTGTGTGTGTGTGTGTCTGTGTCTATTGTATAGATTGTAATGTACAGTTTTTGTCTGCCTCTCACAGATGATGTAGGTGCGTTGCCCTCCTGTGGTTTATCTGATGTTAGTATCCCCACAGACTCTAGCAGTGATGATGAACGTATGATTGAGGCACAGGCAGGGTTGTCAGGGGCTGAATCTATGCCATTGTTTGCCATTCCACCTATATCCCCCTCATCCCTGCACACAGATCCCATGCCTACACATACCCCATCACCAGTGGCCATAGAGGAAGGACAGTTGGAGTGAGGTAGCTTGGAACAAGAAAGTGTGGGGGCTAAGGAAGGTGTGCCTGCACACCATGGTGTCAGCCAACTGACTGGTGTTGCCCCACACAGGCACGTGGCCAGTGTTGCTCGTAGGAGGACCTCTGGCCAACATGCCCCTGCAAGACAGAGTGCAGCAGCTGGTGTCACCAGATGCATGTTTCAGGCTGTAATGGAGGCACAGACACATGCTGAACGGCACTACAGAGAAGATCAGAGGCTTCAGAGGGCTGCTGTCCTTTCTGTAAACAACATACAGACAATGGTAAATACTCAACAGCAGATTGCTGAAGCTTTGGAAAGATGGTTGGGTGACATGGTTGGAGTCCTTGACCGTGGCATGACAATCCGCAAGCATGAGCTGTCTGTGTTGGAACATCTGGCAGGAGTGAGGCATCAGGCACATGGATGTAAGCCTGCTACATCACCTGTTTCAGGTCTACGTGAATGAGCTACCTCACACGTCCGCTCCCATAGTGGTGGTAGCAGCAACAGTGCAGCTGGTGCTGTGCTGCCCACACCACGACACAGCAGGCCACATGCACGTGGCCCTGGATGGTCCCAACAGGGACACGGTTCCAGTGGACAAGTGTCATCAGACAGTACCCAATCTGCACCTCTGCCTGGTAGTGCCCATGCAACCCCTGGCAGGCACAGGACACATGTCCGTGGCCAGACACTGTGAACTGTAGAACCTGGCCTGTACAGTCTGCAGCTGTCAATAATACCCCTGTGTAGGCCAGACACATGCCAGAACTGTGTGCATACATACACACACACACTGGAAACATATGTAGGGCATCGCAACACACACATGCATAACATCCACACACGCCCAATTAGATCAAAGGGCCTAACCCACACACATGATGTCATCCAATGGTGCAGTCTAGGCCTCTGGCAAACATTATCACCCTGTGCATATGATGATGCAGGGACATGCTCATATGGTCTGATGCACAGGGTGAACAGACTAGGAAGATAAGTGTAGTTTACAATTGTTGAGTACTGTTGACAGGCAGCAGACATACCATGTACTACAGTTGCACAACGCATTTCGTACTGTTAACAGTATGTGCTTTGTGTAACAACAGTAACTGCATGTTGGTCATGATGTTCTGCTTTCCTCCTTCAGGTCTAATTACACGTGCTGGTGGATGTCAGTGTTTGTAGTTCGTGTCCCATATGTCAATGTGGACTACTCACAGGTATGTATGAATATACCAGCATGCACCATGTAGCTGCCACATAACAGTGAGAATGTCCCACGTTCCAAACACATCTACTGATCAAAGAGCATGATAGCTGTGTATTAAGTTACTGTGGCTACAGACGTGACATCTGTACTATGTGACATCACAGGTACAGTTACATATGAGTGGTGAGGTAAGAGAGCGGTCTAGCTGATTACAAGGGTAGTTTCCAGTGGGAAGTGTGATGCCTCATTGGGAAGCAATAATACACATTCCCATGACAGGATGCCAACACAACTGCACCCACACACTCAGGTATTGACACACATGTATTCAGTGATACAGTAACACACCCACACACTCATGGATTCACTGACACAGTAACACACACTCACACACCGTTGCTACTGTTGAGGTGAGGACCCCTGCCTATGTGCAAATCATCATTACAGTGCTGTGCACCTACATGATGCGCCACAGAGAATGCACATGTTCAGGTAGTCAGTATGGCCTAAGATCAGGGACATCAACATGGATAGTAGATTGCATTGCCTGGATGGGGGCAGGGGTCTTATCGGTTCAGTATGGCAACATACATTAACATACATCCTCACTCCAGGGACCAGACAGCCATACACACACACACACACACACACACACACACACACACACACACACACACACACACACACACACACACACACACACACACACACACACACACACACACACACACACATACACATACACACACTGTGACATTCACTATTGAATACACCTATGTCACACACATACAGATACCTCACATGTGTGAGATACACACCCCTGCCTGTGGCCTTGTTTCTACATTGCAGTTTGTAATGATGTGTGCACTAGTGTACAGGAGAGAGAGTTACAACTGAGATGTATTCCCTACCATAAGTGACATATGTGGACACACACACAACCACACATGCCAGTACTGTGAATCAAACACCTGCCTAGCTCATAATATATATGACAGACTTACAGTAGTATTGCATGCATTACAAAGTGTACTGACGCTTCCTTTGGCAACAGTGCTGATATATGCACACAGGACATCTTAACTGTTAACAGGTGTCAAGTGATTTACCTTCGGTGTCACCCTGACCACTGTCTAAGTTGTGTGTTATGTCCTTCAATTAACAAAACCATTGCTTACCGGTTACACAGATTATTGTAGGACCACTTGTGACACACCTGTGAGCTGTCCTCAGCAAACATCCATCTGCAAAGATGCCCCACCACTTAGTTATTTCCACACATCTGTCCATACCTGAGGTACATCTTTCCGTACATTCAGCATATAACCATATACAGTTGGCAATGTTGAGGCTGCATTGCAACTGCATGATGTACTAAGATACATGTCACCTGCATACATTAGCAACTGCACACGCTTGGTATTTGAATGCACACCACTACATGTACATGTGTGTAGGTCCTACAATCCTGTCATTTGGGCATGTTTGTAGGCATTGCAATTGGTGGACATGTGTAATGACATACATGACACATGGACTGTTGTATGATATGATAGGTGTAATGGGTGACCGGTACAAAGGGAATGTTACCTCTGTCAACATTGATATCACACCTTCTGAACTGTTAGCATTCAGCAGCCATGGACCTACATTCCATGTGCATGTGTGTAATGGCTGTAGCCACCTGTCTGCACAAAGAACAACAACAGCTATGCTATTTATATGTATGTTGTGTGTGTGTGTGTGTGACATGTACATATCCAGGGCAGGTACATGCATGTTATATCCAAACATGAGGGTGTGTGCTGGTGTACAGCAACAGTCATCTGCTAATGCTGTAAATAATCGAGGGCCCCTGGTATGTGTACAGCTGACCTGGTTACAGACACTGGTATCATTGCATTGCATAACACATAATGCAACTGAGTCAGTACATGGGTACTCTCTGCAGTTGATGTAGAGCTTGGTACAGTCCACTGGTCAAGCATCACATGATAGTGTACTCTTATATGTCCTACAACATGTATGGATGTGTGGTGGTGGTGTGAGGGCATGGTGGTGTCACAGTTTTACATCCTAGAATGCAGCATTTGACACTGTGTCCTGCACCTGACTCATCTGTGATGCCTTTTGTGGGGGTACCGGTCAGTACACGTGAGTGGCCTCTATGTATGTGGGGACACCACCACCTGGAGTGGTCCGTACCTGTGTTATGGCCCACATGTCTGGTTCTGAGGTATATGATGGTAGTACTATTGTGCACTACAGAGCCTTCAGCCAGGTGTTCCTCACTGCACAGATGTCAGTACCCCCCATTGTTAGATCTACAAAGAGCAGCTGTGATTATGGACGCTACACATCTAGCACTGGTTAGCATAAGCATACAATGCAGTTGTCCTTTAGGTGTCAGGGTGTTATCCTGTGTTTAGGACATTTGCCTTGGAATGGCACTATATGGGCGGATGCAACTTGGGTATTATCCCCACTCCCTTGAATCATGGATGCATGTGATATGTGTCAAAGGCCTGTCTACTGTCAGTCATATCATCCCAGAATGACAAACACTTTACAACCTTGTACTTACAGCAGAACATTGGCTCATTGTGTTGGTCAAGCAGTTGCCACTCCTAGCAAGGCTCATTGTGTTGGTCAAGCAGTTTCCACTCCTAGCAAGACATCGCTGCAAGTGGTGGCATTGTGCTTGGTATAGGATGGTACATCTAAGGTGATGGACAGCAGCAGACGTTGTGTAAAAGACCTGTGTCAGATATATGTAGAGCAGCGTTCCTGCTAACAATGACAACTACTAACACCAGAGCCCATTACAATGTGTTCTTTACATCTAACTGTAATAGCATGGCCACTGTGGCCTTCTGTGTTTAGAATCAAAGTGCTTCCCAGACAGCCCTGCGCTACTAAG
Organism: Protopterus annectens; assembly: GCF_019279795.1. Lineage (NCBI taxonomy): Eukaryota > Metazoa > Chordata > Ceratodontiformes > Protopteridae > Protopterus > Protopterus annectens. Next base: position 1,538,653,718 of record NC_056744.1, read on the forward strand.
TGTATGAGCATGCCCAGTATAACCTTGTGTAGATGGACACATAGTGCATTCTGAACAGCCCTGTGCTACTGTGTGAGCATGCCCAGTGACACCTTGTGTCGGTTATGTGCCTCTGTGTATGGGCATGGCCACTGTAACCCTGTATAATGATAGTAGTCATCCATTCCACAGATGGGCATACTCCAGGTCAGGATGGATTCCTACTTTAAACACACAGGTTCACAGGTATGTACATCTTAACTGCCAGCATCCCTGTTGATGTCCATATTCCCAGAAGGTCATAATGACAGCCTTGAAATGTGCAGTCTGTGTGGCGCGACTAGTAACTATGTAGTATTGTAATAGTGATCTGTAGATAGGCAGGTGTTCTGTTCCCACCACTGGTGTGTGTCTGTGTGAGTGTGTTTTTGTCCCCATCTGCCTAAGGACTGAATAATGCATTTAGACTGCTCACACTCTATACAATTCTTATACCCACCTTTGGCAAGGCAGATGATGTCACCCACATACAAGTACACCTCTGGGAGTGCTGTGTCCCAGTAATCTCGGTAGTGTGTTCTGTAACTGCATAATGCTGTAGCGTAATAAAGTAGCTAGGTCGGTGTTCTAATCCCAGACTTGCCAAGTGTGTGTTTGTGTTTGTCTCCGCCTGCCTGAGGACTGAATAATGCTTTTAGACTGCTCACACTCCATACAATTCTTATACCCACCTTTGACAAGGCTGATGATGTCACCCACCTACAAATACACCTCTGGGAGTGCTGTGTCCCAGTAATCTCGGTAGTATGTTCTGTAACTGTGTAATTCTGTAGTGTAATAAAGTAGTTAGGGCGGTTTTCTAATGCCAGACTTGGTGTGTGTGTGTGTGTGTGTGTGTGTGTGTGTGTGTGTGTGTGTGTGTGTGTGTGTGTGTGTGTGTGTGTGTGTTTGCCCCCATCTGCCTGTGGACTGAATAATACTTTTAGACTGCTCACACTCCATACAATTCTTATACCCACCTTTGGCAAGGCTGATGATGTCACCCACCTAGAAATACACCTCTGGGAGTACTGTAATCCAGTAATCTGTGTTGCGTTCTGTAACTATGTAATGTTGTAGAGTGCTAAAGTACTTAGGTCGGTGTTCTAATCCCAGACATGCCAAGTGTGTGTGTGTGTGTGTGCGTGTGTGTGTGTGTGTGTGTGTGTGTGTGTGTGTGTGTGTGTGTGTGTGTGTCTGTCTGTCTGCAAGAGACAATTGCAGTGCTTTGTAGAGTATGCATTCTCTGTACAAATTACATGACCACCTTTGTCATTCCTGCTGTTGTCACACACCTAGGTATACACCTGTAGCCATGCTGCAACCCAGTATTCGCTGTAGCATGTGCCCTAAAAGCGTATTGCTGCAGTGTGATATGGTAGGTAGGGGGCTGTATATAGGACATGGCAAGTGTGTGTTTGTCTGTCAGACCCTGTGTAGAGGTTGTGAGTGTCTTATCATTGGACTTGTTGGGGAGCGGATTTTGTAGTTTTCCTATATGGTGTCCGTCTTATGACACATTGGCCACCTCACGAGGAGTACAGCTGTCAGTCAGCCACAGGACTGTGTTGGCAAGCCATACCCCTACATCTGGCAAAAGGCCTGATGAACAAAGTATGCAACCCTACTAGTACCCAGTATATGTCCCGCACCCATGTGCCATGCACAAACAAACTTGCCTAGGATATCCCGCTATGTTGCTAGTACCATGCACATTGATGACAGATAGTAGGCATTGTGTGAATGCAGTAGCCTGCAGAGGACATGGCATCCTGTACAGTGGTACAATAGGCACATATATGTGAACATTGTGCCTTTACTATGTTCCACACTGGATGCCTACCACATATGTGGTGCCATCAAATGTGATCCACAGAGGTCATACAATGCTGTACACATGTGTTCTGTATGGACCCATGCCACTGACACCATGGAATACCTGTATCATACTATCAATGCAAGTGCAGGGTCTACCTGCTCTCTATAAGCAGGTTTCGCCACAACAGGCCAGTATTGGCATATCAGGGGATAACAGGCTGTGTACACAACATATGCCTGCCAAGCCAGGTACACCTGTACATGTCACTGTACAGTATTGTGGGACAGGCACATACCAGGCAATGTCCAAGTAAAGGACTATCAAACAGATATGGCATGCATTGCAAAGCGATGACCATACACATTGGTAACCAGGATGTCAGGGCAGATCATGCAGTACCCATCTGTGTGGGACATTGCAGACAGTACACCCCTGCACTGCACACCATTGTCGGGTGATGCGATGCCAAGGATTACCCCTCACCCAGCCTTGTACAGCCATCTTGTACAGCCAAGCACTACACACCCATGAAGCAATGCATACATGCATGCCAGTACTGGCACCTTGTGTCTGCATGTGGGTTGTGATGCTCCCAACCACAGTCACTACCAGTATAACCCTCATTGGCATACCAACAGATGTCAAGAACTTTCACATGCCCTAGCCCATAGAACCTCCAGATATCCCCTGTGGTGCATGTAGTCCTGTGCATTACTGCAGTGTGGCAAACTAAGTAGTTAGGTTGTGTATTTGTGGCCCTGGCAAAGACTGTCAATGCATGTCCATTAGAGAGTGTGGTTGTGGTGACAATGGCATCCGTTCACATGGACAGCCATGTGTGCCACACCTAATGTATGTCTACTATATCTCTGTTGCAGATGTCAATCACCTACACACATTTATGTTCTTACAGCACAGCAACATGTCGCCTTTGTGGCACATGTAGTAACGTCATACATATGTAATAGTAATGAGTAGTCAATCAGGGGTTTGAACCCTGTATTGTTAAGCATGTCACAGACTATGCTTAGGGTTAAGTCTCCAAGCCCATCCCTGGTGTACTTTGCCTGTCCTACCCTCACACTCTCTGGTGGATATGAAGGAGTACACCTGCACAGCAGCAGCAGCATGTACATTGTAAGTGATGGACATGGTCAGGTGATGGCCTCTGCACCTATTGCAGTCATCCTCTAGCTGATTGCATGTGGAACAGCTGTGATGATGTTCCCATAGCCATCCACATGATAAACACACTACACTATCTAGGGAAATCATGTTGATATTCGGCCATGACAGTCCCTGTGAGTGGTACCTGGATGTGGTGTTCTGACACGGCATCACAGATGATATCTGGATGTGCCTCAAACATTTTACACAGTGGGAAATAGCCTAAAGACAGGAAGATGATGTGCCACAGATGACTACAGCGTGTAAGTGTAGCTATACTGCATTGAGACTACTGCCTGTTTAACGTGTGTGGTAATGGCTATTCTGCATGTTATAATACAGACATGACAGCACTCTGTTCATGGGGGACCCCCATCTGTAGGGCCATCTGTGAACTGGTCAGTGTGTGCAACCATTTGTTTCCTGTGTTACACACTGAACACACATCTGAGCACAGCAGAAGCATAGTGTGAGGATTGCAGACAGTACATGATGATAGGGATGTGTTACTGCCATCGCATCCCTGACTAGACATGTGTCACATGAGACAGTGGTATGACAGACACTGTCTGGGGTTCCCAGTGACAAGCCAATAATGGGCAACTGTTCACAGCTGCTGTCACACATCTACTACACATTGTACAGATGGCATGCAGTATATATGCATGTGTTGTGCTCCCTCTGCAAATGTAAACCATCTCTTGTGTTGGGTTGATGGTGATAATTATGCATACTGTTGTAGGTAATCCTGTATGCTGTTGTGTTGGGTTGATGGTGATATCTATGCATACTGTTGTAGATAATCCTGTCTGCTGTTGTCTATTACTAAGCCATATGTGGATTTAAACTACAACACCATAGGCTGAATGGGTTGGGAGTTTCCGGCAGAACCTCCTGTCCCACTTCAGCTGACCATGGGACCAGACACTAGCACATCTGTGGCCCAGCCTTGGACATAGGTTCATAGGTTCATAGGTTCATAGACTAGTACTAGGCTAACTGTCCTTGTGGACCACTTTAAGCCTAGCCAGTTACCCCATGTGAGAATCAAACCCTGCACCTTTTGTTTGTAAGGTAAACACCTTAACCATTATGCCATCCTCCCACCCCTCTGTTGGCTCTGCACCACTTTCTGGTGGTACCATCAATGGGGATGGAGCATGTCCCCCCTGGGAGCAGGACCAGACAGGTACATGTCAGCTGTTGTGATGCGGTCCTGGACATGTTGCGCTGGGGGCTCACTAAGGGATTCCAAAGCCAAATACGCAAGCTCAAGGGCAGAGTGTCACATTTACAGGGTGATGCTGCCCCTCCTGGACAGCCCCCAGCACTGCCTCCTTTGCAGCTGTTTAGGTGCAGTGGCAGTTGCCCATGGCTGGAGACCTCCATCCCACTGTTCCCATGGGCTTGATGGGCTTATGAATGCCGAACACCCATCCCTGTCTGGGGTGTATCCCCCCACATGTGTCATATACCAACCATGTATGCTGTCTTTTCTGTGATCCTACCCTACCTATCATCCACGGCCATAACTACACTCCTTCCCCTACATCCGATCCTCACCTATGAAAACATAAGGCAAATCAGCTCCTAGGACAACATCTGCCCTATACATAGCTGTCCATTTCACACATGTGCCCACTGGACACAACCCTTGTAATATGCATCACAACATATTCCTGTTATCCTCACCACTGTCCCTCAGGCACACGATCCTGGTATGCACATCACTCCTAAATGGTCCAGGTACACGTGATGAGGATGAACCCATTGTACACACAACACTACTGGTCCCTCTATGGTTATCCCATTTACCTTTATCATGATCATAATGATGATGTTGCACACAGCACCTTGCAATTGTACTGTTCACACATAATGATTGGACAGGTACTGTTGTGCTAATGTACATTACATGCACAGGGTGATGTATCCGGCCAATGTACAACTATTTGCATGTATGAATGACACATGTCTGTCTGAGGGAGTCGTAAGATCACATAGAACAACACCACTACATAATACAGGTGTTGTTGGTGTTTCCCATTTCATTCGTTTGTAATGCTTTGTTGCCACATGGTATGTTCCTGATATATCTCTATATATGTATGTACCGATATGCTGAACATAAACACTCACATATACATCTACATGATGGGATACATTCCTATACTGTTGAATGACTGCACTGTATGATATGTTTGTGGTACTGTCCGTTGTCTGTATATCTGCAATGGCGTATTGGTAATTCACATTAGCTGTGTGTGCAGGGTCCTTGTTCTGACCCTTGCAAAGGATGTTTATTTGGTTGTAGGGCAGAACAAGGCCAATGGATACAGAGGGGGTAAGGCACATTAAAGCAGTTAGGAGCGGGTGTGCGTGGGTTTGTGCGGTGTTAAGCACTGCTGACCTCTGGTTACAGCTTCTTACACTCGGTTAGCCTCTACATTGCTTTACCAGTGCAATACTCGCATACTGGTAGCCAAACACACTTACACCCGCTCGCTCCCGCACTTGCAAATGCACCGACATCAGTGCTTGCACCTGTCACTCACACCCCTGGGTGGGAGCGAGGTCCACAATATTACCTTGTGATGCCTATTACATCGGACTACATGACTACATGACTATGGTATCAGGAATGGCTGCCCATTCGGCGACTGCATGGCGTTCGACTGCACGGAATCAGCAGCCTGTCCAGTGAATTAATCATATTATTTGTGTGTTCCTCATACAATCTGCTCCCGTCTGGCTGATACATGGGAACCGAGACTCATCAATACAGACAAGTAATTGGGTTTTGGGACCCACATCTGTCGACTGAGTCATGCTACCGCATACCTATTATAGGTTTGCCACCTTTTTAATTGGCCAAGGTGGGATTTTAGGGTTAACACCAGTCCCACTTTGCGAGGGACAGTTCCTATTTAGGCAGTTGTGTCCTGCAAAAATAATCAAGTCCTAGCAAATGTCCTGAGATTACAGGACAATATTACATCCTAAGTTTCTTTAATAGTTGGATAAAACAGTTATTTTATATATGAAACTTCTATATGTTATGTGAAGTAGCATAAGCAATTCAAATGTTACTAGAATAAGCTTTTATTTGTGCAATTAAGTAAAATTCTATACTATGCATGGCTGTAGGTATGTTTTGTCCTGGAAAGTCTGACATTTCTACAGAACATGTCCCACTTTGGGCATTTGAAAAGGTGGCAGCTCTATAGGATCTTTATGTAGAGATGTCAGCTTTTGCAGGACAAAACATACACACAGCCAGTACAAAGGAGAGTACATCACTGTTTTGCCTAACTAAAAGGTTATTCATGTAGCATTATAGTTGCTTATACTGTTTCTTATAACATTTAGGTGTTTCAGATACAAAATGATTGTTTTATGCAACTACTACAGCTAGTATAGGAAATTTATGTCCTAAATCACAGGACATTTGCCATAATTACAATTATTTGGCAGGACACAACTGCCCAAAGGGGAGTGTCCCTTGCAAAGGTGGACAGGTGGTAACCCCAACCCTATTATTCTATCATCTTTCTAAGGTAATCGGTGGAACATGTGCTTTCTCTCACTAGCAGACCTCTCATACGAATGGGGAAGAATGAACACTGAATGAGGGACACTGCATAACAACCTCAGGGACACATTTAGAAGTTTGGTGCTATTAACCTGATACATTGACGGACCCAGAGCACATATGTATTCATACACATTGTCTGAGGTAACATGCTGTTTGTGAATCTTACATGTTGTCATTATTCATTACATGTATTCCGCCATCTTTCCTCCTAATTTCACTAGTACTAGGAGGGTTTAGTTGGGACTGAGTTCGATTCTGATTTGTAATCACGGACGTCCTTGGTAATCGGGGACAGTTCAATGATATGGTCCCTATGTGTTCCCCCAATGGTTTACGGACTATCCAGTAGATGTGCTCTTAAGGTTTTGGAGGTATGGGCGTCTGCTATACCCACATCGGAATATTACTTACATCCACGGAGTGGTCCTAATACGGCTCTGCCAGCCAACACCTGCATGCCTAGGCCCATAATCGCATACCCATAGTTCCCCTACCTGCCACTCCTCTACAGCACTCATCTTTACTGTGGGTGCATGTGGGGTATAAACACACCCCTACACACTGCCCATTCTCCCCATGTTGGGACGCATGTCGTACGTTGTGTCAACCCATGTGTTATCAGGCTTGCACAATCTACTGGTCCGTGTACAGTTACATCCTAGTTACATCAATTTTTACAGGGCTTGGCTACAAGAACTAAATTTTTGGTGTCCCACAAGGGACATTACTGTCGATGTTTAAAGTGTAGACCTTGTAGATCTCTCCCACTGGTAGTTTTCTGCTGGTGGTCTTGGAAGCAGTGGTGTATTAACCTTTATTGCGTGTCTGTATGTCTCACCGGCCTAGCTGTGGGTGGGTGGGAGGTAGACGTTTGTTTATTGGACCTCCCACCAACATAAGCCTGGACTGAACATATGTTAACCGTAACTGCTGTATCATATCCTAGGTATATACATGTGTATATTTACTGTAACATAAATATATATATATATATATATATATATATATATATATATATATATTTATATACACATATATTTTTTTAACATTAATATATACAGATATATCTGCATATGTATGCATACATGTATATTCATATCTTGCTGTATATATACATATATATATATATATATATATATATATATATATATATATATATATATAGATATATATATATATATATATATATATATATATATATATATATATATATTCTAACAACATATGGGTCTATGGTTGTCTGCATATGTATAGAGTCATATATAGGTATGTACCTGTATTCTTTCTCTGTATGTATACATTCGTACCATGGTGAGGGAGAAGCATATCTCTATCTCGCTATGGGTACATATACACACACATAGCTCTACTTATATATGTCTACATCTGGTTATTCCATTCCATGCCATATAGATTACACTTTGCTTTAGTGGGTCTCCCAGTGGGTGTGGCTGCTCGTTAAGCGATGCCTCTGCCCAATGAACACATTCACTTGGATCCCTCGGGCTGTCCATATTGCTCAACATCAGCCAACACCTGCACACCTAGACCCATAAGTAGCTACCCATAATTCCCCCACCCTCACCTTCTTGACAGCACCCATCCTTACCCTGGGACCTGGTAGGTTATGGACACACCACTACACGCTGCCCACTCTCCACTTCACGGGACCCATTTCATACAATTGTCTCAGCCCATGGCTAATCTGGGTTACCCACCATTGCATTCTGAGTCTGTATACACCACGGACAAAATGGATGATCTATCGCATTCCATGGTTTGGCCAATTTTTGGGGTGTTCCGCAAGGGACGCTCCAGTATGTGTTCCATGATTAGAATCCACAGGTTTACTGTGCCCCCCCCCGGGTATATCCTGCCTGTGGTCTGGGGAGCAGTGGACACTTTACATTGCTTGCTTGTTATGTTCACTTGTTCGGCTGTAGGGGGGGTGGAAGGGCATGCTGCGTGTGTCATGTGTCTTGCCTGGGCTCCTCACTTCCATTGCCCTAGCCTGTGAAAAAATGTCATTCCTGTGTGCTTTTTCCTATCATAACTGTATATCTCTATATATCTACGCACACACACACACACACACACACACACACACACACATATATGTATTTATATATGTGCATATATGAGTGTGTGTGTGTTTATATATATATATATATATATATATATATATATATATATATATATATATATATATATTTATACGTATATGTATGTCTGCATCCATATATCTATGTGTGTGTGTGTGTGTGTGTGTGTATATATACATATATATATATATATATATATATATATATATATATATATATATATATATGGGTCTACTTCATTTGCCCTAACTTCCGACTAACCGACACCCATTTGCCCGAGACCAAATGACCGAGATTTCATTTGACCGATACTTCATTTGACCGACACTTCATTTGACCGACAAGTATTATTGACAAGAAAATGGGATATGCCCCCTTCCCCAATGTAGTGTGACCCTGGAGTTAGAATATATACGTAGGGGGATGTGGGGGTTGAAGCCCCCCACTTAATTTTAAGTTTTGCTTCAATGTTGCTTAGTAAAACAAAAGTAAGTGGGAGGCTTCACCCCCCACACCCCCCATTCTGGGGGGCTGTGCCCCCCACCCCCCTAACTATATATTCTAACTCCAGGGTCACACTGCAGTGGGGAAGGGGACATATCCCATTTTCTTGCCAATAATACTTGCCGGTCAAATGAAGTGTCGGTCAAATGAAATGTCGGTCAAATAAAATTTCGGTCAAATGGTCTCTGGCAAATGGTTGTCAGTCAATCGGAAGTTAGGGCAAATGAAGTAGACCCATGTGTGTGTATATATATATATATATATATATATATATATATATATATATATATATATATATGAATATCTATATATATATATATATATATATATATATATATATATATCTATATATCTATATATATAAGTATATATACATCTGTGTGTCTGTAAACCAATACATTCCACTTACACACTTACACATGCGTAGTGGTGTTTATATGTGCTTCACCAGCATACTAGTGCCTTATTCATTATGACACCGACACTTCACTCCAGTTATCTTGTAATCGGTATTTAGCACGTTATACAGCGGACAGATGTCGCAATATGTTCATGTACAGATTACCGATGGTAATTGGAATGTGATACAGTGTGATTTGTCCCGTCCCTCTTCTGCACAGCCTATTATTCCATCTACTGTCGATGTTTGTATGTGCACATTCCTATTATTTATGTCAACAAATGGAATGCATATGTTACAGAGAATGTACTTCAACATATTGTTGTCTGCATGTTTGTATGCATATATACCTATTATGAACTAGCTGACCTCCATGGGGCAGTCCATTAGAACTGGGCCATCCAACCCTAGCATGCCTGGATCCATAATTGCATACCCATAGTTCCTCCACCCCACCCATGTTGAATTTACACGAGTAACATCCATTATCCACTTGTTATCGCAGCCATGACACACCTTTACACATTGCCCTCTCCAGAGTGTTTGGGGCCCTACACATATTTTGTCCCACCTCGTGTATTCACAGGCTCTCCCGCCATGTAATATTTGCACATACGTTATGGATTACGGCCATTTGCGCTTTACAATTTTTGGTGGTCCCAGCATGGACTACATTCTGTCTGTGTGTAAAGTAGACTTAGCAATTCATCGATGTTACTCCCACTGGTAAAACCCTGCCTGTGGTGTGAGTAGTGGTGCTCTGCTCACTCCTGGGCAGCTTTGTTTGACATACGCTGACAGCACTATATAATACCATATTTGCTCTTGATTCCCTTCACAACCCTTGTGTATGCGTTATTGTTACGATGTTCATTCTTCATAGATGTATATATATATATGTATATTTCATGTATGTAAATATATATCTATACACACATATACATGTGTGTATATATCTGAATATATGTATATATATATATATATATATATATATATATATATATATATATATATATATATATATATAAACATATATATATATATATATATATATATATATATATATATATATATATATATTACATCTGTACATACAAAATTCCTATGCTGGGAGCTGCTTACACCTGCGCAGGCGCACTCACCTATGCTTACTGTGCATTACATATGTTTGCTGCTGCTTATTTGTGCTTACTTATTCATTATGACAGTACCACTTTGATTGAAGGGATCTGGTTAATAGTCCCATGCGATACACACGTTCACTTTTACATGTTTAAATGGCGGCTTTACAGCAGAGCGACATTCATTCCACAAGGAAAATGATATGTGCTATAGTCGAACTTGAACCGTGAATGCCTGTTCGTTAGGCGGATGCTCTAACCACTACACTATTGGTGTTCTGCTTCATTTATATGTATACCCATGGTTCATAGTTACCCGAACACATGCCTCAACACTTCACTTACACAGCAGGCATCCATTTTCCTGTTGGGAAAACTGCACTACTACACATCCACCATTCCCTAGTGCTCTGGACCCGTGCCGCATGCTGACTCATTCCGAGTATATTCAGACCTCCAAAGCCTATAGTCCTGGCACATACATTTGTTTGATTGTCAGGGTGTTCATGTGGTCATCCTGTTTTAGGCTTGTATGACTGGGGACTGGGACAGCCCTGTACTTGTTTGAAAGTCAGATTTAGCACGTGGACAAGGTTACTCCCACTGTTAGCATCCTACATGTGGTTAGAGATGCAGGGATTTTGGCCATCTCTGGCCAGCTTGATATGTCAGCACTAGATAATATGGGTGTGCCACTGCTATATTCCTTCGCATTTGTTATGAATGCTTTCTTGTTCCCATGTTTGTTCTGTATATGTATGTATCTATATATATATATATATATATATAGTTGCCACCCTTTCAAATGGCCAAAGTGGGACATATTTGGTATTCTTATGACATTTAGGTGTTTCAGATACAGAATAACTGTTTTATGCAACTATTACATAAATATAGCACATATTTTTGTCATTAAATCTCAGGACATCTGCCATTTGACACTAAGTGTACAGGACACAACTGCCCAAAGAGGGACTGTCACTCGCAGAGTGGGACAGGTGGTTACCCTATATGTGTATATATATATATATATATATATTGATATATTGATATACTGATATATATATATATATATATATATATATATATATATATGTGTGTGTGTGTGTGTGTGTGTGTGTGTGTGTACATACGCATGCATGCACATCTGTATGATTTAATTACTTTGATCATACTGTTGAATGACTGTGCTGTCTGCTATGTTTGTGATCACATCGACGTTAGGTATAACAGCCGTGGCTTAGTGGTAAGTCACATCGATTGTGATGTGTAGGGTCCTGGCTGTGGCTTAGTGGTAAGTCACATTGATTGTGATGTGTGGGGTCCTGGCGTCAGACCTGGCAAGTGCAGTATATTGTTTTGAAGGGCGGAACAAGGGCCATTGGACAAAGGGTGAGTACAACACTTTTCAGCTGTGGTTTTCCGTTTAACCTCCGATTCACGTCACACAAAAACCTTTTACATTCTTACTGTGATTTGTCACCCCAGTTCCCATTTCATTGGTATTATATCATTATACAGCATAAAATTAGCAAGATATGCTTGTATATGGGTTACATGTCATAAATGGTGTGTGCTGCAGTCTAACTGGCAAGTCTGCTCAATAGTCGGATGCTCTAACCACTACACTATTGGTATTCTGCTTCATTTATATGTATACCCATGGTTCATAGTTACCCGAACACACACCTCAGCACTTCATTAACACAGCAGGCATCCATTTTCCTGTTGGGAAAACCATACTACTACACATGCGCAATTCCCTGCTGCTCTGGACCCATGCCGCATGTTGACTCACTCAAAGTATATTCAGACCTCCAAAGCCTATAGTCCTGGCACATTTTGTATTTGATTTTTAGGGTATTCATGTGGTCATCTGGGTTTATGCTTGTCCGACTGGGGACTGGGACTGCCCTGTACCTAGTTGAAAGTCAGACTTAGCACGGGGACATAGTTAGTTCCACTTTTAGCGTCCTACCTGTGGTTGGGGATGCAGAGGTGTGCTCACCTCTGGCCAACCTGATATAATAGCACTAAATATTACGGGGGGTTCAGCTGCTGTTTCCCTTCACATTCGTTATGACTGCTATATTGTGACCATGTTCATTCTTCATATATATATATATATATATATATATATATATATATATATATATATATATATATATATATATCGGTCTGTATGTACACATGCATATACACCTACATGCTTATTTACATTTCCCATACCGTTTAATCACCGCCACTTACCGTTGTGCATACACGCTTGGATACCCACTTACATCTAGGGTTGCCACCTTTTCAAATGGCCAAAGTGGGGCATTTTTGGGACACACATCAAATTTTACTGGCCAACACACACCCACGGTCAGTACAAAGGTTAGAACTTTACTTTTATGCCTAAATGAAAGCTTATTCTTGTAGCAGTTTAGTTGCTTATTCTGTTTCTTGTAACATTTAAGTATTTTATGTACAGAAATAACTATTTTATGCAACTGTTACATGAAATATGGGATATAATTATTTCCTACAATTTCAGGACATTTGCCATTTTATTATTTTTGGTCAGGACACAACTGCCCAAAAAGGTACTGTCCCTCGCAAAGTGGGACAGGTGGTAACCCTACTTACGTCTGCTTTAAAGCACTTTAATCACCCTATATCTGACTGCCACTATGCGAATGTGAAAGGTATATATTCCCGATAATGCACATGGGGAGATGTGTATCACGGTCAGGTGTTTAATCCCGGGTCGTAGGTTCTGCAGGACCGGCTGCAGGCTGAGCAGGGCTGTGGACAACTACTGCTCATACAACTTTTGTTCAGATGTCTACAGGACTGGACATTATGTCGTGACACCAAGTCTAATGCTTAGAACAGATACTTATCCCATGAGGGATATCCAAAAATTGTGGGGACCAATGACCTCGATTCTTTTGGCTTTATGAAAATGAGGTAGGATTATACATGCAAGGGATAAATAGTTTGCAATCCTGAGACTGCCTAGGGTGAGACTGCCTACTAGATATGAGTAGGGGTCACTATGTGCAGATATGGCTGCGCCAAGCTAGCAGCCCGAGTATGGGTGGTTTTGCTGGATGTTCAGGAAGGGGAGGGGGTGTGCTGTGGAGGGGATGATGGGTATTCAATTATGTATCCAGGTGTGTTTGGGTTGGATGGCTCAGTTCAGGCCAGACCATTATGTGGTGTGAGCTGGTAATGTTTCTGTACATGTGTATCACACATTTTAATGTTCATATGTTTGTGAGATTGTGTTCTACAGTATGGCCTCTCAGGTCATATTGTAGATGTGAATGTTTGTTCTTTGGTTTTCTTTCTGATTCACCCACTGCTCCCTTGTACACCTCCAGTTCACCTATTGTGCATCCGACCCAGTCTCCCCTTGCCGAATTATTACATTACCCATCACCCCCCACACCCATATTACAGACACACCATCCATCCCTTCTCTGGTTGATGGCCCATGGCACAGTCAACAGAACACATATCGTACACTACATATCTCTGGTACCAATATGGTTGTGAGGACGACCCTAGCATTTTTGATCTTCCACATGCTGTACTTCACACACATAGGTACATGCAAATACTTATCTTTCATGACATGGTAGGTAGACCCGGGTAATACCCATTCATCTTTGGCCCGTCCAGACAAGGATGACTTGGACCGTGAATGGGCAGATATTGAGCGAATGCTCTGACCATTGGTAGGGTTGCCACCTTTTCATATGAGCAAAATGGGGCATTTTTGAGACACACATCAGATTTTACAGGCCAGCACATACCCACAGTCAGTACAAAGGATAGCACTTTAGTTTTATGCCTAAATGAAAGCTTATTGTAGTAGCAGTTTAGCTGCTTATTCTGTTTTGTTTAGTTACTTATTCTGTTTATTGTAACATTTAGGTATTTTACATACAAAAATAAGTATTGTATGGAACTATTACATAAAATATGGGACATAATTATGTCCTACAATCACAGGACATTTAACATTTATAATGGTTTTGGTAAGGACACAACTGCCCAGAGAGGGACTGTCCCTCACAATGTGGGACAGGTGGTGACCCTAACCATTGGGCTAGGCTTAGCAAATGGCAACGGTGTGCTAACACGCTGTGTTTCACTTCCACTTGGTATAACAATCAACACTACAATGGAATACGGGCACAGGGTTTTAAATGTCATTTGTTTGAAGGACAGGGACTCAATATTCAGCTACGTGCCTTTGTGTTTACTTTTTATTTTGGTGTTCGCAAAACTGTCTTGTATGCTTTGCATACATTTCATTATCCATGTACACTGACAGGAGTGATTATTTTTAGAGGCAGGCTGTACTAGTCAGCATTTTAGGTTGCGCATATGCAGCCGACATGTTCCGTGCAGCACTAAGACACGCCCCCTGCACTCGCGCACGTTTCCTATGCATGTGGACGTTGCGGCAGCACGCTTTCATTAATATGCATGTGGTGTTGCTGCACCATCTCTACGCCGCACGGTCGGTGCAAGGCTAACGCCGTCCTTTCGCCGAGCTTCATGAATCCCGG
The DNA here is from genome assembly GCF_019279795.1 of Protopterus annectens. Lineage (NCBI taxonomy): Eukaryota > Metazoa > Chordata > Ceratodontiformes > Protopteridae > Protopterus > Protopterus annectens. The sequence goes on from NC_056744.1 coordinate 1,538,669,012, forward strand.
GGTGTATGTGATGTTTTCAGGCAGGCATAAATACCAAAGTAAATTTATTTGCATAAGTACATCAGTTACATCAAATAAGTTATGGTCATATGAACATAAAGCAAAATAATTTATATATGTTGACTTAGAATACATTTGGAAAATATTTTTTGAGGGAAGCATTTCAATTAAACTGTTTATAAAAAGTTGAATATTTTAGTCTTTTTTGTCATCCCTTCCACCACCTTACAAAATCACTGCATTAAATAATTTGCTGCCTATATTCTATGCTGGGTATAATGTACCTTTGCTAAAGCAAGGCAGTAAAATACCCCTCCCACCTTCAGAATAACTAAACTGTAATTGTATGAAAATTTTAAATGTAATTAGAATAAAACAAAATGTTGTGATTCCTGTTTGCAAAGTCTTAAAAGGAATTTCAGTAAATCGCAGCCCATTAGTGGGAACAAAATCTTCCTAATGAACACAGCTTTGTGCCTGGATTGAAACCTGACCACAATAACAATCGCAGCTCCAAGTTTCATGGGTGGACCATTTGAAGCCCAGCTGCAAGATTCTAAATCATAAAATATTTTAGGACATAAAAGAGATCTGAGAACACTGGATCATAAACCTTAATGAAGAAGAACAAATGAATGAATAATGTAACATCTGGCAAAAATGTTTGGCATGCCGAACTCATCCTACTAAAAACAAAGGTATATTTAGCATTGCATTTACTAGCAACTGATACTTTCCAGAGACTCACAGGGGATATATTAGGGGTGTCACAGACATCAGCCTCTAGAACCTTACATCATTTTTTTTAAATACAATACTACTACATTCAAGAAGGCATAACTGTTTCCCATGAACACCACAGGACTGAGCAATAACCATGCAAGAATTCTATGCAATAGTACACTTCCCTGAAGTGTTAGGGGCATAGATTGCACACACATATAAATAAAATTGCCACCTGAAGACCAGGGAAAGAGGCACATCAACAGATGTTCCCACTCTGTAAACTGTCAGATTGCCTATAATACCCAAGGGATCATCTACAATGTCTGTGCAGGTAACCCAGGCAGTTTCCATGACTCACACATATGTGGCACACTTGGAAGCTGTACATCACATTTACATTCCTCAAGACCATCTAGTGGGGGATGCAAGTTATGCACTGGAACCCTGGCTCATGAACACCCATGAAAACTCACACAACTCCTCTCAGCAAGGATACAATGAGGCCCCATCTCAAACAAACAACATCAGAGAACATGTGTTATATTGCTAAAATCAAGGTTCCATTGTCTAGGCACATGAGGAGGTACACTGCAGTACAAACCACGCACCTCTGCTGAAATACTTACAGTTTGTGCCACGTAACATAATATAATACTCAGGAAACAGCTTCAACAAGGACAGTTATGGGTTGCATCACAGTTTCTAGGACCACAGGCAGGGTCAGCAGCAGCAGGTACAGATGAGGAGTCTGAGGGAGAACCACTAGCAGATGGAAGCATGCTCAATATGCCCTGGCTCTAGCTAAGATGCAAAGGATAGCACACATGCTCAATACCTAGCTCAAACCCGAAGATCTAACACACATACAGATAGGAAAATTAATGGTTTTCAAACAGCACAACGTTTACTTAACCATGTAATGGCTGTGTTCTGATAGCAGCAAATAGGAACAACCTACCTACCTGGATAGCAATGATTAGATAGATAGATAGATAGATAGATAGATAGATAGATAGATAGATAGATCAATAGATAGATAAATAAATAAAATATGATGTTTTCAGACAGGAATAGATACCAAAGTAAATTTATTTGTATAAGTATGTCAGTTACTTCAAATAAGTTATAGTCATATGAACATAAACCAAAAGTCATTTATATATGCTGACTTAGAATACATTTTGGAAAGGATTTTTTTGAGGGAAGCATTTGGATTAAACTAGCTACAAAACTTTGTATATTTTAATCTATCTTGCTATTCCTTCCACCACCTTACAAAAGCACTGCATCAAATAACTTGTTCCCTATATTCTATGCTGGGTATGATGTACCTTGGCCAAAACAAGGTAATAAAATACCTCTCCCACCTTCGGAATAATTTACTGTAATTATATGAAACTTTTAAATGAAATTAGAATAAAATGAAACGTTGGGATTTCTACTTCTTAAAAGGTATTTCAGTAAATCACAGCCCATTAGTGGGAACAAAATCTTCCTAATGGACACAGTTTTGTGCCTGGATTGAAACTTGATCACAATAACAATAGCAGTTCCAGTGGACCATATGAAGACCAGCTACAAGATTCTAAATCATAAAATATTTTAAGACAAAAAAGAGATCTGAGAACACTGGATCATAAATCTGAATGAACAAAAACAAACGAATGAATAATGTTGTAGCTGTCAAAATTCTGACATTATAATTAAATATAAATCTGATGACATTTCAAAGAGAAAAATAATGTGGCCAAATGAACTATGAATCCAGTTCTGAAAAAATGTCATAATAGAACTCCAGATTTTTGACCTATGTGCTCATGTGGGTTTCAGCCTCAACCTTTTGAAATGTTTCCAGTTTTTCTTAAACCCTGCATAGTTTACAGCTAGGAATAGAAAACTCCTAGAAGAACTTCATGTAAAATTGTTGCACATATTTTTTGTAATAAACTGTTTTAAAGCATGAGTAAATTATTATGTTGGATGAAAAATTAATTACACAGCCTCTCCTGGACCTGAAATTAACCTTCAGAAAGATTATTTTTAATTAAAACATAGTTGAATATGTTCCCTTATTGTGCTATAACTTCTTGCAAATAGCAAACTACTCTTGAATTGTATCAGTGAACTAAAATTTTCTATCAGTTAATATTATTAATGCTTAACAGGAATACCGCTTGCTTAGGAACTGTGACCTTTCATTCCCATGGTTCTGACAGTGCCTAAGTGGAGGTCTTTCTCTATATATGTGTGTGTGTGTGTGTGTGTGTGTGTGTGTGTGTGTGTGTGTGTGTGTGTGTGTGTGTTACCTCACATCTAAGTGCAAGAAATATTTATTTATTTATTTATTTATTGACATTTGATTACTGGGAAAGTTCGACTGGGTATTAGTCTATTTTCAGCAGAGGCCTTGGGAGAAAAACTCCAAAGTAATGCAAATCATTTTAAGAAAAATAAAATCAAATAAAACATTTGTTTGTGCCTTTCGGCTTTTCTCGGTTAGGGGTCACCACAGCGGAACTCCGGTCCGCTAATGATTGGCAGTAGAGTTTTACATGCTGGCTTGCCGAGCCTAACGCATGACCTTCAACGAAGGAATGCCCATTCATGCAACACAGAAGACACTCTAACTGAGAATCGAACGGGCAACGTCTAACTGTGAGGAGACAATGCTACCGCAGCACCACCAAACAAAACATATGCAGTTTAAATAATTATAACAAATTAGACATGATATAAAAATATTGGTTAAGAATCAACACAAAGTATATGACAGTATTTTAATATTTAGAGAAAGTTTAGGCAATTTGTAGAGAAGTTAAAGGTAAGTTAGTCTAATACAAAAAGGAATTGCAATATGAAGTGAGGGGGAAAATGGCTTGTAGTATACTTAGAGAGAAAGTTAGGGAGACAGAATTAGATAGCAGTAAGGAAGTAAGTGAAAAAGGGAGAGTAAGGAGGTATAAGGAAGGAAAAGGGTACTTGTCCACATTTAGGGATATAATGTATCCTGGTCTTGAATAACAACAGAGCTAGATTTTAAATAGGAAGTCTTTAAGAGTGATTTTGAAAGATGGGAGGCACTGTATACACCTGATGAATACAGGTAGGGAGTTCCAGGCCTTAGTAACATTGTACAAGTACAGACAATGCCCAGCAGATTTCCTAGGTCCATAGCCAGGCATAAGTTTTTGGTCAATGGATCACAATGACTAACTGGGAACATAGTTGTATAGATTTTTTTTTAGTGCTGGACAGGTGGATGGATGTTGGATAATGTTATAGGTGGTAAGAAGTTGTGTATATTTATTTATTTATTTATTTAACATTTGTTTACTGGGAAAGTCTGACTTGGAACAAAGCCAATTTTTAGCGAAGGTCCGGGGAGAAACACTCCAGATGCATGTCTTTGTAATGCTGTATGTCAGTTGATGTGACAGTTCTAACCAGTTTAAGCTTTTCAGTGCTATACAGTAATGGGTTCTGAAAGTGGTATGTGCTGCAAATTTAGCAATTTTGTTATAGCTTGTTCAGGTTTTAATTTTTGTGAAGCCTGTAGGTCAAAAAGGATGTGGTGCCATAAAGAATAGTGGGAATCAGATAAGTAGTGGCAAGTGTAGTTTCAGTTGCATCAGTGAGAAGGTATCCGTCTCTGTAAAGCATCCCTAGTTTTTGATATTTTCTTATGCAATTTTGTATATCCAGGTCAAATGTTAGATTATCATCCATTATCACCCCTAATAGCTTGCTAAGAGATGTGGCTTCAATGGTTGCATTATCAAGAGAGAGGACTTAAAATTTTGTTTTTTCATGAGAGAGGGATACGGTGGAAAAAGTAGTAGTTTGTTCATTTTTAGACTGAGCATGAGTTGTGAGTTACAAAGCCATGTTTCAGTGGCTGTTAAAACTTCCTGAGTATTTTTTTGGAGGTGTACCATTTATTTATTTATTTATTTATTTATTTCCAGTTTGATAACCGGGGAAGTCGACTGGGCCCGCGGAGCCCAATTTCAGTGGAGGCATTGGGAGAAAAGCTCCAGCACTGCAGAATACAATAAAGATACAAATCACAAATTACAAGTAAATACTGTAAAACGCACAGGTACAAGTAGAAGTACAAGCATATTTACAAGTTTGAAGAAATAGAAGCATATTTTCAAGTACAAAGAAAAAATATATACAATAATTGATCTAGGATGAAAAGTGTAGTTAGCAAAAAGTGGGTATTAGTATGATTGAAGTACATGTATACCACCTATTAAACAAATAGTGTATTGGGGTTTCAAGGCTGGAGTTGTTGTACCATGTTGTCAGATATACAAATGTGAGTGGAATCATCTGTGTATTTCCACTGTAAATATGGACAAAGCCAAAATAATGGAGAGGGGACAAAGGTCCAACAGTAAAGACAGATTTTAAATGTCATTGTTATAAAATTTCTAGAATAAAAGCTTTTGTGTAAGCATACATTTTTGGAAGAATATGGAGTATGAAACTTAAATGTCCATTATTATTTAGTGACTTTAATCCTCATTCATTTGCCAAAAAACCCACAAATTTTATGTGAAATAGACCAAAAATATGAGGTGAACATTTTGGACAGATTAAGGAAAGGTGTGTGTGTGATTTGTTTAGGAACTGCTCGTAGTAGAATCCCCTCAATGACCATTAGAGAACAGCAGTATATAATAGACAAAAAAAAAAAAAAAAAAACACCAATTTGTTTTAGAACACAAAAAAAACTTGATCTTTAACATCCAGAATAACGAAACCTTACATGTGTAGAAGCACTCCCACAGAAGTAAGGTACAACAAAAATTTTTCAACCATCATAACAACCTGTTATTTGGAACTACATCAAGTCCCGCTTCACTGTTAAAAAGAAAAATAATCAGTTTACAAATATGACGATTAACATATCATTGCAGCACTACCATTTATGAAAAGAAGCCATTGGAAGTATTTGCTTTACAACTGTTTCTTAATGCAAATATAAACAAAACCATTAGAAATTCTAAAATGTACTACAGGATCTATCCATTTGCATTGTGGGTATACAAATAGCGCCATGTATCGTCATCATCCATATTGGTTACGCGTTTTTAAACACTGGATCTACTTTCGTACTTTTACTTGCAAAAAAAATCGCTAAAATAGCATGAATAAATAAAAAAGTAATCTCGAGTGAAAGCTTACTGAAACACACGTATTTTCCTGAATCAGGAAAATACGTGTGTTGCCTGTAAACTTTCACACAGAGATTACCTAAAATTTACACCTAAATGCAAAATTATCTACGTAGTAGGCGTATTCGTGTCTTGACAGACACAGACGTGGGCGTGACTGAGCAATAATAAAAATTGGCTGTTGTGCTGTTATGCTTATAGCAACAGCACGATATCAAAAATATATTAAAATATAAAGTCCGTTTAGAGTGGTGGGAGCAACTGCCCTTATCATAAACAAAGACGTTATAGTTAAGCCTTGTACCCCATCTCTATACAAAGTAGCAAGCCACGCCCATCACCCACCGATTAATGAGATATCTGAATACTTAATGAATATTCATATACACACTGTTTCAATATTCATTAGGTGATAATATAAACTCAGTAGGAAACTTGGTTTGATACTGCAGTCTGTGGATTGCCGAAAGGGATGTCATAGTTGCTAGGATCCGTCCTTGCAGCTTCGGCAGGTGTTAAATCTCTTCACAGCAGTATCTGTCAACTGTTCCGATTTTCGTTGATTATCCAGATTTTTGCCTCATATTTTTAGTCTTTTTCTCATAAAATTTGTTTTTGTGGATTTCTGTGATATATCAATGAGTACAGAATTCATTAATAATGATACTATGACAGCATTTGAATTTCGAACTTCATACCCTTCAGAAAACGCATGGTAACACAATACTTTTTTTTTTTTCATTCTAGCAACTTTTTAAGTTTATAAGAGAAATATTTAACATTTGTCACTATTTTTGGAGCTTTGTCCCCCAATATTTTTGGCTTTGTCTAGATTTTTTATGCTAAGAGACTGAGAGCTATGATAATGACTCTTAATCAGTTCTTTTAAAATTAGAAAGTCTTTATTTGGCATTTAAGCACTGTATACGGCTCCTAAAAACTAGGACGTCGCTACTGGGAATCAACAGACTGAAACATCGAACTGATCCGGTTTCCATCTAGGAACACTCCCACTGCCTGCAAGTTTCCTGCTATTTTGGAACTTTGTCCTCAGCTACCTTTCTAGGGAGCTGAGATACTACTTGCAACAGACATCAGGACTGGGCAGCACCCCACCTCTCTTAATTAATGTAGACTTAGTAAAATACATACCTGAAATGTTAGGTGCGATTGGAAAAATGTGAGGCAAAAATCTGGACAGGTGAGGGACAGATAGTTCAGAAGTTAGAAGAACAATTTAGACTTGCACCAGCATGCATTTTTTCCTGAGGAATAAGACATCTGGAACTCTGATGTTCTACATTATTTATACACTGCTGTCTGACTCCCTCTTTAAATGTCAACACTTGTGATGCCCAGTGTTGAAAAGCCAAGAAAAAAGACAGAAAACCCAGGGAAGAATGAATCTCGAAAGTCATCTTCTTTGGACTTCTTTTTGCAGGGGTGACAAGTCTCCCTGCATTCTCCCAATTTATATATACCAGCACTTTACATAGGTTCATACTAGGCTATCTGCCCTAGGGTATTTATAAGCCTAGCCAGAGTGTGTTTGGCTTTCGCCACCCATTTTAAATTTATTTTGCTATGCCCTTTTTCGAGGTTAGTATACTGTGCCTCTGTCTAACAGTGACACCGAAGTGATACCCGGGGTAAACCTACGCTCTCCCATCCACTCATCAAGATTCCTCTTGAAGAGAGTCAATGAGGGACTCTGCCTAACCTGGACTGGGATTTTATTCCAGAGTGAAGGGAGCCTCTGGGTTATGAATCTGTCCCTCCAGCATGTCCTATTTATTTCAGTGCTGAGGTTCAAGTCTCTCGAGCGAGTAGCTCAATGGGATTTGGATTTTCTGAGGTGCAGCATGTCCATTAATTCCGGGTTGGACATGGCTTTATAATTACTGTTAAATACATACAATAGAAGGCAGAAAATCTTAAAACAGGTGCTAAACTGTTAAATACATGCAACAGAAGGCAACAACTTTAAAACAGATGTTAAGTGTGACAGGAAAATTAAAAAAATATGCTCCTTCTTTTTTCCACAATGAATTAAGAAGTCCTCTGGGGAAAGGATTATAATAATACTTATTGAAAATGGACACCTCCTACTATTAGCAGATGTCTGTCTGCTCACTACATTAGGTGAGTGTGCTTAAAAAAGTTCTTTGAAGAATTAATATGAATTACAATGATTTGTTTTTATTTACCATGGGTAATACATGAAAACTTTAACAAGGAATAGCCCCTTTGAGTGTGGAGCTGCAAGGCACATGACCTTCTTAAGAATGAAAATGAGGAACGTTCCTCATAAAGAGGTACACTGGAATGCTGTACACAGAATAGTACTATTACATGATCTACAGTGCCTTGCTATACTCATCTCAGAATTGTTACAATGTATATTATTCTACTTCTCTTCTGAAATACGTTTGATTAACACCTGGAAGGGCAACTAAATAATTAGTCCAATCAGCATTGATTACTCTTGTCACACTTATTGTAAAAAAAAAAAAAACAAAGAGAAAAACACAGGAGTCTGTCCTGTACCTCCCATTGATTGTGAGCAAGGGCACTTATTTAAATGCTTGTCAATTAAAGCAATATAGGTGTGTTGTCATCCACAAGACTGCATATATGTCAATCATATGTGATCTACATATTACATCACACTTATTTTGTGTGTAGATGTAGTTAGTCACATCTACACCAGAGCAGGATTCACTACAACTAAGATTTATAAACATAACATAAAACTATCATGTATGCTGCAAAATATAGATATTTATCTTCTCCATGTACTACTTGTTAGTCAAAAATAAGATTAAATAAATGCATTGTATTGTGCTGGCTTTGAAAGCCAGTAAAACAGTGGGTAAGGGGTTGCCATCTTACCAGTTCCCTGTGAAAGGGAAACAGTTGTAACCAAAGTACTACTGGAAGTTCTTTAGCAGACAGAAACAGGAGTTGAAATAAAGCAGTTTCATGTCTCGTTGTTGATGTTTCTTGAATACTTCAGGGGCACTTGTGCTATTGGACTGCAGGGACAGAACCCCCCCCCCCAGCTGTAAAATTAAAAACAGAACTTTTAAAAATGAAATAATTAGCTTGTGCGTCCTGGAATGAAATGTGCATGCATGCTTGGTGAGTTCTGGATTTCCGTAAATCTGGACTGCTGTTTGACCAGTCCGGATTATGAAGAAAAGGCATCTGCACACTGAGACCCAGACATCTATGCGGTTTGTAACCACATAGACTGGAAGGGGATCGGACTGCAATGTCTGCAGTCACATATGTGGGGATATAAGGTGTCACGTATGTGAATAGCTACTCATTATCTCTGGCTGCAAGGGAAGGAAATTTGTATTTCTTACAAGGGAAGGTTCATCTCCAGGAATGAAGTTGCTGCAAGGGAATGTAGAGGTAGGGAATTTGCATTTCAACGAAGCTGCAAGGGAGTGTGTGTGTGTGTGTGTGTGATTGTGTGTGTGTGTGTGTGTGTGTGTGTGTGTGTGTGTGTGTGTGTGTGTGTGTGTGTGTGTGTGTGTGTGTGTGTGTGTGTGTATGTGTGTATGTGTGTGTGTGTAAGTGTGTATGTAAAATGCTCCAGTTAAATATACCTGGTGGCTAGAGTTACTCAAGCTCAAACCCTGTACCTTGGGTACAGGTAGCAAACAGCCTGAATTCCCTACTCACCACCACTTGTGAAAGCTGCCCAGATTTTTGCCTCATATTTTTGTTCTGTTCTGTTCCTCATAAAATCTGTGGTTTTCTGGATTTTTGTAATCAGTGAAGGATTGAATGCACTAAATAATGACAGGCATTTGAATTTCAGACTTTATGTTCTTTAGAAAATACGTGGTAACACAAAACCTTTTATTCTAGCAAATTTCTAAGTTTATAAGACCAATATTTGAAACTTTCCCTATTTTTGGGGCTGTATTCCCCCATTACTGGCTTTGTCCAGGTTTTTTGTGCTAAGATGTTGAGAGCTATGGTGAGAACTGAATTCACTAAATGATAGCCATTTAAGTTTCAGTCTTCCTGTCTTTCAAGAAACAGCTGATTTGGCATAGGGGTATGTTGCTCTGACTGTAGTAAACAGGGTCCTAGGTTGAAAACTTGGCAGTGAAATGCATGGTGGTAACATCATTTTATTCTAGCAACTTTTCAAGATTAAACAAGCAATGTTTAAAATGTGTCCCTGGTTTTTGGGCTTTTGTCCCCCCCTCCCAATAAATTTTGGCTTTTTCCAGATTTCTTGTGCTGCAAAGTTGAGAGATACAGTTGAGTGTCGAGTGAATTTTACAAGGAGCTGAAAGCTTCAAGGGAAGAGAAGTTTAGTGCTGCTTATGGTGAGTCTGCTTGTGTTGTTAATAGCAGAACAGGCTGAATACTTGTGTTTGATGCAGAAGGCTGTGGGTTCTACTCCCACAGTATGTAGATGCATTGCTGATACTGTACTGTGTTGTACTTTTAAAGGGGGTGGATGCTGCAGTCCTCAGAATGTCCTCTTTGGAGGAGATACCTAGTAACTATGAACAGGTTATCAGTTTGCCATCCATTCCCTATTGCAACAATACTAGCTTATCATGTTTTTAATGTAACATAGGCAATTTATTCCTCAAGGGCAACAGGCACTTTATTTGTAGAAGAAACTGTTGTATGTTGCTGTTTTTGTCTCCGGGAAGCTATGGGTTGTGGCTTGTAATCGAGGCTTACTGATGCTTGTGTATTATGAAGAGACATTTGGTGTTTTAGCCTGGATCCAGGGGAAGGGGGTGGATAAAACTGTGATTTGGAATATTTTGGCAGAGAATAGTTTGTTTATACATCTGCTGAGTGAGAGGTGGGAAGGCTGGAAGAATGTGTTTTCTCTTGTTGTGGCGGCTTGTTGGGAGTTTTTTTTTTTTTTATCTGTTTGCTCTCCGTTCTTTACTTGGCTGCTGCTTCACTGAAAGGGAAAGAATTTAGGCTTGAAGTCGCAGTGAAGTGAAGCTTTGCTTCAGGTGCATCGCGAGCCTCTGGTATGCAGTACACAGACACAGTAACAGAAATAGATGCTCCCAGGTTGCTATGGTAACGGAGACAGAGTTACGACAATGCTTAACGGCTCTGAGGAGCCTCCGAGAGGATTCTCAGCAATAAAGTTTTTGGTTTAAAAAAATATATAACAAAAGGGCTGTTTAAACTACATGTACACATATTGATGGTCTCCCAATACTTTGTTTAGCTCATTAAGTTGATTCTTGATAAAAAAAATAAAATAAAATAATAATAAGCACAATTTTATATTTAAAATGTATTTTGGTCCAAACACATTAAGGACTTGCATAAGAGTGGAAGTCTGAGTTACTGTGAAAGACTAAGAGCACTTGGTCTTTTGCAGTACCCTTTGCAGTGATCTGGGAGATAAGCTTGCTTGGATGTGTTGGGCATATGGGGGTAGCTGATTCTAGGAGTGTTTGGGGTTGCCGGGAAGTGCTAGAGAGTCATCAGATTTCCTTCATGGAAATATCTGTGGGAATGGAAAGTGTGTTGAGTGGTTCACTGGTAGAGTGGCCACTGCATGGAACAGGCTGGTAAAATGGAACAGGACAAATACTGGTTTGGATATTTTAAGAACAGCCTGGAAACACACCAAATGAGCTAGTGAATAGTATTCTGGCAAAACTGGATGGGGATTGTTGCCCATGCTTGAAGTACTGATATGTGTGCATGTAAGGACGGAAATATACTTATAACAAGTAAGAAACTAGAAGGGTCTCATAATTTAAAATCTATGGAGTGTATAAACATGCTTAGAAGGAGCTAATAATAAGAATAAGTATTACAACTTGTGGTCTCTCAAATAACTAAGTAACAACCAAAAAAAAAAGAAAACCAAAAAAAAAAAAAACCAAAACACACACAATAGTTATGCAATGTATGATTTTAGTAAATCTAGACATAAAATATATAATCATCATATAAGATGAAGCAGTCTGCTGAATTTAGATATTAAATATAGGATTTAATAACACGGGCGTGTGTATAATAACACTACTGTGAAACCATAAAGCAAGCGGACACCACAGGAACAAGGATAAAATTTAATGTTGAGCGCTTTCTTCACAAATTACAGTTGACTTCTACAGAAAAAACAGAGTACCAACCCTCAACTCCTTAAATACTCATTACAAAGACATCATTAACAGATGTGTGTTAAACACCATTTACATTTAAAGATACAGACTCCCTTTATCATACATACAAAACTAAAAGTCATGTTGTACTGCTTATGATATCTAATGATGTTAAAAACGTCAAGCCTAAGATGTTAATATAAGTTAATATAAAAGAAAAGAAAATTGCAACTACGCTGCTAAGTGGTTCTCCTGCCAAACGCAAAATACAAATAAGTAAAACAAAACAGGAGATCCAGCCACGAAGATCGTTGAAAAATACAGTTATAAACTCCAAGTTGAAATAAAAGTCTTTTATTACAGCAATGTAAAGGAGGATAAGCGCTTTCGCGTAGGATACCCCACGCTTCTTCAGATAACAATATACATCATAAAAAATGCTTAAATATAAAAAATACGTGGGAAAAGACTTTTAAAACCAATTAATCAATTAGAACATAATCAGCTATCAGGATTTTTAAAAGGCACAGTGTCAAATTCACTAGAATCACTGAAGTATAAACAACGAAACACTTCTAGTGCACTATTTGATTCATTGAACTAAATAAGAATACATTATGTTAGCGTATACATTAAATAATATAATATAATATATCAGATCCTTTTAAACACATGAATATAAATATAGCACTATTAAAATAATTCATATGTTATTATAAAATGATTTAAAGAAATCTTAAAAAAAATTTATACAAAATGATATAACAGATAAAAACAGTATTCTGCTTATATAATAAACGTTATATGAATCAGTTTCAATTATATACCGATTCAGTGTACTGTTTGATGTACTAACTCTAACTAAAAAATGTATACTTCTCTATGATATAAAATAAAAAATAGAAAATATATATATAAATGGAAATCGTGCATGCATATATATATAAAAATATATAAATATATATATGTATAAAAATATATATATAAAAAATGCATCCTATCGTTCAAGTAATGGTTTAATAGATACATAAAAGTTCAGGCCTGGAAATAGATGTGCACTGAACTTCAAAATCCACTTCAATTCTGCAGAAGCTAATTCATTATCCGAGTCCCCTCCTCTTAAACTCTCCTTTAATACCTGTAAAACTCTAAAGCGAAAACTGTGTGAAGGATATTCTAACACATGTTTTGCTAGTGCATTGGTTTCGGTACCTTTGCGTATGTCATAAAGGTGGTTGTATATCCTGTCCTGTAGTCTTCTCTTGGTCAAACCCACGTAGAAGGCTTCACAGGACACGCAATCAGCAAGGTATATTAGATTGCGTGTGTTGCACGTAGCATGAAACCTGGGGGTAAAGACCAGTGTACTAGTAGGATGTTTGTAAATCTGATTATTTGTGATGTATTTACACCTATTGCATTGCTTACAGGCAAATATGCCCAAAGGCATTTCTGAGTTGTTAGCCAAAGGGCATTTTTTTCAAATAAATGTGATGTATCACCAGTCAGTTCACAACCCTTACAGTTTAAATGAAGTAGTTCTTTTATGCCCATTATGCCTTCGCAAGTTGAATGTTTTCTTAAACTATGTGAAGGCGATTTTTACATGCTGTTTTCAGGTAACAATGGGAAAGGACTTTGTTACAATTTAACCCAGAATGAGCTCAGATCTTTACATGAATTAATGAACAATCATAGCATAACTGTGAAACCCGCTGATAAGGGGGGTGGAGTGGTGCTAATGAACACCAGAGATTACTCTACTAATATGTTATTGATGCTATCTGATCACTCCACATATAAGTTGATTAATCGTATTGAAATCACTAACATCATAAGGAATGTACAAGATACACTATATGACTTATTAATGTGCAGACAGATAAGCTCTGAGATCTTTGAGTATTTTTCCATAAAGTTTCCTGTCCTTCCCATTATTAAGGGACTGCCTAAGGTCCACTAGGGAATTATTCCCATTTGCATGAGACCTATTGTATCAGGGGAGAAATGGGTAACCTCTAATATCTCTGTCTTTCTTGAACAGGTACTGAGGCCAGTTGTTAACACCTTTCCATCGATTTTGAAGGACACCCACCATTTATTGGAGAGTTTAGACAAGCTAACTTTAGATGTCACCGTGCAAGATTATCTTCTAATTATGCTTGATGTTAGAAACTTATTCACTTCTATACCCAATGATGTTGGCATAGAGTCTGTCAGGGAGCTACTAGTTAGTGAGACCTCTTTTAGCAATGATAGAGTGATTTTAGTCTGCCAATTGCTTGAACTAGTTTTGCAAAATAACATCTTTTTATTTGGTGACAAATGTTTTCTACAACAGTGCGGGGTTGCCATGGGCACCCCCTGCGCAAACACGTATGCAAACTTGGTGGTTTTCTATTCGGAGAAAACCTTTTTGTTTCAACATGAAATGTTCAAGTTTGTCAAATCGTATCATCGCTTTGTAGATGACATACTTATCGTTTGGGAGGGATCCCAACAATTGTTTGATCAGTTTCTGTTATACCTAGAGACAACAACTTCCTTCCCTAGATTCACTAAGGAAGTGTCATCGGTAGAAGTACACTTTTTAGATGTGACCCTGAGGATATACAACCACCTTTATGACATACGCAAAGGTACCGAAACCAATGCACTAGCAAAACATGTGTTAGAATATCCTTCACACAGTTTTCGCTTTAGAGTTTTACAGGTATTAAAGGAGAGTTTAAGAGGAGGGGACTCGGATAATGAATTAGCTTCTGCAGAATTGAAGTGGATTTTGAAGTTCAGTGCACATCTATTTCCAGGCCTGAACTTTTATGTATCTATTAAACCATTACTTGAACGATAGGATGCATTTTTTATATATATATTTTTATACATATATATTTTTATGGTTCCCTATCAGAAGCCTGAAACACTATAAGCCTGAAAATCAAAATCCTGAAAACTATAGACTGAAAGACCAAAATCCTGAAAGACCAAAATCCTGAAAACACAAATAATGCTAATATGTCACTATAAAGACACTAATATCTACCAACTGACCCTGACCCTAACCCTAACCCTAAGGTCCGTCACTATCGCACACTCACCTGACCCGCGCCCTAACCCTAACTCACTTAAACCGCCCCTAACACCAATATTTGTCACTATTGCATACATGCCTAACCTGCGCCCTAACCCTAACTCACTTAAACCACCCCTAACCCTAACATAAAACCAACCGCACACTTACCTGAACCCAACGCATGACCCAACACCACAGGGCTAACAATAGCAAAGCCACAATGACGTCAGTATGTCCATTTTGTGTTTTCAGGATTTTGAGTTTCAGGATTTTGGTCTTTCAGTCTATAGTTTTCAGGATTTTGATTTTCAGGCTTATAGTGTTTCAGGCTTCTGATAGGGAACCATTTTTATATATATATGCATGCATGATTTCCATTTATATATATATTTTCTATTTTTTATTTTATATCATAGAGAAGTATACATTTTTTAGTTAGAGTTAGTACATCAAACAGTACACTGAATCGGTATATAATTGAAATTGATTCATATAACGTTTATTATATAAGCAGAATACTGTTTTTATCTGTTATATCATTTTGTATAAAATTTTTTTAAGATTTCTTTAAATCATTTTATAACAACATATGAATTATTTTAATAGTGCTATATTTATATTCATGTGTTTAAAAGGATCTGATATATTATATTATTTAATGTATACGCTAACATAATGTATTCTTATTTAGTTCAATGAATCAAATAGTGCACTAGAAGTGTTTCGTTGTCTATACTTCAGTGATTCTAGTGAATTTGACACTGTGCCTTTTAAAAATCCTGATAGCTGATTATGTTCTAATTGATTAATTGGTTTTAAAAGTCTTTTCCTGCGTATTTTTTATATTTAAGCATTTTTTATGATGTATATTGTTATCTGAAGAAGCGTGGGGTATCCTACGCGAAAGCGCTTATCCTCCTTTACATTAATGTAATAAAAGACTTTTATTTCAACTTGGAGTTTATAACTGCATTTTTCAACAATCTTCGTGGCTGGATCTCCTGTTTTGTTTTACTTATATGTTAATATAAGTTGTATGAAATGATAAAATATTCTAATAGTAATATCATAATAATGTAATAATAAAAAATTAACAAATTACATAAAAAAATGTGCTTTTAGTTTAAAAAAAAAACTAGTCAATGACACCATATCATTCAGTCCTGGGTTACTGTTGGCATTAATCCTCAATTGCCATAACAGTTATTTGTATTCAAGTAAATATTCTATAGGGCCTGCTCTCTCATACACCATAAGTTGCTCAAGAACTGTGAATTTAAAATTGTGACCTGGGTAGGTGTTGACATGTTTAGCCAGTGAATTTTTTTAAATTCACTTTCCTAATGTCATATAAATGCTGATAAATTTGTGTTCGAAAGGCATTCTTGGTTTTGCCTATGTAAAAACAGACACACGTCTGACAAATACCAGCATATATGACATTCTTACTACTACAGTTGTACTTATGTTCATAGGTTCATAGGTTCATACTAGGCTATCTGCCCTAGGGCATTTATAAGCCTAGCCAGAGTGTGTTTGGCTTTCGCCACCCATTTTAAATTAATTTTGCTATGCCCTTTTTCAAGGTTAGTATACTGTGCCTCTGTCTAACAGTGACACAAAAGTGATACCCGGGGTAAACCTACGATCCCCCATCCACTCATCAAGATTCCTCTTGAAGAGAGTCAATGAGGGACTCTGCCTAACCTGGACTGGGATTTTATTCCAGAATGAAGGGAGCCTCTGGGTTATGAATCTGTCCCTCCAGCATGTCCTATTTATTTCAGTGCTGAGGTTCAAGTCTCTCGAGCGCGTAGCTCAATGGGATTTGGATTTTCTGAGGTGCAGCATGTCCATTAATTCCTGGTTGGACATGGCTTTATACGTCAGGCACAGATCGCCTCTGAGCAGGCGGTATGCCACTGATTAGAGCTGGAGTTTCTTTAACCGGGTAGCAGATGGCATCTGTTTGAGCCCTTTGATCCTCTTGGTGAGGTACTTTTGGGGTCTTTCTAGTTGCTGCAGGTGTCTGGTAAGGTACATCCCAAAAGGGGCATTGTACTCAATTATAGGCCTGATGAGGGATGAGTAAAGAGGCACGATGATCTCCCCTGATCTAGATGTGATTCCCTTCATGATTAGGTGGGCTATATAAAATGTTTTTCTAACCACTTTGGCCACGTGGTTGTCAAATTAGAGATTGCTATCAACTTGGGTCCCCAGGTCCCTAATTACTTCTTCCATACTTAATGGATTACCACTTATGTGGTAATTTGTGGGCACTTTGTTTTTGCCAAAGGGGATGACTATACACTTTTTGGCATTTAGCTTGAGGCCATGGCTCTGGCACCAGTTGTCTGTTTCTATGAGGCCCTTTTGGAGGATGCTTGTGTTGGCTGGAGAGTCAATTATGGCGCCCAGTTTGCAGTCATCTGCGAACTTGGTCAGCCACAGTCCTTTCGTGTTGGCCTGTACCTCTGAGAAATATATACCGAACAAGAGAGGTCCCAGGACTGAGCCTTGTGGGACGCCACTTGTAACTGGTTTGGAGTCTGGCATGGCTCCAGTAATTCTAACCATGTTGGTTCTGTCCTTGAGCCAGTTTGCAACCCATCTAGTGACATAGGGGTTTATATTTAAGCTGGTGAGCTTATCTATAATGCCCAAGTGGGGTATTGTATCGTAGGCTTTTGCGAGGTCCAGGTAGGCTGTGTGGACCACCTTCCCCTTGTCAATGGCCTTGGTGACTGTTTCAAAGAAATCGACCAGGTTTAAGAGGCAGGATCTGCCCTTAACAAAGCCGAACTGGGTAGGATCCAGTGTCTGTAGGTCCCCAATATCTTTATTTATAAGGTCCATGATGATCCTTTCCATAGCTTTGCAGACCAAGCTAGTCAGGCTTATGGGGCGATAGTTTCCAGGATCCGTTGAGGCACCACCTTTGTGGAGAGGGACCACTGTTGCTGTACGCCACTCTTTGGGTACATATCCTGTAGTAAGGCTGAAACTGAACAGTAGTTTTATGTTTGGGTTTAGTTCTTCTTGAAGTTCATGTAGGACGCAGCCTGGGACACCGTCTGGTCCCATTGATGCTGTGTTTTTTGCTTTGGAGGGCGGCTCTTACCTGAGCATCTGAGATGTCAGGGGGGCAGCACTCTGCTGGGATAGATATTTGCCCTTTTGGTGGGGATGGGGGGGAGAAGTTTGCGCTGAACCTGTCAGCTAGGATGTTGGCAATGTCTGTGGGTTCGGTGTATTTTTTGTCATTTTGGACTAATTCTGAGCATATCTGGGAATTCCCACAGGTTCCTAACATAACTAAAGAAAGCCTTGTGATTATCCTTAGTGTCCTGTGCAATTTTTCTCTCAAAGCTGGCCTTAGACGATTTTATGAGTGCCCGTAGTTTTTTGCTAATACTGATCAGCGATGCCTTCCCTTTTTGGGATTTTGCTCTATCATGTAGTAGCTTCCTCCTTCTATTGTATAGTTTGTTTATGGCTGGGGTCCACCAGACAGGACGTCTGCCTTTGGAGGATTGGGTCTTGGTTTTATTTGGGATTGCATGATCTATGCATTCCTGAAGGTGTTCATAGAATGCGTTTATAAAGGATTGTGCGGTCTGGGCCGTATTTTCCACAGGCTGGGGGCTTTGAAGAATTCCACCTCGGTTTTGAGGAGTGTGAAATTTGCTTTAGAGAAGTTTTTTCACTGTGGTTTTCTGGGCAGGGGTTGGGGTCAGGATGTGAATATCCAGTGAGATTAGTTTATGGTCTGATCTTACCAGTGAGGGATACACTTCTGGTCTGGAGCATAGAGTCCCCATGTTGGTGATGATCAGGTCCAGTATGTTTTCCCGTCTTGTGGGAGTGGTAACAAGTTGTTCCATAGCATTTGAGCTTATAAATTCTAAGAAACTTTGGGCTAGGGTGTTGGAGCTACAGTAATGCTCCCAGTCTATGTTTGGGTAGTTGAAGTCACCCAATATAATGGTGTTTGGAGAGACCTTCATATTTTCCAGTGTTCTCAGGAAGGCCGAGTGAAGTTCCTGGGTTTGGGAGGGTGGTCTGTAGCAGGCTATAAACTGGAAAGCAGTTTTACCCACTGTTAGTTGCACATGGATAGTTTCTGATGCTTTGTGCTGTGCCACCAACCTGGAGGTGTGGGTATCTTTGATGAATGAAAAACAACAATTATAACACAATATATTTCCTAGGTTATAAGAATTTAATTGTATTTATTTTATTATAACATGGTTTTATGGTTTTTAAAGATAAATTTACTAATGAGACACTAATGAGATTTTAATGAAATACTGATGCTGATTTGTTCATTTTTAATTATGGTTTGTTAGGATTGGTTTGTGAAGAATCAAATTTGTACAAATAGGAATGAAATGGCTATTTCCTAGTTTAATCTGATGAAGTCTACATATGGACGAAAACGCAGACATTTTAATAAAGCGTTCATTATTGGAATATTAACTGATTTCTCCTTTCGACTTCTTCTATTTGTGGTTTTTGGTACTGGTTTGAGAAGTTGGCCGTTTTTTCACATATCTTTGATGAATATTGATACTCCCCCTCCTTTTGTGGTTCGGTCCAAGTTTTGGGGCTGAAAAGCATGGTATGAGGTATAACCTGGTAGTGCTGGGGTGCTCTCGGGAGCCTTGAACCAGGTTTCTGTTACTGCACAGATATCGATGTTCTCCATGCTAAGGAGAGTTTTGAGTGCATGCATCTTGAGGTTTAGACTTCTGGCGTTGAGTAGCACTACTCTTAGTTTCTTATCCCTTGTGATATCTATGGAGGTGGGTTTGTCTTATGAGCCTTGCCTAAAAAAGGCACTATGGGGGTAGCAAGAGCCTTTGCCAATATCCAAAAGCCCAGGGGTGATAGGTGCAAGCCGTCCCTAGTGAAGCATCGTGGCTTGTCGAGCATGTCATCCCAGGCTGACAGGCATTGGATCCCCTTTGAATGACGCCAATACTTAAGCCAATTGTTGAAATTGATCATCTTGTCTTCATATTGTGACATCATTCTTGGTGAGGGTAAGATGCTACTCAAGGTCAGGGTCATACCGGCCTGGGCTACATGCTCAGAGAGCTCCTCTATGTCTCTTTTCATGTAGTCCAGGGAGGTACGTCTCAGGTCATTCACACCAGCATGGACAATGACTGAGTCATATTTGTACTTGCTTTGGAGTGACCTGAGTGCTTGTCTTATGTCGCGGATCCTAGCGCCTGACAGGCAGCTCACCGTGACCCTCTCCTTGTTCAGCCTGGTGAGCGGGACGTCAGTGTGCCTGACAATAGAGTCACCTATTACAAGTGTATCAGGTGTGTTGTTTAGCCTTAATGGCTGTGACTGTTCGGCACACTGGCTTTGTGAGTTATGTCTTGCACGTGTTTTGTTTTGGGGTAGCGGTTGCTTGGGTGTCTGCTTTGGAGGTCTCTGCTGCTTAGGCAGATTTTTATTTAGAGCCCCCGAGTATGTTTTTGTGTGTTTATGTGTTTGGTTTGCTGTCGTGGTAGGTCTATGTGAGACTGGAATTGTAGTGAGTGTGGTTTCCTTTTCCTCCTGACTGGTTACACCAGTACTGAGTTGAGAGAGCTTAGCCTCCAGTTTGGCTATATGGTTGCATCTCTCACATGTGTTGGAATTTGTTGGAAAGAGGAGAGGGTTGTCTGTGTACAAGAGGCAGTTGTAACATTGCCTCAAGATTCCCAGATTCACCAGCTGGACCGGAGAGGAGATTGACAACTGACCTTTGGACATGCTAGAATAGTCTTGGGAATCCCTTTATAATTGAAAAAAGGGCCAATGGGGAACAAGGTACTCAAGGGGAGTTTGTGAGGGTGTAGTGCTTTTAATTTTTTAGTGCTGACTTATATAATTGCTTTAGTGAGCAAGTGCCAGGTAACTTAAATGCAATGTGCTACAGGTAACTTAAATGCAAAAATGGCAAACAGTAACTTTCATTCAAGTGAAACAAGGAAATAAGTACAGTATGCAATGCAGATATCACTAGGGATCCACAGAAGCGCTGAAAAGCCGCGTTTTAGGTGGAATTAGCATTTCAGGGAAATAACAAGCAAACAAACAACAAGCATGCAAACAAAGCTAGATTCAGCAGGCCTGGATCTAGTCTATGCTACAGCAAACAAAGTGTACCAATTTCAGTAAGATACAGTTCAAATATGCAGGCACTATAAACCTTTAACCAGAAATTCCCAGCTCAGAAGGGCAGAGTCCAGCCTCTCCTCTCACAAGAGTGCAGACCACGAACCTTCTTAATGTAAAATAACTGGCCTGAAGCCCAAGTGCTTAAACCAGAATTAATACACTTTTAGAATAACAGACACTGAGCCCTCAATCAGCAGTTCCCAACTTAGAAGGATGTAAGCTACCTGTCCTGCCACCACAGTGCAGGCCACAAACCTTCCTAATGTAAAACAACTGGTCTGAAGCCCAAGTGCTTAATCCAAAAGACTTAGAATGACAGCTACACTTTAATCAAGTTACTACCAAGCAGTAATAAATACAATTGAATACGTTAAAGAATGCCTGGATTAGTGCTCAAGTTATACAAACAAAGCTAAATTCAGCAGGCCTGGATCTAGTCTATGCTACAACAAACAAGGTGTACCAATTTCAGTAAGAAGCAGTTCAAATATGCAGGCACTATAAGCCTTTAATCAGAAATTCCCAGCTCAGAAGGGTAGAGTCCAGCCTCTCCTCCCACAAGAGTGCAGACCACGAACCCTCTTAATGTAAAATAACTGGCCTGAAGCCCAAGTCCTTAAACCAGAATTAATATATTGACATAATGCAGTAGTTTTACCCATACATAACCTTTAAGGAATACGCTATCACCTTCCAAGATATGCTTGCAGTGAGTACACTGTCTACATTTGGACATTCTCCCTTGTTCTCCCAAGTTATTACCACCTTTTTTTCCTCTCTAAGATATTTTTAACACAGATGTCCTTTCTATACACAACCACTGGGGCATCCCTAATTCTCTCTCTCAAATCTGGGTCCCCTGACAAAATAAACCAATTCTTGAAAACAATGTCCCGAATCAGTGGGAACTGGGGTGTGTAAGTTAATATAAGGCCATGGTGGAAACTACCAGAAGATGAATTACTGTTCTTCAATGGAGCACACAATCTGGAGATGTCAATCCCTAACAATGGATAGACGTGGCCCTCAAGTCTCTTCTTGGTCACTTCATCAAGTAAGGATGTCACAAAATGCTCTGGATAACCTCTTTATACCAACATACTCAATAAAACATCCCTTTCTTCATAAAAATCTTGGATCCTACTAATCATGTGGGCCAATCTCACTCCCTGACCTTTAACGAGGAAGCATTTTTGATCGACTGGGTGCCCGCTCTCATAGTGAAGGAGGGAGTTCAAGTAGGTTGGTTTACGATAAATAGTAGAGCAAAATTGTGCAGTGGCATAATCTTTGTTTATCGTAATGCCCAAATAGTTGATGGAGTCTAAATGCATTTCCATAGTAAATTCCAGAAACGTGGTGCTAGAATTGAGGAACAGTAAAAAGTCATACAACTGGTCTTGGTTGCCATTCCATAAAATCAGGATATCATCAAGATAACGTCCGTATAACTTACAAAATGACATCCCTTCAGATGGAAAACCTTAGAAAGTTCCCACTGGGTCAAGACTATGTTTGCAAAAACTGGTGCACAGGCTGCACCCATAGCAAACCCTGTGCTCTATTTAAACAATTGGTCCTCATAAATTACAAAACTATTCTCTAATACAATTTCCATCAATGTCCTTAAAGTCAAAATTTTTAGTATGCGAAAACTTGCTGTTCTGGCATAGAAAGTCATAAAACATATCTACACCTTCATCATGAGGTATTACATTGAATAAGTCCTTCACGTCTATTGTTGTAAAAATAATATCACTACCAAAGTATTCCTGTTTTGTTTTTTAAGACAATCCCAGACATATTATGAATGATACATTGGAAATAATTGAAAATGATCACCATGACTTTAAAATATATAATTTGAGTAGCACAATAGTAACTAAGGAATGGGCAAACCTCTTCCAAAGGGGGCTTAATTTTGTACACTTGAGGAAATTCAACCTAGAAAATGCACTGCTAGATATAATGTTATATACTAGGAAGTTGAATTTCAATGTGAACATGGGGGAACGTAACCAAGTAAGCAACCTAGGTGGAGTATGCAGGAAGGCCGGTACAGCTAATCCTCCTTTGCACCCATCCATTCAACTTTTTCAAAGAATATGCTTGAATGATATCAGAATCCTTTCCAAGAAGAAATCTTGTACCACTCCACTTAATTTAACCCATGAAGAAATCTCCCTACTTAACAGTATCTCAAACAACAAAACAATCCGGGTTATGAAACTTAATTTAACCCATGAAGAAATCTCCCTACTTAACAGTATCTCAAACAACAAAACAATCCAGGTTATGAAACCGGATAAGGGAGGAGGATTAGTGGTTATGAACCAAGAAAGATACACTGACAGTATGTTAAGTCATTTACTGGGGGCCGGGAATCAGGAGGTCTTCCGGAATGAATTAAACATTGCATATAGACATGTGGATATGGTATTAATGAATTTGCTTTTGAACAATCACATTTCAGAAGTAGAATTCAATTATTGCACCCAAAAACACCTGAGGATCACCACTATTTTTGGGATCCCCAAGATCCACAAAAACATCTGGCATCTACCTTTAAGACCAATAGTGGATGCAAAAGGATCTAAGACCCTTTCAATTGCAAAATTACTAGACTTACAGTTAAAGAATTGTTTAAGTCCTTTTTCACATATTATCAAGGATTCATGAGATTGTCTTAAAAAAACAAAACAGGAATACTTTGGTAGTGATATTATTTTTACAACAATAGACGTGAAGGACTTATTCAATGTAATACCCCATGATGAAGGTGTAGATATGTTTTATGACTTTCTATGCCATGGAAATGCATTTAGACTCCATTAACTATTTGGACATTACGATAAGCAAAGATTATGCCACTGCACAATTTTGCTCTACTATTTATCGTAAACCAACCTACTCGAACACCATCATTCACTATGAGAGCGGGCACCCAGTCCATCAAAAATACTCCCTCATTAAAGGTCAGCAAGTGAGACTGGCCCACATGATTAGTAGGATCCAAGATTTTTATAAAGAAAGGGATGTTTTATTGAGGATGTTGGTACAAAGAGCATTTTGTGATATCCTTACTTAATGAAGAGACCAAGAAGAGACTTGAGGGCCACTTCTATCCATTGTTAGGGATTGACATCTCCAGACTGTGTGGTCCATTGGAGAACAGTAATTCATCTTCTGGTAGTTCCCACAATGGCCTTATATTAACTTACACACCCCAGTTCCCACTGATTTGAGACATTGTTTTCAAGAATTGGTTTATTTTGTCAGGGGACCCAGTTTTGAGAGAGAGAATTAGGGATGCCCCAGTGGTTGTGTATAGAAAGGACATCTGTGTTAAAAAGATCTTAGAGGGAAAAAAGGTGGTAATAACTTGGGAGAACAAGGGAGAATGTCCAAATGTAGACAGTGTACTCACTGCAAACATATCTTGGAAGGTGATAGTGTATTCTGGGCTGTGGTGTAGTTCCTGTGGTGTCCATTGCCTTACTTGGATAGAAGGAAGTTTCTTTACTCACCAGTGGGAGTGGGGAGCCTTGAGCAGCCTATCTCTCCCTGAAGGAGTGACCTCAGCACAAGAGCTTGTAGTAATTGGTTGTTTTGGACCATTTCTTGCTCTTTTGAAGCTCCCTGTTTAAAATCCACCTCTGAGCATTTTTTTCTGGCTATACTACTCAGCAACAGCTCCTCGTGGTCCTGCAGAGTGGTCCTAGCAGCAGAGAACTGAGAAAAGTGACTACTTTCCTGATTTAAGTATTTTTTGCTGTTTTTTTTACCTGAAATACCTTCTCTTGCTTACCTTGAACAAGCTTAAACTGTTTTTTAACTGTTTGTTGCATTATATATTATCTGCACTTAAAGTTTCATTTAGTCGAAAATTGGTCGAAAGTTGTTTGTTTGTTAATTTAACTGTTGAGGCTGCCCACTAAAGTGTGCTAGCCTGTGTAACTGATTTATTACTGTTTCCTGCATTTCTGTGTGCTTTCTATCTCAAAAATAAAAAAAAAACAAAATAAATACTTTACCAGAAAGGCTCATCCAGACTCTGCTACACTTTGCTGTGAAGGAAAGGTTAGTTTGCTGTTATTTTTTGTATTACTGTATTGCCTTTCTATATTTTGAATACTGTAGTTTGTTTTCTTTACTTTGTGTTTTGCTTGCATTCTGTTTTAACAGCATATTAAAACTTCAAAAGAGACCACAGCTCTCTCTGTTCTGAGTCAGGCAGAATTTTTTCCCGCCCTCCCACCCATTTAAGTTGTCTTGTTAAATACCACTGTCTTTCTAGTTGCCCGCCTCTTATGTTAATCTGACCATATATCTCATTTCTCTCTACTTTCACTGGCTTATGTGAGTAATCACAAAATCATCATTTTGAAATCCCACCTTCAATTATTTAAATTTATTGGCCATCCTACAGTATTTCATAGTACCAAAATACAAAAGTGACCACCCCTTTCAATCCATCTTGCTGTTTTAAAAATAGTAACTCTCCACTAAACCTTAACTTTTTAAACAGGTAAAACTCAAGTTACCTACTTTCACATCTAACTTCTCTAGTGCACACTGCAGAGTGCATTCTTTTCAATCTTACCTTTAAGCATCACTGTGACTAGCACTTTCTCTAATACCTGCTGGAAAGCACTAGAAAGCCTTAAACTCATACAAACACTGAACTCTCCTTGTTAACAAGGAGAAATTAATAGTAGGTACTAAACAGCCTATAATTGCAAAGTACCTTGCTAAGGAAACAGCTCCTGTACTTAACAAAGAAAAAAAAAAAGCCCCAAACCAAGCATGTCCAAGGGTCAGCTTCCGGTGATTTCTCCTGTCCACCTGGTGAATCTGGGCATACTGGGGCAATGCAGCAATTGCCTCATGTACACAGACAACCCTCTCCTCCTACCACCCAACACTACAACCTGTGAGAGATGCACTTACATAGCCAAAATGGAAGCAAAGCTCTCTCCACCCAAGATTGTGCTAAACAGTCAAGAGGAGAAGGTTAACACCCACACTACATCTCAAGCAACACATAGCCCTTCTAAACCTGCACCACCAACACCCACATATAGCAACACTAAATCCACATATGCAGAGGCCCTTAACTGTAACCTGCCCAAGCAACAAAGACCTCTGAAGCTGAAATGCAAACAAACACCAATCACAACCAATGTGTCACATAGTTCACAACACCAGTGTGCCACCCAGCAACAGCCCTAAGGCAAGACAATGTACCTAACACTTTAGTCATAGGTGACTCTATAGTCCGGCACACTGATGTCCCTCTCACCAGGTTGAATAAGGAGAAAATTACAGTCAGCTGCCTGTCGGGTGCCAGGATCCGCCACATAACACATGCACTCAAGTCACTCCACAACAAGTACAAATATGACTCTGTCATTGTCCATGTTGGAGTGAATGACTTGAGACGTACCTCCCTGGACTACATGAAAAGAGACATGGAAGAGCTCTCGGATCATGTGGCCCAGGCAGGTATGACCCTAGCCCTGAGTAGCATCCTGCCTTCGCCCAGAATGATACCACAATATAAGGATAAAATGATTGACTTCAACAATTGGCTAAGCTTCTGGTGTCATTCAAAGGGGATCCAGTATCTGTCTGCCTGGGATGACATGATTGACAGACCACGATGCTTTACAAGAGATGGTCTGCACCTGTCGCCCCTGGGATTCAGGTTACTGGCTAAGGCTCTTGCCACCCCTATAGTGCCTTTTTTAGGCAAACTTCAAAGTACAAAACCACCACCGTAACAGGTACAAGCATGCAAAATCTGAAGGTAATGCTACTCAATGCTAGAAGTCTAAACCTCAAAATGCACTCTCTCAAGGCACTCCTAAAAATGGAGAACATCGATATCTGTGCAGTAACTGAGACCTGGTTCAAGGCTCCAGAGAGCACCCCTGCAATACCAGGCTACAACTCTTACCACACTTTTGCCACCAAACCAGGACGAAACACTAAAGGTGGAGGAGTGTCAATATTCACCAAGGATATTCACACCACCAGGCTAGTTGGCCAACACAATGTGTCTGAAATTCTCCAAGTGCAACTAACACTAGGTAAGACTGCAATCCAAATTGTAGCTTGCTACAGATCACCCACCATACCCCAAGATTCTCACTACACCTTTCTAAACATACTGGAAAATATTAAGATAGAACCAAACACCCTAATACTGGGTGATTTTAACTACCCTGCCATTAACTGGGAAAACTACTCATGTCCCAACACCTTTAGCATAGCGGTTCTTGGAATTCATAAATTCCAATGCCCTGGATCAACTAATCCATAGTCCCACCAGGGGCTCCAATATCCTAGACCTGGTCATTACCAACATGGGAAATCAATGCTCCATAACTATGGTCACCCCCTCGTTAGTCAGGTCAGACCATAAGCTAATCACCCTTAACATCCACAACCCACCCCCACCCCCCAGTAAAGAAACCACCATAAAAAACTTCTCCAAATCCAACTTCATGCTACTCAAGTCAGAAGTGACAAACTTCATAACACCCATGCAGACGGGAACTGAAAGTTCAACTGCTGAATCCTACACTAAGGCACTGTACAAGCACATCAACTCATGCATGAATCGTGCCATCCCAAATAGAACCAAAATGCTCTCATCCAAAAAAAGGAAGCCAATCTGGTGGTCCCCTGCCATAAACAAACTTTACAACAAAAGGAAGAAACTTTTGCAGAAAGAGGAAAATCCCAGGATGCAAAAACTCCCTTACTAGCCTCAGTAAGAAACTGAGATGCCTCATAAAATCCTCCAAAGCTAGTTACGAAAATAAAATTGCCAAAGATTCCAAAGACAACCACAAAGCATTCTATAACTATGTCAAGAATCTAAATGGCAATGCTCAGATCTGCTCTGAGCTAAAACAGAATGGCATTAAATATACTGATCCAAAGGATATTGCCAATATCCTGGCAGATCGATTCAGTGCCAACTTCACCCCCCTCTCACCCCCTAAATGGCCCATTTCAATACCAGAAGATTGCCAAATTCCAGTAATAAAGGCCACACAGGTACAAAACACACTCTCTAAAGCCAAGAATACAGCATCCATGGGACCAGATGACATACCGGGCTGTGTACTACATGAACTACAATATGAACTGGCACCTCACCTAAGTGTCATGTTTAATCATAGCCTCACCTCAGGTTTCGTGCCCACTGAGTGGCGCAGAGCTACAGTTATCCCAGTCCACAAGGGGGGATCCACCTTGGATCCCGGAAACTACCGTCCCATCAGTCTGACAAGCCTTATCTGCAAGGCCATGGAGCGTATTATCATGGAACTTATAAACAAAGACATTGGCAACCTTCAAACACTGGACCCCACCCAGTTTGGGTTTGTGAAGGGCCGATCTTGTCTCCTGAACCTGATTGACTTCTTTGAATCAGTCTCCAGAGCCATGGACAAGGGTAAGGTGGTCCACACAGCCTATCTAGACCTTGCCAAGGCCTTTGACACCATCCCCCACTCTGGAATCATAGATAAACTTACTAAGTTGGGCATTAATCCCTATGTCACCCAATGGGTTGCTAAATGGCTTACTGATAGAGCCCACACTGTAAAAGTAGCCGACTCCAAATCCAGCTCCAGATAAGTGACAAGTGGAGTACCTCAGGGTTCAGTCCTGGGGCCGCTCTTGTTTGGCATCTACTTCTCTGAAGTACAGGTCAACACTAAGGGACTCTGGCTAACAAAGTTTGCAGATGACTGCAAATTGGGAGCCATTATTGAATCCCCAAATGATGTGGATACTCTACAAAAGGGCCTTACAGAAACAGATGCTTGGTGCCAGAGCCATGGGCTCAAGCTCAATGCCAAGAAATGTATTGTTATCCCCTTTGGGAAAAACATGTATCCATGAATTACCATATAGGTGGCAGTACACTAAACACAGAAAGTGTGATAAGAGACTTAGGGACACAGGTGGACAGTGGTCTCACCTTCGATAACCACATCGCCACAACAGTCAGGAAATCCTTCTATGTGGCACACCTCATCACGAAGGGCTTTTCATCCAGAAAGAAGGAGGTCATTGTCCCACTGTACTCATCCCTCATTAGACCCATTATAGAATACAACGCCCATTTGGTATGTACCTCTCAAGACATCTGCAACAACTGGAAAGGCCTCAGAAATACCTCACTAAAAGAATCACAGGCCTAAAGCAGATGCCCTACACTGACCGCCTTAAAAAACTCCAGCTATACTCTGTCACATATCGTCTACTCAGAGGCGATCTCTGCTTAACATACAAGGCCATGTCAAACCCAGAGCTGTTGGACATGCTACACTTAAAGAAATCCCAATCCCTCAGAGCTACACGCTTCAGGGATCTAAACCTTGTCATCACAATAAACAAAACATGCTGGAGGGATAGGTTCCTGACCCAGAGACTCCCCAGACTCTGGAATAGATTGCCCATACATGTCAAGCAGAGTGCCTCTTTGGACCTCTTCAAGAGGAACCTTGACAATTGGATGGGAGAAAGGAAATTCACCCCAGGGATCACGTCAGTCGCCCTGCTAGACAGGGGTCCAAGAAAGTAAATAATGTGGGAAGAAATAGCCAGGGAATTGTCATGGCTAGGCTTGTATAGGCCCTAGGGCTGATAGCCTAGTACCAACCTATGAACCTATGAACCTATGAACAAAAAATATCCTTGTTTTCCCGCCTCTCCTCGACTAGTTTAGACCAGTATACAGGCTTTGCTGTATTCTGGGCTGTGGTGTAGTTCCTGTGGTGTCCATTGCCTTACTTGGATAGAAGGAAGTTTCTTTGCTCACCAGTGGGAGTGGGGAGCCTTGAGCAGCCTATCTGTCCCTGAAGGAGTGACCTCAGCACAAGAGCTTGTAGTAATTGGTTGTTTTGGACCATTTCTAGCTTTTTTGAAGTTCACTGTTTAAAATCCCCCTCTTAGCGTTTTTTTCTGGCTATACTACTCAGCAACAGCTCCTCGTGGTCCTGCAGAGTGGTCCTAACAGCAGAGAACTAAGAAAAGCGACTACTTTCCTGATTTAAGTATTTTTTGCTGTTTTTTTACCTGAAATACCTTCTCTTGCTTACCTTGAACAAGCTTAAACTGTTTTTTTTAACCATTTGTTGCATTATATATTATCTGCAATTAAAGTTTCATTTAGTCAAAAATTGGTCGAAAGTTGTTTGTTTGTTTGTTAATTTAACTGTTGAGGCTGCCCACTAAAGTGTGCGAGCCGGTGTAACTGATTTATTACTGTTTCTTGCATTTCTGTGTGCTTTCTATCTCAAAAACAAAACAAAAAAACAAAAAAAATCCTTGTTTTCCCACCTCTCCTTGACTAGTTTAGACCAGTATACAGGCTTTGCTGTATTCTGGGCTGTGGTGTAGTTCCTGTGGTGTCCATTGCCTTACTTGGATAGAAGGAAGTTTCTTTGCTCACCAGTGGGAGTGGGGAGCCTTGAGCAGCCTATCTGTCCCTGAAGGAGTGACCTCAGCACAAGAGCTTGTAGTAATTGGTTGTTTTGGACCATTTCTGGCTCTTTTGAAGTTCCCTGTTTAAAATCCGCGTTTGCACGGCTTTGCGTGGTTGTGCGCATACTGCAGCGCCGGTTAAACAAGGTTAAACTTTTTCTGGCTCCGCCAAGTCTGCTCTTCAAATTTTCCCTTAAGAAAGCTCTACTCTTATAATAATCTAGTCTAATCGCTTTATTATAAGCCTAGCACTTGTTCTCAAAACCTCTCTTCTAAGTAAGCACTCGCTAACTAAAGTAAGCACTACATCCACCTACCTTCCCTGTGAGTACCCACTTCCCTTAAAGGCACAGCACTCCCTTATAATATTCTAGCATGTCAAGTGGTAGATTGCTGGCATCCTCTCCGGTTCAACTGGTTAATCTGGGAATCTTGAGACAATGCTACAATTGTCTCATGTACACAGACAACTCTCTCCTCCTCCCAGCAAACACAAATACATGTGAGAGATGCAACCATATAGCCAAACTGGAGGCTGAACTCTCTCAACTCAGGACTGGCAAGACCAGACAGGAGGAGAAGGTAACCACACACACACACCAAACCCAGTCCCACATAGACCTACCACAACTGCAAACCAAACACATAAAAACACAAAGACATACTCGGAGGCTCTAACAAATAACTTACCAAAACAACAGAGGCTCCCAAAGCAGACACCCAAAATTCCACCACCTCAAAACATAACACATGCATCACATACTTCAATAAATCAGTGTGTCAAACAATCACAGCCCTTAAGGCCAAACACCATGCCTGATACACAAGTAATAGGTGACTCTATAGTCAGACACACTGACGTTCCGCTTACCAGGCTAAACAAGGAGAGGGTAACGGTGAGCTGCTTATCAGGAGCTAGGATCCACCACATAACACACGCACTCAGGTCACTCCAAAGCAAGTACAAATATGACTCCGTCATTGTCCATGCCGGCGTGAATGACCTGAGACGTACCTCCCTGGACTACATGAAAAGAGACATAGAGGAGCTCTTTGATTATGTAGCCCAGGCTGGTATGACCCTGACCCTGAGCAGCATCTTGCCCTCACCAAGAATGATGCCACAATACAAAGACAAGATGACCAGCATTAATAATTGGCTCAAATACTGGTGTCATTCTAGGGGGATCCAATGTCTGTCTGCTTGGGATGACATGCTGGACAAGCCACGCTGCTTCACAAGGGATGGCTTGCATCTGTCACCACTGGGCTTCTGGATATTGGCTAAGGCTCTTGCCTCCCCCATAGTGCCTTTTTTAGGCAAGGCTCAAAAGACAAACCCACCTCCTTAGAAAACAAAAATGGAAAAAAAATAAGGGTAATGCTGCTCAATGCCAGAAGTCTAAATCTCAAGATGCAGGCTCTCGAAGCACTCCTCAGTATGGAGGACATCGATGTCTGTGCAGTAACTAAAACCTGGTTCAAGGCTCCCGAGAGCACCCCAGCGCTACCAGGCTATACCTTGTATCATGCTTTTCGGCCCCAAAACTTGGGCCAAACCAAAAAGGGAGGGGGAGTGTCCATATTCATCAAGGACACCCACACCTCCAGGTTAGTGGCAACACATGAAGCATCAGAGACCATCCAGGTGCAACTAACCATTGGCAAAACTGCTATACAACTGATAGCATGTTACAGACCACCCTACCAATGTTAGGAACCGCACTCAGCCTTCCTGAAGACATTGGAGGATATGAATGTCTCACCAAACACCATCATATTGGGAGACTTCAACTACCCTAACATAGACTGGGTGCATTATTCTAGCCCAAACACCCTAGCCCAAAGGTTCCTGGAATTCATAAATTCAAATGCAATGGAACAGCTAGTCACCTGTCCCACAAGGGGAGATAATATACTAGACCTGATCATCACAAACATGGGGACAAAGTGCTCCACACCGGAAGTATACCCCTCACTAGTGAGATCTGACCACAAACTAATCACCCTGGATATACATATCCCACCTCCACCCCCAACACAAAAGACTACAGTGAAAAACTTCTCAAAAGCCGACTTTACACTTCTTAAAACTGAGATGGTATCCTTTAAGCCCACTGGGACAGTGGAAACCAAATCCCACAATGCAGAATCCTTCACAAATGCTTTCTACGGACATCTCCAAGAATACATGGATCATGCAATCCCAAATAAAACCAATACCCTCTCCACCAAGGGCAGGCATCCTATCTGGTGGACCCCAGCCATAAACAAATTGTATAACAAAAGAAGGAAGCTACTGCACGACAGAGCAAAATCCCATAAAGAGAAGGCATCTCTGATCAGCACTAGTAGAAAGCTACATTCTCTCATAAAAACATCCAAGGACAACTTTGAGAGAAAAATCGCTATGGACACTAAAGATAACCACAAGGCCTTCTTCAGCTATGTTAGAAACCTGGGCGGAAACCCTCAGATATGTTCAGAGTTAGTTCACAAAGACAAAAAATACACCGAACCCACAAATATTGCCAACATTCTGGCAGACAGGTTCAGTGCAAATTTCTCCCCTCCCTCACCCCCAAAAGAAGAAATACTTATCCCAGCTGAATGTAACCTCCCTGTCATCTCAGATGTCCAGGTGAGAACCGCCCTCAGCAAAGCTAAAAACACAGCATCAATGGGACCTGACGGTATCCCAGGTTGCATGCTACGTGAACTCCAAGAGGAGCTAAACTTGCACATAAAAATGCTATTTAACCTTAGCCTTACTACAAGATATGTACCTGAAAACTGGCGTACAGCAACAGTAGTCCCACTCCACAAAGGAGGCACCTCTACTGACCCTGGTAACTACTGCCCCATAAGCTTAACCAGCCTGGTCTGCAAAGCTATGGAAAGAATCATTATGGAACTAATAAACAGAGACATTGGGGAATTACAGACACTTGATCCCACCCAGTTCGGCTTTGTAAAAGGCAGATCCTGCCTTTTAAACCTGGTGGACTATTTTGAAACAGTCACTAGAGCCATTGACGAGGGCAAAGCAGTCCATACAGCCTACCTGGACTTGGCTAAAGCTTTCGACACAATACCCCACTCTGGCATCATAGACAAGCTCAACAGCTTAAATGTAAATCCATATGTTACAAGATGGGTGGCAAACTGGCTAAAGGATAGAACCCATAAAGTCAAAATCACTGGAGCCATGTCAGACTCAAAGCCAGTGACAAGTGGTGTCCCACAGGGCTCTGTCCTGGGACCCCTCTTGTTCGACATTTATTTCTCAGATGTGAAAGCAAACATGGGAGGGTTGTGGCTGACAAAGTTCGCAGATGACTGCAAACTATGCACTATAGTCGATACACCAGCTGACACACACATCCTACCGAAAGGCCTCACTGAAACAGACAACTGGTGCCGTAGTCATGGCCTTAAACTAAATGTCAAAAAATGTATAGTCACCCCCTTTGGGAAAAACAAAGTGCCCACAAATTATCACATAGGCGGTAACCCACTGAGTACAGAAAAAGTAATCAGAGACCTGGGGACCCAAGTCGATAGTGACCTCTCATTTGACACCCACGTTGACAAAGTGGTTAGAAAGACTTTCTACCTTGCCCACCTTATCATGAAGGGATTCACATCCAGATCAAAGGAGGTCATTGTGCCCCTGTACTCCTCCCCCCTTATCAGGCCCATGATTGAGTACAATGCCCCATTTGGTATGTACCTCACCCGGCACTTGCAACAGCTAGAGATACCCCAAATGTACCTCACCAAGAGGATCAAGGGTCTCCAACATATGTCATATGCTGCCAGACTAAAGAAACTCCAACTCTATTCAGTAGCATACCGCCTACTCAGAGGTGATCTGTGCCTGACGTACAAGGCCATGTCCAATCAGGAATTGATGGACATGCTCCACCTAAAAAAATCCAAATCTATCAGAACCACGAGAGCTAAAGATTTGAACCTCAGCACAAATATGAATAGGACATGCTGGAGGGACAGATTCATAACTCAGAGGCTTCCCATACTCTGGAATAGAATCCCAGTTCATGTTAGGCAGAGCCCCTCACTGACTCTCTTCAAGAGAAATCTTGACGATTGGATGGGAGATCGTAGGTTTACCCCAGGGGTCATCTCTGTGTCACTACTAGACAGAGGCACAGTAAACTAATTCTATTATGCAAGGGGGTCTTCACTGTGTCACTTCTAGATAGAAGCACAATATTATAAATCTATTCTGTACACTTTTGTACCATTACATGGGGTGGCGAAAGCCACATCACTATGGCTAGGCTTATAAATGCCCCAGGGCAGATAGCCTAGTACCAAACTATGAAACTATGAAACTATATTAGGAAAGTGAATTTTAAAAATTCACTGGCAAAACATGTCAACACCTACCCAGGTCACAATTTTAAATTCACAGTTCTTGAACAACTTACGGTGGATGAGAGGAGGCCCTATAGAATATTTGCTTGAATACAAAGAACTGTTATGGCAATTGAGGGTTAATGCCAACATTAACCCAGGACTGAATGATATGGTGTCATTAACTAGTTTTTTGAAACTAAAAGCAAACTTTTTTATGTAATTTGTTAATTTGTATTATTACATTATTATGATATTACTATTAGAATATTTTATCATTTCATACAACTTATGTTAACATCTTAGGCTTGAAATTTTTAACATCATTAGATATCATAAGCAGTGCAACATGACTTTTAGTTTTGTATGTATGAAAAAGGGAGTCTGTATCTTTAAATGTAAATGGTGTTTAACACGCATCTGTTAATGATGTATTTGTAATGAGCATTTAAGGAGATGAGGGGTGATACCCTGTTTTTTCAGTAGAAGTCAACTGTAATTTGTGAAAAAAGTGCTCAACATTAAATTTTATCCTTATTCCTGTGGTGTCAGCTTGCTTTGTGGTTTCTCAGTTTAATTCAATTTTGGTTGGTTTTCAATAACACTACTGTCTTAACTTGTCATAAATGACATACAGTACATTGAACATCAAGGGGAAGCATGATAATTTTCTTATATAAGTAAATATGCATAGCAAGTCATGTAATTGCTTTAACATGAATTGTAGTTTGAATTAGGTATAAATATTATTACCATCAATTTATATTAAGTAATACGTTTTTGAAAGACTTCATCAGTAAGGGTGAATATGTTAAATAACTGTGTGCTATAATCATTTTCTGAGATTTTATATATGATACAGCCTACTTTACTATGACTGAATTGCTTGTCATCTATCTTTCATGTAAATATTAATTGCTTATACAATAAGTAGACATTTATATCATATTAGAATTCTGTCTAATCTACAATAGTACTATATCTCTTCAAAATAATATAAATATTGCTTATTCCTATTACAAATATTCTCCATATGATAATTCAATTTATGGAGCTCAGATGTTCTGGATTGTCAAGGTATGAGTGATTATCTGATGGACTTAGGTTTATCCATCAGATTAGGAATGATTTTCATTCCATGGCTAGTGCAGATCTTAGTTTTGTTAACATTTATTAATTTATTTTTTTTTATTTCACAAAAACATTTTAGTATGCCTGACCAAAACATTACTTTATTGGTAAACACTCAAAGTATAAAACTGATAGTTTCCTTTAAAAGCTCAAACATATACTTTATAGTTCTCAGAGGAAAATGTTTAATATTCAAAATAAAACAAAAAATACATAGTTTAAATAACCTAAGATGGATTTGACCTTATTATCTTTAAATGCCAATGGCTTAAACAACCCTAGCAGGAGATCAAATCTACTGAAATATTTAAAACTGAACAAAGCACACATTGTCTTCCTTCAAGAAACTAATTTCAAAACAAATGACAATTACAAATGGAATCCAAAGGAATATATGATATTGGCACAATTCACTTATAAGACAAAGACAAAAGGGGTAACAATTCTGGTTCTGCTCTGGTTGTTTTTGTTATGTGTCAACTATAAGAAATTTGTTTAGTTTCAACTTCTAATTATTGATTTTGTATGAGATTTTAGAGTTGCTTACAACACCATAGCAATATTAGTAATAATGTATCAAGTTGATCAATGAAATTTATTTATATTATGGTCATCTTTGGTACTAAGCATTAAGGACATAGACTATATTTTATATATATTTTTTTTAAGCGTTTATATTATAGTTAGACTGATTTATGGTATTTTCTACACTTCTATATGTTTTATTATGGAAGTAATGAACACTGAGAGTCTAGGTAGAAGGCCATATGGAATAAACTGGAAATTAATATATAACAGCATTTCCTTATATACTGTCTATAAGGCAGTTTCATTTTTCCGTATAGCATCTGAAATAAGAGAGCTATTTTTACCTCTTTGAGTCGTGATTCTTGTGTTCGATTTATATGTTTTATTTTATTTTATGATAGGCAGTGTATCACCTGTTTTCTGGACACACATTGGTTTATGATTGTTCATCTAGTTTCTGATATTATTTTTGATATGCATATCTCCATATTTCTATATACTTTTATATTTTAGATATTCTTGGAATTGAATTGAGATATTACGGGCCTTGGTGTTACGCTGCTATGCTTTGTTTCACTTGAATCAAACGGGAAATTCGCTACTTATGCTTTGATCGTGTGTTTGTGTTTTGAACATCAGTTTTAATGTTGATAATCAATTATTGTATCACACTATGAATTTCTGTAGTGAAATTTGAAACATTTTAATGCAACATATTTGATCATTATAGTGCACTATTGATGAGTGAGAACAATGGTTTCAAGTATACACGAGAACTGCAGAATTAGGTGTATCAAACCCGTATATTTATACATATATATACATATTGTCCTTCTTTACACATATACATATATGGTTTATATATATACATATAATGGTTTATTACATCTTTATATCCATACACATATATTTTTATTTGTTAGATCTCATATATTTTTTATACATTTTACACATTTTTATTAGTGACATCGTTATATGGATTATTTTTAGTTATTTTTAGTTGTTGTTAAGATGACATGTATTATATTTCATATATACATCATATAGTTTATATATTAGATTTACATATCAGATTCATATATTTTTATACAATTTGGTATTACTTATAGTATTCATGCTATGCCCAAATGTATAGAGGTGTAATCATACTACTTCAGATATGGTTTCATGTTTTTCGTCACTTGACGGTTAAAAACTGAAGAAGACATTGCATGCAACATGCTGCCAGTAATTATACTCTTCTTCTTTTTTACACTGCCATGGCACACTTATTCTGATATATTTTATATATTGGCGCTATTTGGAGCAGTGTAGGCTTTCAACTGAAGAAGCTAAGGTTGTTTTAGACAAGCGCACCATGAGATTAAAACGACACAAACTGTCTCAGAGAAGTATGCATTAGACAGATTTACAGTGATTTCAAATTCTAAAAGTCACACTTCTTTCTGGTAAGATCTTAATGTGTTGACAGCTGATGGTGTCTGAGAATTACAGTTTTGGATTTGTTTTTCGTGTGTGCTGTCGTGCAACAAATGGAGTGATCAAATACCTAGTGGACAGGTTTTTTCAAGCTGAAATAATAAATGAAGTTGTATAATGAGCATTATGCTATGCATTGGTTTTATGAAGGTAGCAACATGATTGGGTTATTGACAAGTTAATGGGTTAAGCATCAATTTAATTCAGCGTTGGAAAGTAAAACAGAAATGCTGGTTACTGCCACAGCACGCTTGCTTATAAAAAAGATAAATAAATGGATAAATAACTCAAGCAAGAGTTGACCGAGTGAGAGATAACATTCAATGTGTAAAAAGTCCAAGCAATCCAGTCTTCTGGGACAGATAAATCAGTTTATTGCACAGATAAACCACGATAAGCGCTTTCACTAACTAGTAGCTTCTTCAGATCACAAACAGGAAGCACAAAAACCATGTGCTTTAAATATCTGCATGTTAATTGATCAACCAACTTTTAAAGCAGAAGCGCCATAAAACAGAGCAAACAAAACAAGAATAAAAACTAGATATATAAACATAATGTCATTGACATCTCAAGATGCAACATAAAATAAACAATGATATATGCATCTTCTTTTAAAATTTTTTAAAAGTCTTCATTCCATAAAAAACAAAAGAAATTAAAACAAATATAAAAACATACTATGAGCAGCATACTGTCAGGTACGAAAGTATATACAGCTTAATATATAACTGCATGTAATGGTCATATTGAATAAAGTCTTAATATATACAGTTAATAATATGAAGCAGCTTAAAAACTATACAAAGTAGGTGCCATCAAGAACATGAAAATTAACAATAGTAACCATATACAAATTGAAAGAACTATCATCAGCCAAAGTGATGCTTGATATGATTAAGTCAATGCGTAAACAGAAATGTATATCTGAATGTTAATAAAAATGTATATCTAAATATGAATATTTATAAAGGTGTATATAAATGTAGTGTCTTAATAAATATATATCTAAATATAAAGGAATGTATGAATAAATGTGTGCAATAATAAATAAATAAATAAATAAATAAATAAATAAATAAATAAATAAGTTATTGTCTAAAAATATGAAGCTAAAACCATTAACATTAACAATACTACAATAAGGAATGAATAAATGTATGTATATATGTATGTATGGGAACAGATACATTAAAGTCTTAAAAAAGTCAGAACTTAGTATGCCTACGTTTCTTTAAATGTGGTCTGATAGATGCTCTTTCATTTAAGCCATGTCCTTTATCAGCTCTCAGCAAAATAATCCACCTACTTTCTCTGTCTTCGGTATGATTCATGATGTCACCTCCTCTTGCATTAACATTCATTTTCTCCAACACCCTAAACATGAACTTGTGTTCAGGACTTGTTTGTGTGACATGCTTGGCTAGTGCATTCTGCAGATTACCTTTCTTTATATTATAACAGTGTTCCCTTATTCTATCTCTTAATACCCTATTCGTTTTACCTACATAGAAACATGAACATAGTTCTTTACACATATACATATATGGTTTATATATATACATATAATGGTTTATTACATCTTTATATCCATACACATATATTTTTATTTGTTAGATCTCATATATTTTTTATACATTTTACACATTTTTATTAGTGACATCGTTATATGGATTATTTTTAGTTATTTTTAGTTGTTGTTAAGATGACATGTATTATATTTCATATATACATCATATAGTTTATATATTAGATTTACATATCAGATTCATATATTTTTATACAATTTGGTATTACTTATAGTATTCATGCTATGCCCAAATGTATAGAGGTGTAATCATACTACTTCAGATATGGTTTCATGTTTTTCGTCACTTGACGGTTAAAAACTGAAGAAGACGTTGCATGCAACATGCTGCCAGTAATTATACTCTTCTTCTTTTTTACACTGCCATGGCACACTTATTCTGATATATTTTATATATTGGCGCTATTTGGAGCAGTGTAGGCTTTCAACTGAAGAAGCTAAGGTTGTTTTAGACAAGCGCACCATGAGATTAAAACGACACAAACTGTCTCAGAGAAGTATGCATTAGACAGATTTACAGTGATTTCAAATTCTAAAAGTCACACTTCTTTCTGATAAGATCTTAATGTGTTGACAGCTGATGGTGTCTGAGAATTACAGTTTTGGATTTGTTTTTTGTGTGTGCTGTCGTGCAACAAATGGAGTGATCAAATACCTAGTGGACAGGTTTTTTCAAGCTGAAATAATAAATGAAGTTGTATAATGAGCATTATGCTATGCATTGGTTTTATGAAGGTAGCAACATGATTGGGTTATTGACAAGTTAATGGGTTAAGCATCAATTTAATTCAATTTAATTTAATTTAAATATTTAATTGAATTATGGTTTGCTTTTCATTGGTTCTTATTTACTATATAAGAAGGGTTTTATTATTGTTTCAATAGATCTGATGAAGCATGCACAGTGCACGCGAAAGCGCTCATCTCTTTTTTATTTTTTGTTCATGTGTCGTTTGGAATAAAGTCAGAATTTTATTCTCACTTCTCGTGGTGTATCCTTGAAGTTTTCATTTTGGATAGTCTAAATAACCTAAGATGGATTTGACCTTATTATCTTTAAATGCCAATGGCTTAAACAACCCTAGCAGGAGATCAAATCTACTGAAATATTTAAAACTGAACAAAGCACACATTGTCTTCCTTCAAGAAACTAATTTCAAAACAAATGACAATTACAAATGGAATCCAAAGGAATATATGATATTGGCACAATTCACTTATAAGACAAAGACAAAAGGGGTAACAATTTGTGGAAAAAATGTGATTAACCCAGAAATCATTTATAAGTATAAAGATAAAGAAGGCCTTATGGCATTAGTAATAGTTAAATATAACATCAGAATATGGACCCTAGCCAATCTATACTGCTTCCCAGGCAATGGATCAAGAACTGTTAAAAAACAACTGGATTTCATTTCCAATAATTATAAAGGCAACTTAATATTAGAAGGAGATATTAGCTGTATCTTTGATATTTCTGAAACTACAAATAAAAGACCACTGCATACATTTGCTGTACCAAAAGCTTTAAACAAGTGGGTAGAATCATTTCATCTTGTATATACTTTCAGAATTAAAAAAGATAAATCTTTGTTGTTTTCCCATCAAGATCAAGATTTGGTAACCAGACTAGAACAGATAAAATATTTGCTGCCCATGACTTATACTCTAAAACCATTAATTTCTCAATCACTCCCTACCCCTTTTTAGACCACAATTCATTGATACTAAAACTTCAAAATGGGTACAAACCATTAATCTTTAACTTCAGAATTCCATCATATATAACTAAAATTAAAGAGTTCAAACCCTGGTTATTATCTGAATTACAGTTCTTCTTAGGTATTAATTACACCACAGAGATAAATAAAATAATGATATGGGACTCATTAAAAGTTTACATATATTGTAAAACCCTAACTTGGTATAAATAAAATCATATAATTGGATTCTGAATTATTAGATCTATAATCCAAACGTTTGTCAGTAAAAGCTGTAAAAAATCAAAATCAGTTGGAGATGAAAAAGAAAGTAGAATGATTAAACAATAAACACAATGAAACTCTAACACCTAAAACTAGTTTAGCTTTAGAAAAACTAAAAATAATACCTTGGCCACTTCTCCCAAATATCTACATAATTTATCCACAAGAATCAATATACAATCAAAAGCTAGTAACATTAAAAGTATCTTCCATAAAAAAAAGGGAAAAATGTCTTGGATATAGGTGACATTCTTGATGCCTATAGAAATCACTATATGGAACATTTCCAAAAAGAAAACATACATATTGATCAATTAAATCTAGATGAAAGATGCTCTAATATAAAAAAAATACCAGAAAAATTAAAACTAGATCTGCAGGCACCAATATCCTTACAAAGAAATTATAGATACAATAACAGAGGATAAAATAATAAAGCTCCAGGTATAGATGGCATAATTATGGAAATATATAAATGTTTTCCTTTAAAGATACTATCCATCTTCCATAAAACTCTATTAGAAATTCAGTCACAAGCTTTAATACCATCCTCTTGGAGATATTCCTTAATCACATCAATCCTAAAGGAAAAAAAATCCCCAAACCTCTGTACCTCATATAGACCTATATCATTATTAAATAATGGGCAGGATTCACGATGGCTTGCACAGAGTCTAAGAGTAGTGTAAGACTCCATGCAGCCATCGCAATCCAGGAACAGCCAGATTGTGCGTGTAAGAGATTACCTAAAACGGCTCTTACACGGACAGGGCGTGGATATGCTAATTACCTCACTTGCAGCTGAAAGGCATGCAAATGAGGTTAATTCATGATCCAGGAAGCAGAAACTTGCCCATGTAAGAGCCGTGTTATCTGCAGAAATGTACTCAGTTGATAACTGAGCACCGTTCTACAAATAACACAATGGAGCCATGTCAGCTCCAAATAAAGTTGCAAATGTTGCAGGCAGCATGCCAATAGCCAAATATGTGGCCACTGGCAATGTACCCTGATGCAAACATGAAATAAAAATAATTCTTTTTTTTCGGCAATCGACGATGTTTAAACATAGCGCAGGGTCGCGCAAACAGGCTGCGCTATAAAAAAACAAAAATTAAAAATATTAAACCCACAAATGTGGGTTTATGCAAAGCACGAGTATACAATGGAAGGGAATAGCAGGGTAAAACAACATGGCCACCGAGTAGGGGTTCCTAAGGGGGGAAGCGGAGTGTGAGACATGTAACTAAGCATTAGTAGGCAATCCTATGTAAATGAGAGGTAGGATAGTGAATCGCACTGTTACATAGAAAATGAGCACAATCCGTGCAGTGTAGGAGTAGGATAAGGGGGAGTAACAGAGTAGGAGATAGGTGACATCACAGGGGGGAATGTATGAAAGGAATGCAGCTCATTGGAGCACAGTGGCATGTGAAAGCTGTCAGTCACACATCATGGAAAGGGGAGTGTCAACAAGTAGGCATGGGAAAGCCAAGAAATGGAAGGTGTACATGATGGATAACACCAAAGTTTCTTGCTGGGCGCGCATGCGTGCGTGCGCGCACTGGTAGGCACGAGTAAGACAGAGTGCGTGCGTGTAAGCGTGAGTGTGCGCGTTTAAGGCAGAATACGCATGTAAGAGCCTGTTTAAACACCTGTATGCTGGTTTGCGCTGGTGTGCATGCGTTTTAACCCGAATAAGCAGATTCTCGTCCGTCTAAGCATGTGTGCGCGTGTTAGCCACTGTGAGCGTGTTTTTGCTGGTATGCACGTTGCTCCCCCCTGAGGAAACAGAAGGGGAAAAGGAAGCATGGGAAATAGTAGGAAGCTAGCAGAAATTACTGGCAGAGCTAGCAGGTGAAAACAATCAGAAGCAGGCAATTACACAGGCAGAACAGTAGCCCAGCCCAGCACTTAAAACACTGCAAACAACAGTGCAGAATGTTTCTCTCAAGAGACACTGCAACAGAGGAGTAAGCTACTAGAAGTGAAAACTGAAAAAGCTTCACTCAGACCAAAAATGCTAGGGGCTGCCATAGCTGTTATAAGGAGACATATGCAACTTGCTGAGGGTGGTGACTATGCAAATGCTGCCAGACAACCCACAGTGAGGAGACGGAGAAGAGTGTACAGGCCCAGGGTCACCTACCAGGGGATACATGAGCTGGAGATAGTGGAGCGCTATAGAGTGGACAGAGACCTCCTGCAGCAAATTGTTGAGCTGTGCAGGCCATGCCTCACAAACAGAACCAACAGAGGGGAACCCATCCCTGTGGAAACCAAGGTATGTGTTGGCCTAAGAATACTAGCAACAGGTACCTTCCAGAGACCAACTGGTGATATGATGGGGATATCACAGGTATCAGCATCCAGGGTACTGCACCAGTTCCTGGATGCCATGTCAGCACATGTCAGTGAGCATGTATATTTCCCCAATTCCCGTGAGGTATTGGCCAGCAATATGCGTCTCTTC
Source organism: Protopterus annectens (assembly GCF_019279795.1). Lineage (NCBI taxonomy): Eukaryota > Metazoa > Chordata > Ceratodontiformes > Protopteridae > Protopterus > Protopterus annectens. The sequence goes on from NC_056744.1 coordinate 1,538,713,370, forward strand.
CAGCAAATAGCGGAATACCCTGAGGTAGTGGGTGCAATAGACTGCATGCATATATGCATCAAAGCACCAGCCGGTGAGCAGGGTAGGGCCTACATTAACCACAAGGGCTTCCCCTCCATCAACTGCCAGGTCATGTGTGATGCCCTGGGCATAATAATGAATGTGTGCTGGCTGCCCTGGAAGCTACCATGATTCACATATCTGGCATCTGACACAGCTGTACCAGACATTTGCCAATGGGGACATCCCACATGGTCACTTAGTGGGGATTGCTGGCTATGCACTGGAGCCGTGGCTGATGACGCCCATCAGAAATGCACACACACATGAACAAGAATGCCATAATGAGGCACACGCACAAACACGAAATGTAATCGAGCGTGTGTTTGGGCTGCTCAAGTCGTGGTTCCGGTGCCTGGACAAATCTGGTGGAGCCTTGCAGTACTCACCAACTACATGTACCCAAATTGTCATGGTATGTGCTATGCTACATAATATGATTCTGCAAAAACAGCTGCAGCAGGACCAGCATAGGGCTGGGCCAAACAGCCCCCCACCATTGCCAAGCCAATCACAGGCAGAGCGTGACTCGGAGGAGGAACAACCTGAGCCTGCTCCAGTAGGCAGAAGGAGGCATGCCCAGTATGCCTTGGCCTTGGCAAAGTGGCAACGCATAGCACATACACTGGCTCAGTAGGAGCCCAGGAAATGATACCTGTCTCTGACTCACACATATAGTAAAACGGATGCCTAAGTTGACACAACCTGCTATCAAACATGTACAGGGAGTGTAGTATGTGCATCCAGCATAGACAGCCCTGCAGCACCACCTGAGGCATGATTGCCATGTGTTAAGCAATGTAACACCATGTAGTATATGCAAACATGAGGACCCTGACTAACATCCTACCCTCACCAAGCATGATGCCAGAATATGAAGACGAGATGATCAATTACAATAATTGGCTTAAGTATTGCCAGTAGTCAAAGGAGATCCAATGCGTGCCAGCCTGGGATAACATGCTGAGCAAGGCACGATGTTCCACCTCCATAGGTATCACAAGGGATAAGAACCTAGATGTAATGCTACCCAATGCCAGATGTCCAAACTGAAAGATGCATGCAGTCTACACTCCCCTTAGCATGGAGAATGTTGATATCTGTCCTGTAATGGAAAACTGGGTTAAGGCTCACAAGAGCACCCTAACACAACCAGGTTACACCTCATACTGTGCTTTACAGCCCCAAAACATGGAACAAACTACAAAAGGAGGGTGAGTAGCAATAATTGTCAAGGATAACCACACCCCCATGGTGGTACCACAACAAGAAGCAGCATGGATTATCCGTGCTCAAGTAACAGTGGCTAAGACTGCCTGTCAGTCTGTAGCCTACTACAGACTACCCTCCAAATGCCAGGAACTGCACTTGGCCTACGTTGGAACACATGGAAATATCAAGATCTCCAAACAACATTATATTGAGTGACTGAAAATACTCAAACATAGACTGGGAGCATTATCCCAGCACCAACACCCTAGGCCAAAGGTTCCTAGAATCCATAAACCAACATGCTCAGGAACAATGTACCACTCCCACAAGAGGGGTAAGCATACTGGATGTGATAATCAGCAACATGGGTACTCTATGGCCAGATGAGAAGTGTATTCCTCACTGGTAAGATCAGACCATAGAGTAATCACACTGGATATTCACAGCTGGACCACAGTCCCTGTCCAGAAAACCACAGTGAAAAATATGTGTAATGGAAATGTTGCACTCCTCCAAACTGATGTGGAATCCATTAAAGGCCCTGTGCCTGTGGAAAATATGGGCCACACCTCAGAACCTTTTATAAATGCATTCTATGAACACAGTCAGGAATGCATGGATTATGCAATCCCAAATAAAACCAAGGCCCAATGCCATACACACAGGCAGCTGGCATGGTGGACCACAGCCATTACCAAACCATGCAAGAGAATGAGGAAGTCACCACATGATAGAGCAAACCCAAAAAGGGAAGTAATCTCTGATCAGTATTATGGCAATAAAATATGACCAGTCATAAAATCCACAAAGGCCAGCTACAACAAGTTGAATCTGTGAATCTTGGGCAATGTTACACCTGCCCCATGTACACAGACAACCCCCTCCACCCCCCAAGAAATACAAATATATGTGAGAGATGCAAGCACGTCTCCAAACTGGAGGCTGAGCTCACTCAACTCAGTACTGTCTAAACTAGTCAGGAGGAGAAGGTAACCACACACACCACAAACCCACTCACATAGACCTATCACAACTGCAAACCAAATACATAAACACACAAAAACATTCCTGGAGGCTATAATTAAAAAACACCAAATCAACAGAGGCCTCCAAAGCAGACACCCAAGAAACCACTACCCCCAAACATAGCACATGCAATACATAGTACACAAAGTCGGTGTGCCAAACAGTCACAGCCCGTAAGGACAAACAACATACCCGATACACTTGTAATAGGTGACGCCATAGTCAGACACACTGATGTCCCACTCACCAGACTGAACAAGGAAAAGGGTACAGGAAGCTGCCTGTAGGCTGCTACAATCTGCCACATAACACAATCATGCAGGTCACCCCAAAGCAAGTACAAATATGACTCAGTCATTGTCCATGCTGGTGTGAATGACCTGAGACGTACCTCCCTGGACTACATGTAAAGAGACATAGAGGAGCTGTCTGATTATGTAGGCCAGGCCGGTATGACTCTGACCATGATCAGCATCCTACCCCCACCAAGAATGATGCCACAGTACAAACACAGAATGATCAGCTTTAACAATTGACTCAATTACTGGTGTCAATCCAAGGGGATACAATGTGTCTCTGCTTGGGATGTCATGCTTGACAAGCCACACTGCTTTGCCAGGGATGGCTTGCACCTGTCACCCCTGTGTGTCTGGATATTGGCTAAGGCTCTTGCCACCTCCATAGTGCCATTTGTAGGCAAGTCTGAAAAGACAAACCCACCTCCCCAGAAAACATAAGTGGAAAAAACATGACGGTAATGCTGCTCAATGCCAGATGTCTAAACCACAAGATGCATGCTCTCAAGGCCCTCCCCAGTATGAAGAACATCGATGTCTGTGCAGTGATGGAAGCCTGCATCAAGACTCCTGAGAGCACCCCAGCACTACCAGGTTATACCTCAAATCATGCTTGTTGGCCCCAAAACCTGGACCAAACCACAAAAGGAGGGGGAGTATCCATATTCAGCAAAGATACCCACACATCCAGGTTACTGACAATGCACGAAGCATCAGAGACCATCCATGTGCAACTAACTGTAGGCAAAACTGCTGTACAGTTTGTAGCATGCTACAGACCACCCTCTCAGACCCAGAAACACCACTCAGTCTCCCTAAAGACACTGGAGAGTATGAATGTCACCCCAAATACCAAACAAGGTACTCACAAATCACCACATAGGTGGTAATCCATTATATATGGAAAAAGTAATCAGGGATCTAGGAACACAAGTGGACAGTAACCCCACATGCAACACTCACTTTGCCAACATGGCTAGGAAGACCACCTATATTGGCCACCTTATCATGAAAGGAGTTACATCTACATCAAGAGAGGTCATTGTGCCCCTATACTCTTCCCTTATCAGGCCCATAAGTGAGTACAATGCCCCATTTGGGATGTACCATACCCGACACCTGCAGCAGTTAGAAAGACCTCAAAAGTACCTGACCAAGAGGATAAAGGGTGTCAAACATTTGTCATATGCTGCCTGGCTGACAACACCCCAGCTGTATGCAGTCACATACTGCATACTCAGAGGCGATGTATGCCCGATGTACAAGGTCATGTTCAATACAGAATGGATGGACATGCTCCACCTCAGAAAATCCAAAGCCATTAGAGCCGTGAGAGTGACAGATGTCAACCTCAACACATAAATAAATTGGATGTGCTGGAGGGACAGATTCCTAACCCAGAGGCTTCCCACACTCTGGAATAGAACCCACTCCATGTTAGGCAGAGCCCCTCACTGACTCTCTTCAACAGGAATCTTGCCAAGTGGATGAGAGAGCATAGATTTACAATGGGGGTCTGCAGTGTGTCACATCTAGACAGAGGCACAGTAAAGTAAACCCTAAATGGCCATAATATTTACATAGCAAGGGGTGGCGAAAGCCACACACACTCTGGCTAGGCTGATAAATGCCCTAGGGCAGATAGCCCAGTATGAACCTATGAACCTATGGAGATACAAATTGCACAAGACACTAAGGATAACCACAAGGTTGTCTTAACTGATGGTAGGAACCTTGGTGGGAATTCACAGATATGCACTGAATTACCAAATATTACAAACAATACACCAAACCCACACACATTGCCAATATCCAACCGGACAGGTTCAGTGCAACCCCCCCCCCCCCCAAAATGACAAATATCTATCCCAGCAGAGTGCTGGCCCCCTGACATTGCAGATGCTGAGGTACAGGCAGCATCTTCAAAGCAAGACACACAGCATCAATGGTACGACATGGTGTCCCGGGCTGTGTCCAACATGAACTCCAAGAATAATGGAATGCCAAATAACACTACTGCTCAGTTTCAGCCTTACCACAGGATATGTACGCAAAGAGCAGTGTACAGCAACAGTGGTCCCTCTCCACAAAGGTGGTGCCTCAATGGATACTGCAAACTATCACCCCAGAATCCTGACAAGCTTGGTCTGCAAAGCTATGGAAAGGATCATCATGGACCTCAGAAATAAAGATATTGGGGACCTACAGACACTGGACTCTACCCAGCGTGGCTTTCTTAAGGGCAGATCCTGCCCCTTAAACATGTCTGACTCATTTGAAACAGTCATCGAGGCCAGTGATGAGGGGAATGTGGTCCACACAGCCTATCTGGACCTTGCAAAAGCCTTCCATACAATACCCCACGTGTTCATTATAGATAAGCTCACCAGCTTAAATATAAACCCCTATGTCAGTAGATGGGTTGCAAACCAGCCCAAGGACAGAACTGACATGGTCAGACATGCTGCAGAGATGTCAGACTACAAACCAGCTACAACTGGCATCCCACAAGGCTCAGTCCTGGGACCTCCCTTGCATTGTATATATTTCCCATAGGTACAGGCCAACATGGAAGGACTGTGTCTGAACAAGTTTGCAGAGGACTACAAACTGGGCACCTCATCTGACCCTCCAGCTGACACAAGCATCCTACAAAAGGGCCACATAGAAACAGACAACTGGTGCCACAGCCATGTCATCAAGCTAATTGCAGAAAAATGTATAGTCATCCCCTGTGGATAAACAGTAAGTGCCCACCAATTACCACATAGGTGCTAACCCATTAAGTACTTTAGAAGTAATAAGAGACCTGGGGACACAATTTGATAGATATCTTGCATTTGACAACCATGTGGCTGTAGTGGTTACAGAAACATACCATATACCCACCTAACCATGACGGTAGTCAGATCTAGATCAGGGGAGGTCATCGTGCCTCTTCAGTCATGCTTCATCAGCCTCACAATTGAGTACAATGGCCCCTGTGGGATGTACCTCAGCAGACACCTCCAGCAACTGGAAAGACCACAAAAGTACCCCACCAGGAGGATCAAAGAGCTCAAACAGATGCCATGTGTTGCCTGATTAAACAAACCGCAGCTCCACACAGTGCCATACTGCCTGCCCAGAGGCAATCTGGGCTTGATGTATAAAGCCATGTCCAAGCTGGAATCAATGAACATGCTGCACCTTGTACAATCTGAATGCCAGTGAGCTATGTACATGAGAGACCTGAACCCCAACACTGACATACATAGGACATGCTGTAGTGATTGATCCATAACCCAGAAGCTCACTCCACTCTTGAGTAAACTCCCAGTACAGGATAGCCAGAGAGTCCCTCATTGACTCTCCTCAACCGGAATCATGATGAGTGGATGTGAGATGGTGGGTATCACTGTTATGTCACAGGTAGACAGAGGCACATTATACTAACCTTGAAATATGTGATGTCAAATTCCAGTTACAATGTGTGTTGAAGAACAAACACACCCTCTGACTAGCACTAGAAATGGCCTAGGGCACATCGCTAGTGTTTGTCAATGACCACCCAAGTTGTGGAATACACTACCAATGTTGGACAAGCCTGGTGTAAGTAGTCCATATCCAAACAAAATGCAGCATGGTCATATGTGCACAACTGGCCCTTAACCAGTCTGGTGTGCTCACCATGAATATTGAAAGCAGTGATAGGACCGAAACCCAGGATACTGTCCACCACAGTGAAAGTACTGAACCAGTACACTATACAATATTACAGTGTATGGTCATTATGAAAGGATGTTGACAACTGTATGCAAACTATCTCATGGAAACCCTGCAGGCACAGTATAATCCCTGTCGGGTTCAGACACAAAGCAGTTGGGCAGTATGTACACAACATGACTCCCAACACACAACTATAAATATGAAATACTGTGGAAGTTCACACACACCCACAAATGTGGTGGACTGAAGATCTCAACATATGGAAAGCACACACTGGGCATGCTCATGCACTTTGATAAATGAGACATATGTCAGGCAACAAGCCATGGAATATGCCTGAACTGGGCATGCTCACACACTTAGGCCATGTCTCAGTTTAGCAGTTGGCCACACATATGTGGTATATGTATGTGTTAAACCAGGAACCAACCACAAGACAGCAATCTGCCCAGTGCACACAGTTAAATGACTACAGAGACATAAGTTAAATAGTGGATCCCACACATATTCAAACATCTTCCACAGATACACAAGTTGTACATAGAAACAGGGAAAGCTATGGCAATAAAGACCTGCAAACAGTTTATCAGCAACAAATATTGTGCAGCTGAAAATTAAACATATGGGTGTAGAGGTCAATACTAGGCTGTTTGCTCTAGGGAATACAAGCTTAGGCAGACTGTGCTTGGCATCTGCCTCCCCAGTACAGTAGGCTACTGTGTATCTGTAAAGTAGGTCACAGAAGGCACCATGTAAGGCTACTGTGCTGTGCCTCCATCAAGCAGTGGAGATCCCAGGGGTTGAATTTGCAATGTCACATCCATGTTTGAATCCTGCAAATGCTCAGTGTGTGTGTGTTTGGGTGAGGGGGGGGTTAGTGTGTGTGCAATTCTGTGTGAAAGAAATGCCCCTTCTGCCAACTAGAAGAACACACTGCATGAAGCACACTCCTCTTTCTAAACACTGATGATCTCAGCACCCTATATGTACAGCAGGAGAAGGAAAACCTCCCAGTAATTTGGATAGTGCGCTCCGCTAATGCATCTCTCACAAGTGTCATAGCTTAGGTAGGGGTTTGAATCCTGCAAATGTTCAGTGTGTGTGTGTGCATGTTTGGGTGAGGGGGGTTAGTGTGTGTGCAATTCTGTGTGAAAGAAATGTCCATTTTGCCAACTACAAGAACACACTGCATGATGCACATTCCTCTTTCTAAACACTGATGATGTCAGCACCCTATAAGTACAGCAGGAGAAGGGAAACCTCCCAATAATGTGAATAACATGCTCTACTAATGCGTCTCTCTCAAGTGTCATAACATAGTTAAGTAGGGGTTTGAATCTTACAAATGCCCTGTGTGTTTTTGTCACACAGTTTGTCCATGTGTGTGGGGTGTTGCTCTTAATATTGTATGACATAGATCATATCAGTAATGTCAATGCACACATGAGGTATGTGTGTGCCACATAGACATATGTACCTGTGACCTGAAATAGTTCACATGTGTGAAGCCTGCCTCATGTGAATACATGTAATTTGCATTACATAACATTATGACTGTGGTTTTCTGCGCAGGGGCTGCATTTGGTATGTGAATATACAGTGAGAGTAGTCTATGGTGTCATCTTACCAGCGAGGGATACACATCTAGTCTGGAGCATATAGTCCACATGTTGGTGATGAACAGGTGCAGCATGTATTCCCCACTTGTGGGAGTGGTAACAAGTCGTTCCATAGCAATTGAGTGTATGGAGTCTAGGAACTTTACACCTAGGGTGTAGGAGCTACATTAATGCTCACAGTCTATGCGTGGGTAACTGAAGCTGCCCAATATATTGTTGTTTGTAGACACCTGCATATATACATGTCTTCTTAAGTAGGCCAAGTGTGTTACCTGGGTTTGGGAGTGTGGTGTGTGCCAGGCTATGAACTGGATGGCAGTCTTACCCACTGTTAGTTGCACATGGATAGTCTCTGATGCCTCGTGCTGTGCCACCAACCTGGAGGTGTGTGTATCTTTGATGAATAGTGATACTCCCCCTCCTGTTCTGTTTTGGTGCAAGTTATGTGGCCGATAAGCATGGTATGAGGTATAACCTGCCAGTGCTGGGGTGCTTTTGGGGGCCTTGAACCATGATTCTGTTACTGCACAGATATTGATGTTCTCCATGCTATGGACAGTTTCCAGTGCATGCATCTTGATGTTTACACTGCTGGCATTGAGTAGCATTACTATTAGTTTCCTATCCCTCGTGATACCTAAGGAGGTGATCTTGTCTGTTGAGCCTTGCCTACAAAAGGCACTATGGGTGTATCAAGAGCCTTTGCCAATATCCGAAAGCCCATGGGTGACAGGTGCAAGCTGTCCCTAGCATAGCAGTGTGGCTTGTTGAGCATGTCATCCCAGGCTGACAGGCATTGTAACCCCTTTGAATGACACTGAGACATAAACCAATTGTCTGAATTGATCATCTTGTCTACATATTGTGGCATCATTCTTGGTGAGGGTAAGATGCTACTCAAGGTCAGGGTCATACCAGTCTGGGCCACATGCTCAGAGAGCTCCTCTATGTCTCTCATCATGTAGTCCAGGGAGGTATGTCTCAAGTCATTCACACTGGCATGGACACTGACTGAGTCATATTTGTACATGCCTTGGAGTGACCTGTGTGCTTGTGTTATGTGGCAGATCATAGCGCCCGACAGGCATCTCACCGTGACCTTCACCTTGTTCAGCCTGGTGAGCGGGACATCAGTGTACCTGACGATAGAGGCACCCATCACAAGTGTAGCAGGTGTGTTGTTTAGCCTTACATGCTGTGACTGTTCTGCACACTGGCTTTGTGAGCTATGTGTTGCACATGTTCTGTTCTGGGATAGCGGTTGCTTGTGTGTCTGCTTTGGAGGTGTCTGCTGCATAGGCAGACCTTTATTTAGAGACTACGAGTATGGTTGTGTGTGTTTATTTGTTTCGATTGCTGTCGTGGTAGGTCTATGTGAGACTGGAATTGTAGTAACCGTGGTTTCCGTCTCCTCCTGACAGGTTTTGCCAGTACTGAGTTGAGAGAGCTTAGACTGCAGTTTGGATATATGGTTGCATCTCTCACATGTGGTGGAATTTGTTGGGAGGAGGAGAGGGTTAACTGTGTAAATGAGGCAGTTGTAACATTGCCTCTAGATTCCCAGATTCACCAGCTGGACCATGGAGGAGATTGACAACTGACCTTTGAACATGCTAGGCTAGTATTGGGAATTCCTTTATAATTAACAACAAAAAGGGCCAATGGGAAACAAGGTACGTAAGGTGAGTTTGTGAGGGTGTAGTGGTTTTAATTTGTTAGTGCTGGCATATATAAATGCTTTAGTGAGCAAGTGTCAGGTATCTCAAATGCAATGTGTTACAGGTAACTTAATTGCATAACTGACAAACACTGTCAAGTGAAACAAGGACATACATACAGTAAGCAATGCACATGTCACTAGGGATTCTCAGAGGTGCTGTAAAGTTGCATTTCAGGTGGGATTAGTGTTTCAGGGAAATAACAAGCAAACAAGCATACAAACAAAGCTACAATCAGCAGGCATGGATCTAGTCTATGCTACAGCAAACAAGGTGTACCAATTTAGTAAGAAACAGTTCAAATATGCAGGCACTATAAGCCTTTAGCCAGAAATTCCCACCTCAGACGTGCAGAGTCCAGCCTCTCCTCCCACAAGAGTGCAGACCATGAACCTTTGTAATGTGAAATAACTGGCCTGAAGCCCAACTGCTTAAACCAGAACTAATACACATTTATAAAGACAGACAATGAGCCCTCAATCAGCATTCCCCAACCTAGTAGGCTGTATGCTACCTGTCCTGCCACCACAGTATCCCTGACATTTAATGAGACTCACCTCCTGTCATAGTTAGTTGTGTGTTTTGGGGCTGTCAAGCATGGTATGAGGTGTAACCCGGTAGTGCTAGGGTGCTCTTGGGAGTCTTGAACCTGTTGTCTATTACTGCACAGATATCAACATTCTCCATGCAGAGTAGAGGTTGTACTGCATGCATCTTGCGGTTTACATGTCCACCATTGAGTATCATAACTTCCATTTACTTATCCCCTGTGCTACCTATGTAGGTGGCCTTCTGTTTACAGCCTTACCAGCAGAATGCAAAGATGTGCAGACATTACACTGTGGTAATTTATAGGGGTGTACCAAACAATACAATGACAATCATACTGTTAATGCATCAGGCATGCTGGGATATACCCACAATGATATAATTACACTGCACAGTTGACAACATGATAATATTACTACACATCTATGTAGTCATCCTGTGCATCAGCACCATGTTAACTGGTCCTGCATCGATGTTACAGATTGCAGGAGGTGGCACAGTTTCATCATATGGACAGGGTGTGTACTTGGTATGCCTGAGTCTGCCACTGATACAACCAATCGACATGTATGTGTGTGTCAGTGAGGGACAACCGTAGAAGACGGGGCAATGTTGATGCACTGTGTGCGTGTATGTGTTAGCCCTAGGTGTTAGCAGTATGCATGTGTGTATGGATTCACACAGTTCCACCTTGTGGCCGCCATATACGGGTATTTTTGGACAGCCACAGACTGTACATGCCAGGTCATACAGATCACTGTCTCTGGCCACAGACATGGTACCTGTGCCTGGCAGGGGTGCTACGGACAGTATCAGGTACTAAGCCAGACTGGGTACTGTCATCAGAAGCAGGTGGTTGTTGACTGGAGACATGTACCTGCTGGGACTGTCCAGAGCCACGTGCACGTGGTCTCCTAGGGCGGTCTGATGACAGCACAGACCCAGCATTGCTGGGGCTGGTACTGGCACTATGTGAGCTGCTGCGGGTTTGTTGTTGTCCGCAATGACTGCCAGCTGCTGCTGTTGCTGGCATTCGTCCACATTGATGCCTCAACCATCCTGCGTTGCCCTGGCTCATGGACATGTAGCTGTGGAACAGATCTAATGTGTCCCCCCAATGTCTGTCAATGACCTCGGTGAAATTATGGATGGCAGCCGCAACGTCATGCATAGTGTCATTCATAGCAGTGCAATGTGCTCTCAGCTCCCTCAGACCCTGTCTGGTGTACTGTTCCATATGTGACTGTGCCTGCACTACAGCCCGGAACATAGTTGAGGTTGAAAGACCTCTGTGGGCACGTCTGACAGGGGCAGTATGACCACGGATGCTCCCACGAGAACCCCTGGACATCTGCCTGTGTGGTACCATGTCAGGACTCTGGCCATGGCTGCTGTGAGGGGATGCATGTGCCACTGATACCACATTACCCTGGTCAATGCCCACTGTATGCTGTCCATCACCTAGGGATATTGGTGACAATGGATGTATTTGCAGGATGACTGTGCACATTGATGGGGTTGACAGCTGTGTACTGTCAATTGGCTGACCAACAACAGACCCTGGCACACCTCCTTGTGCCATTACACAGGTATCATCATTATCACTATCCCCAGCAGCAGATTCAGGTTCCCTGCTGCACACCACCAGAACAGCACCAGAACCTGTGAGAGGAAGACAGGAAACACAGTTTACAATGTGCACACAATGTTACCACACATGCACACATGCACACATGTAGATGCACACATGCACACATGGGCACATGCACACATGGGCACATGGGCACATGCACACATGCACACATGGGCACATGGGCACATGCACACATGGGCACATGCACACATGGGCACATGCACATGCACACATGCACACATGCACACATGCACACATGGGCACATGCACACATGCGCACATGCGCACATGCACACATGCACACATGCACACTCCTCAGTACATGAGATACAAACACACAGACACAGACACACCTGCAATCACACACATAGCAATACCATTTTAGGGTATTATTACCATTACTATCATTAGTATTAAAGGAATGCTATTACACACTTACCAGCATGGATTGGCTGCCTTGCTGTTACACCAGAGGGACCTGCACAAATAAGACATTCATTGTCAGTGGGCACAACTGTGCCATTGATGCTGTGAGTATGATACAGTTCAGTAGTACAACAGTTGGCTTTCACAGGTCTACTGCCGATATTCAGAATATCACTCTTGCACAATAATTACCAGGATAATAGCTACAAACACAGTGCACACCTCACACATGCATAAATTACCAGTGTAGAGAACAGTCAAATATAGATATGGCATGTTACCTGCATGCTCCAAGTCCTCCTGCTGGGTGGCTCCAGCCTCCATCATTACACATGTGTGTGGATGTTGTTGTTGTTGGGCTGGAGCCACAACACTTAGGAGGAGCCCCTCCAGTCTGGTGAGGGGGGGGGTGTATAGCCACACCACCACCTGTGGCAAGCTGTTGCCTGTGGATATCAGACGCACGCTGACGGACATTTCTAATTAAATCACTGCAGTGATGGCGTACCTGCTCATATGTCCAGTTGTGCATGCCTATATCATTTACCCGATGGACAAGGTCTTGCCACAGTGCAGCCCTCTCCTGCTGGTTCTGGCTGGTGTGGGAAAAGAGTGTGGCAAACTCCCGCACTAGGCTCTGGTGTATCTCCTCTTCCTCTGCAGCAGAGTATGTGGGATTGTGTTGGTGCACCATTGCCCTGGAAGGAAAAGAAAAAAATGTGAGCAAGTGATATGACACACATAAAACTCTACTGTAGTGATATCACTGAACTGCCATATATAGCATCTGTCTGTCTGTTGGGGGATACACATTTGAATGACCACATATCAGTGCTCTGCTGACAACTCTGTGACAGTGCCTGGCACACTCCATACAACAAACAAGTATACTCCAGCAGTCGGCACACTGTTTGAGGTCCAATGCACAGCCTCACACTGGGGGTATGTATCAAGGTAATGTATGGGGAACATTGTCAACCCATGCAATGCATAGTACAAATGTCACTGGTAATGCACCGTAGTCTTTCTTGCCATATCCATACCTACACCACAATCACATACAGGGAACCACAGCACAACATATGGCAATGTAGTATGTTTGTATCCCAATACCTGACACATCTTTCTCTGGCCTCACACCAAGGACACACACTACCATGACAGACACAAAGTCATGCTAAGCAATCACACCATTACAGACCTTGCACACAGTCAGTGGCACACGCATTCCACCTCACATAGTTGGTATTGCAATGAATACATGTGTGTGCATTGTGTCATAGGCAGGTAGTATGCTATTGGGCCTGGGCCTACAGCAGCATATTGTTATGCTACCCTGCCCCTTGGGACACATGTAATGTGGTTGTACTTGCTCCTGTCAAACAGTTACACAGGGTGACTCATATGGCATACTACCTATCTGCATAACATTCAACAGGGGTATGTCTGACATCTACTAATGGGGAGCCTTGCTTCGTAATGCTGGGTGGTTTACTCCAGGGTGTGGCCTATTTGTGTGTAGGGACCTGTACCTCCACCATGTGCTCTTTACTGCGGTGCCAAGGATGACAGACATAGGTCATTTATGCTGGGGATATTGTGAGGTGTTACCATGGTTGTTGGACAACTGTTATGGGTGTGACTAACTATGTATATCCAGCAGTGGTATGCTCTGTGTCAGTAGTTTGAGAGGCACTCCATCTGTGTTTTTTTCAGTCACTCTGCATAGGTAATGTGTTTGAGGGCATTATCACTGTTTGTTAGGTATGATTGTATCCTTCTCCCTTTCTGTAGTTGTCATGGGAGGTACATACCATGTAGGACATTGTGAGGTGTAGAGGGGTACAGTGACCTACATTTCACTAGCTGACTCACCATTTCTGCTGACATGTACTATGTACAGGTATTACAAGACTGGTGTGCCACTGTGAATATCACAGGGGAGGCTATTGTACACTTGTTTCCCATGTTCCCTCCTGACACATCCAGTAGTAGGCAGGCAACCACATATGTGGTGGTTAGTGGTGTAAGTGTTTTGGAATGGGGTATGGTACTCCTGTATCCGCACTGGTGTTCAGTACATGCCTTTGTCAACAGGCACCTGTTGCAATACATCTACACACATGTGCCTCTCTCAGTATATATATATATATATATATATATATATATATATATATATATATATATATATATATATATCGAGAGAGAGAGAGGGGGGGTGAGAGAGAGAGAGAGAAAGATATATTCATATACATACATATCTGTACACATGCATATCTGTCTGTATATGTGTATGTATCTATATCTATCTATATATGTATGTGTCTATTACATAATATGTGTATATACATATTCTATCCATCTATCTATATATGTTCATAGGTAGGTAGTAGGCTATCAGCCCTAGGGCCCATACAAGCCTAGCCAATAAATGTACCCTGGCTTTCGCCACCCAAGAAAGGTATTTTCCTATGCCCCTGTTGAGCAGAGCCACAGACGTGATCCTCGGGAGGATTTCCCCATTTCCCATCCAATCATCAGGATCTTTCTTGAAGAGTGCTAATGAGGAGCTCTGTTTTACATACATAGGTAGTCTGTTCCAGAGTATGGGAAGTGTCTGGGACAGGACTCTATCCCTCCAGCATGTTCTGTTTATTGTGGTGACAAGGTTAAAGTCCCTAGAGCGAGCTCAGAGGGATTGGGATTTATTTAAGTGGAGCATGTCCAACAGCTGTAGGTTTGACATAGCTGTGTATGTTAGGCAGAGATCACCCCTGAGTAGGTGATATGCCATGGAGTCAAGCTGTAGATTTTGAGACGGTCTGCATAGGGCATCTGTTTTAGGCCAGTAATCCTCTTTGTGAGGTATTTCTGTGGTCTTTCCAGTTGTTGTAGTTGTCCTGTGAGGTACATACCAAAAGGGGCATTGTACTCTATTACGGGTCTAATAAGTGATGAGTTGAGGGGAACAATGACCTCTTTTTTCTGGATGGGAATCCTTTTGTGATGAGATGAGCCACATAGAAAGATTTCCCGACCACTGTGGCAATGTATTTATCAAAGGAGAGACTACTGTGCACCTGTGTCCCAAGGTCTTTTATCACATTTTCGGCATTAAGTAGACTACCAACTATCTGGTAGTTCATGGGTACAGAGTTTATACCACCAGGATGACAATACACATTTTGGCATTGAGCTTCAGGCCATGGCTTTGACACCAGGTATCTGTCTCAGTGAGGGCCTTTTGTAGTTTGCCCACATCATTAGGAGTTGCGATTATGGCTCCTAGGTTGCAGTCATCTGCAAACTTTGTTAGCCACAGACCTGTGTTGGCCTGCACTTTGGAGAAGTAGATACCAAACAGGGGAGGACCCAGGACTGAACCCTGTGGTACTACACTTGTCACTGGTCTGATGTCGGATTTGGAATGCGCTACTTTCACAGTGTGGGTTCTGTCCATGAGCCAGTTGTCAACCTATCTTATGACATAGGGATTTATACCTAGTTTAGTGTGCTTATCTATAATTCCAGAATGGGGGATGGTGTTGGAAGGCTTGGCGAGGTCTACATAAGCTGTGTGAACCATTTCACCATCATCTATGGCTTTGCTGACTGCTTCAAAGAAGTCAATCAGGTTTAGGAGACATGATCTGCCTTTTACAAATCCAAACTGAGTAGGGTCCAGAGTTTGGAGATTACCAATGTCTTTGTTTATGAGTTCCATGATGGTACATTCCATGGTCTTACAGACCAGGCTCGTCAGGCTAATGGGGCGGTGGTTACCGTGGTCCGTCGTGGCTCCCCTTTTGTGGAGTGGGATGTGTTGTGGTGCGCCATTCAGGGGCTACAAAGCCTGATGTGAGGCTATGATTGAACATGGTAGTGCGGTAGGGTGCCAGTTCATTCAGTGGTTTATGTAGAACGCAGCCTGGGATATTGTCAGGTCCCATGGATGCTGTGTTCTTGGCTTTGGAGAGTGTGTATTTTACCTGTGCAGCCGTGATTATAGGGACTTTGCATTATTCCAGTATAGAGATGGGCCCTCTAGGGGGTGAGAGGGGGGTAAAGTTAGCACTGAACCTATCTGCCAGGATGTTGGCAATATCAGTTGGTTATGTATATTTAGTGCCATTATGCTGTACCTCAGAGCAGATCTGAGTGTTCCCATTTAGATTCTTGACATAGCTATAGAATGCTTTGTGGTTGTCTTTAGAGTCAGTGGCACTTTTGTTTTCATAACTAGCTTTGGGGGATTTTATGAGAGATCTCAGCTTCTTACTGAGGTTGACCAGGGAGTTCCTCCAGTCATGGGAAATTACTTATTTTTGCAACAGTGTCTTTTTTCTGATGTAGAGTTTGTTTATGGCAGAGGACCACCAGACTGGCTTCCTTTGTCTGGGAGATAACATCTTGGTTCTATTAGGGATAGCATGATCCATGCACTTGTGTAAGTGCTTATACAGTGCATTTGTGTAGGATTCAGCAGTCATACCTCCATTGTCCATCTGCATGGGGGACATGCAGTTTGCCACTTCTGTCTTAAGAAGTGTGACATTGGCTTTTGAGACGTTTGTTACGATGGTGCCCCTAATTGGGGCTGGGGGTGGGATGTGGATGTCTAGGCTGATTACCTTGTGGTCAGATCTCACCAACGAGGAATTGACCTCTGGTGTGGAACACCGGTTTCCCATGTTGGTGATGACCAAGTGTGGGATATTGCTGCCCCTGGTGGGGGTGTGAATATGTTAATCCAAGGCGTTGGTATTTATGAATTCTAGAAAACGTTGAGCAATAGAGTTGGTGCGGGTGTAGTTTTTCCAGTTAATGGTGGGGTAGGTGAAATCGGCCATTATTAGGGTGTTGGGTTGTACCCAATACTTTCCATTGTATCATGACATAAGGGGTGTGAATCCTGGGGCATGGTGGGGGGTCTGTAGCAAGCTACGATTTGGATTGCGTTCTTGCCCAGAGTTCGTTGCAATTGGATACTTCAGATGCATTAGGCTGTGCAACTAGCCTGGAGGTGTGGATATCCATAATGAATATGGACACGCCTCCGCCTATAGTGCTTCCTTCTGGGTTAGGTGGCCAACAGGTGTGGTATGACTTGAAGCCTGGTAATGCAGGGGTGCTCTCTGGAGCTTTGCACCAGGTCTCTGTCACTGCACAGATGTCACTGTTTACAGTGGTGTATTTGTCATTTGAACCTGGCCTGACAAAGGCACTATAGGGATGGCATGAGTCTTAGCCAGTATCTGGAATCCTGAGGGTGACAGGTGCAGGCCATCTCTGGCACAGCAATCGGTCATGTTGTCCCAGGCAGACAGACGTTGGATCCCCTTAGAATGACACCAGAAGCTTAGCCAATTGTTGAGGTCAATCATTTTGTCCTTGTAATGTGGTATCATTCTGGGTCTATCTATTTCTACATCCCTCTCTATCTATGTATACATATATGCACATTATATATAGATACATATATAAATATACATACATATACATATAATATATATATATATATTTATACCTTTTTATTTACACATATGAATACACACACTAACATACTGCTAAACATTCAGTACTGTACAACCTACATTGTACGTTGCACTACAACCTACATTATGTGCACATAGCATCCTTCACATACATATGTATGTCCAGCCTTCACTAACAGTTGCAGTATGTCCGCTGCCCTATGCACATCCTCATATATATCTATATACAGACTGCTGACACATATGGAGGGTTCACAGTATGTAGACTATTACATTATTAGTTTACATTACCTTTCTTGGACACTGCTATTTTTGATGGCTTGCTGCTTGGTAGCCTGCTGTTCTGTACTGTAGTGGTTTCAGCAGTCTGTGTCTCTTATTTGTTTTTTTGTTTTTTTTATTTCTTTGTTTTTATTTATTTATGTTCTCTCTCTCTCTCTCTCTCTCTCTCTCTCGCTGTTGCAATGAACGTATTGCATGTGTGGACTGGGAGTACAGGCTGCTTTTGTAGGTATATGCAGATGTGCATGTGATGGCCTCTGCACCAATTGTTAGGCAGCATTTGCTAATTGCATGCAGCCTGCTGTGTGGTAATTGCAGTTCTCACTGTGATTTCAGGACAGTGCTATAAAATGTTAGGTGAGGTAGGCGTAGCCCTTTCAGATTTTTAAGGTGGGGACCATGCTGGTATGCTGTGGACACTGTTGTGTGAGCGTAAAGGTTGGTATGTCTCTCATATCTCAGGCTGTGTTGTAGGCACTGACATGCATGTTGTACTGACACCTGACTATTGCTTCCTCCAGTTTATTCTTCTCAGTGTTTATGTTAACTGACACCTAATAATACTAATACTGTTTAAATGGGAGTATGTTCTTTCCTGTAGGACTTGTAGAGTAACTGGTTTACTGCAGTGGCTCTTGCAATTTGTTGCTATGGCTTCACTATTTAGCCTTTACATTCACTCCTTGGAGGTCTGCTAGGTGTCTTTACTGAAATGTGTTGCTATGGCTTTCCTATTTTCCATTCACATTCACTCCTTGTAATGCTTGCTATATTTCTTTCAGCAGCAGTTCCTTATATGTTTGTTGTGGTTTGGTGGTACTGCATGCAGTCTGGTCTGGCCAGGGTGTGGGGCTTGACACCTACAAGGGTATTTTATTTTGCTCCTGAGCAGTAGTGGCACCTTCTACTTTGTACTAACAGTTATGGATAGCAGGCACATGCAGTGCTTGTAAACAGCTATACTGTCCTTCTGTTATTAGTTGGATACCTCCTTTGATATTTGTGGGTTGTACACCTACATGTGTGTGTGCTTGTGAATACACCATTTCTGACATGCACATAGTGCATATTTTCAGTAGTTGACAGTTACCATTACGTGGGACAAAACACCTTTCTGCCTGCTATTAGTACATTTCACAGGGAGTCAGTGGGGCACAGTTAACATTTGTTTTCAAATCAGGGACATCCCTGTAATTCAGTCCCATTTGTGAGGTCTGGCCTCTTACCTGTTCAAATATGGCAGTGTTTATCCTGCTCTGATAGTGTGTGTGGTTTGCAAGGTGCTACTGTCACATTATTACCTACTAGCTACCGACTAGCATGGCTGTTTCTTTTCTCACACTAATGTTATACAAATCCACAAGAATTGCCAGTAAAGATATAAGACAAGCTTTGTGTAATAGCCTTCCTATATTCCCTTTACATTCAGTCCTACTATTTCATGATATATTGCTTTCAGCAGAAGGCTCTTGTATATCAGTTATAGCTTAGTGGTAAGTCATGCAGACTAGTGTTTCCAAGGTCCTGGGTTCGAGACTGACAGAGGAATTTTATTTTGCTGCTGAGCAAACTACAGGCCTTGTCATTCAGAGTGACTAAGGCACTTTTAAGCAGTTGTAAGTGGGTTAGCGCTGGTTTGCACAGTGCTCGCGCATGCATCAAAGCAGCTTCGGCACACGCAGCTAAGCTAAGCGCACACCCGCTTACTACTGCTTAAAGGTGCTTACTCTCACACACACCCGTGCTAATTTCTTTGAAAGAAAAGAAAATGGGGAGATAGGACAGTGGTGAAAAAGGGGGCACAAAGAGGATAGGACAGTAGGAAAACAAGCTTGGGATTTGCAGGAAGGATGTAGGAAAGGCCCATAGCTGCCCATTTCTTTATCAGCAACAGCTGTGCATATCTTTGTAATTTGGTGTGAAATTTGAAACATTCCACCCCTGACAGAGGGGTGAGGACAACAAAGTATGTTGTACAGCCAATTGTAATTACCACTTCACATTTCCAGCAGACATGTCTGCAAAATGGGCAGCTATGTATGGGGCATAATTTTTTTACAGGTACAGAGTGCCTTTTTTTTTTCAGGTGAGAGTGGAATGTGAGGTACAGGAAGTAGGTATATTTGGGGAGGTAGGTAGGGGAGGTTAACAGACAAGACAAACAAGATGCATACAGGGGTGGAGTATGACACATGTGGGGGGGAACAATTGAAGGGGATGGATGTTGGGATATCGCGAGCCCATGAGCCCACAGATGGCAACAGTGGAACTGACATCCCCACCCATGGGCAGTTGCCACTGTGCCTTCACAACCCAGGATGGGGCTGTGCTGGGGGCTGTGTAGGATGGGCAGCAGGGACACCCATGAGTTGTGCCACCCGAGCCTCAAGCTGGCATAGGGGTTCAAGCACAGGCAGTCTGTGCTTGAACCCCTATGCCACCCGAGCCTCAAGCTGGCGTAGGGGTTCAAGCACAGACTGCCTGATCTCACTATGCACCACAGACCGGACACTTTGGAGGGTGAGTGGACGGTCTCCTCCGGCCACGCTTGCAGAGGGGGGACAAGCCCCATCCCCTGCAGCGCTTCCACCCGAAGGTGGCACAGGGCCACCGGTGGAGGTTCCGGCCTGGGCACTAGTGCCAGGTACACTCGCCAGCTGAGGTGGGAGAGGTGGGTCCGCTGGAACCCGCCTTCCCTGTTGTCCTATGTTTAGACATATTTTATGACATTTTGGGTTAGTAACAAACAATACCATTCAAAATTAGTTGTAACAGCATGCATCAGTATTCCCATTAACCAAACACCCATGAATTCCAAACATTGAACAGCAAGCATAACACATGCATATTTTGAACAACAGTACACAATCCAACAGCATGCAGGGTCAGTTGATGGCAACAGGCCATCGGGTTTGGATATGTGAACAGGGCACATGCAGCAATGTACATGCAAATATGTTTGAACCAACAGGACAAATGTCCATAGGAATTGATTGTGAATACACATACCCAGTTTGTTGTGGAATGGCATTATTTGTGAATATAGGGTAGGGTGAAGAAATATTTCATTAACAACTTCAACTACATATACATATGTTGTACATCTCCAGTAGCTGCAGATATATATACCCTACAGGTCTTACTACAGTTTCCTATATGTAACCTTAGGAATGCTGTTGATGGGACTGTTACTGATACATTAATATCCATTGCATTTTTATTCATACACATTTCATATCTGGCTATGTTCAGGTACAGCATCCTGCTACATTTCATTTATATGGCTCTAGACAACTGTGGATGCTCATTATTTCATACAACCATACCATCTCCGTATTGCAACATTTACAAATTGTGGGACAGACACATTCCAGCTTCAGTACTTTATTTCATACATTTCACTTTTTGGTTGTGGCTGTCTCATTCATTTCATTATGTACTGACTACAGTATACTTTATTCAGAAGTTATAACAGCTTTCTTGGTCGATTCATACATCTTTCTCTCACTCACTTGTTTTATTTTTACAATTCAAGTTGGTACTTTATTGTAGGCATTATTAACATGTCATACCTGCTTACAACAATCCTTTCCAACAGACTCACTGGTTTCATATGGCAGATTTTCTAAGGGGATGTATTTGACACATGTCTATTATCTTTGGCTTGTTTACCAGTGATTTTCAGGCTGCTGCAGGTTATCTGATATTACACTTCAGGTGGGTAATCACTATTTCAGACGTTTACTTTTTATTTCTGGATTACAGGCTGCATCACTTATCTAATCATACAGTGCTAGCAGAATCTTTCTTCTAGTGTTATTTGAACTTTATTAATATGTGACTACACTGACCTCTTTTACAAGCTGTCTCACTTATATTGTATAACAAGTACAGGAATATAATTACTAACCTGCCTGGTGGCGCAACCGCTCCAGCCTATCACCATAGGCTCACCTATTCGCGGAACGCACACCTGCAGCTGTAATATAAATGAAGTAATATCGGAACATACATCTCCATAATATCAGCTAGGATAATTCCTTACATACATAATTACATGGATACTTACTCAGTAGTGGGGCGTTGGGCATTTGCCGGGCCTCCTGGATCCAACGGTTCAGTTGGTCCTGCTTCTGTCTCTTCAGGTCCGCATGATGGTGATGGACCTGTTCACCAGTCCTTGGTATGCCTGTGGCACTGGTGAGATCATGTGCCAACCGGTTCCACGCCTCTGCCTTATATGCACCCCACAGAACCTGGCCCTGCATGAGTTGAGCCTCATGATCATGGACTAGGAGCCAAACCATGTATTTGGACTCCTCAACACCCCACCTCTGTGCTCGAAAGCGACTGCCCTCTCCTACACCTGCCATCCTGACTGCAAATAGGTTCCACAATCAGTTATGCTGTGTATTCCCACCTATGGGGGTTATATATGCAGTTTTTCCCGCACTTATCTGTGATTGGCCATTTTGGAATTGTATTGGCTTCACAAAACCTGCTTTGTCATGCTTCTATTTCCATTCATTCCTATATATATGCTAATACTGCAGCTTTCAGTACAGCTGTCATGGCTTAGTGGTTCAGTACTTTGACTACGATGCACAGTATCCTGGGTCCGAGCCTGGGCATTGCTTCTTTTTTTTTTTTACTACTGTCTAGACAGGCTAGGAGGTGTGTCTGTTTAAAGGTGGCTTTGATACAGGTTGCTTTACGTTGCCAGCTGGTAAGCCGGTTGGCGTGCTGGGCAGCTCCACGCAAATGGGTTACGCTGGTTAAAGCGTTATTTGGCTATGAGCACACATATTACGCTGTGAGAAATGCTGCGCAACTACGGGCACAAACTTTCAGCTTGTTAAAGCACTGCTCAACTCTGGGCACTCCTATTACACCTGTTAAACCACTGCTCACCTGCAGGCATACATACTCAGCTTGTTAGAGCACTGCTCAGCTGTTGGCACTTATAAAATATTTTATTCTTTTATTGTGTCAGAGTTCTTCATAAAACATGGCCCATTTCATTGCATTTTACTTAAATTATATATATATATATATATATATATATATATATATATATATATATATATATATATATATACACATACATATATGTCAGGGGATTGTTTTGTGCTTATTTCACTAAAAATAAAAAAATGATGTTGCTGGTGCTCGAACCGTGACTGCCTCCTGTTTGGCCAACGTCTCTACTGCTACGCTATTGCTACTTGGCTTATTTTGCATATTTAGAGCTTATATGCTTTTTCAATGACTGCTAACTATGGCTGAGCGAAGGGCACACCTGCGTAAATGAGCGCAATTACGGGCAAACATTTCTGAAATAAAAAAAAATGAAACTGTTCATTTTTACGTTTTACTTTTCAGTTGGGTTACTAGTCTGTAGGGGCATGTGTGCTGTTGTGTTTTGTGACATTTCCGCGGACTCGCTCTTGGGAGTTTCCTTTTGGGACTGTGATTCTTCTGGGGGTGTGTCCCTTTGCAGGTCTTGCCATGCGGACACGCCCCGTACTTTGCTACATGGACCGTGTTAGCCTAGGGTGTGATTCAGCATGCCCTCATGAATACGCATGGCATGCTGACGTCACCCCGTTTAACTGCAGCCTCCGTGTAAGACTTGCTAACTCTTACACGGAGGCTTCGTGAATCCTGTCCAATGACTATAAGATATTTATGACAATATTAACTAACAGAATTAAAATACCACTATCCAAAACAATAAATAATGATCAAACTGGATTTATATATCATAGACACACACATGACAATATTAAAAGGATAATTTATCTTATAGATTATGTTACTAAAGAAAATAAAGAAACACTCATAATTGGCTTAGCTATAGAGAAAGCCTTTCATTCCCTAAATTGGGACTATTTATTCAAAATCCTAATGCTATTTGAATTTCCTGCATCCTTTGTTATTCTCTTAAAGAATATATATACAAATAATTTAGTGTATGTCAAGTTAGGTCATTTTACCTCTGAATCTATAAATATAACAAAAGGCACTAAACAAGGATGTCCCATGTCACCGATTCTATTTGCTCTGGCTATTGAAATATTGGCAGATTCAATTTATAACAATATAAAAATCAAAGGAACAGATGTTTATGAAAAATACAATTCTAAAGTAATGCTATTTGCTGATGACATATTACTAACATTCCCCGGGATCCATGAAGCTTGCGCCAGGTGCAGGCGTAGTGTCGGCGATCTAACGCCAAATATGGCCACTGAGTGATTCAGGTACGAGCTGTTTCCATGTGCACTACCAGCATATGCCACAGCTGCACAGCTCCTGGCGCATGTATGCTAATTACCCCATGCGCAGCAGTGTAGCAAGCAAATGAAGGTATATAGCAATTCATGAAGTGGTGCAGGCGTAGCGTAAGCATGCAGAAATGTAAATCAAAAAAAAAAAATGGTTTACATTTTTTCAAACATAAAATCGGAGCCAGGACAGCGGACCAAACTCATGTATTATAATGTTAATATATGCCAATGGCTAAATATATAGCCACTGGCATAAAAAAACATGCAGAACACATAAAAAAGAACATTTAATGTCATGGCCACACTAACGCAAAGTAAAATCGCAGTGCATCGGTGCGCAAACAGGATCACAATGAAAATATATTTATATGTAATAAAACTGCAATGTAACACATTTCATGAATTACCCATAATAGTCAATGGCACGCATGTTACCCCACAACCATGGCGCAAGGGTTGCTAAGGGACTGTGACAGTGTTCTGCTCGGTAACTAGGAATTAGTAGTCAATGCCATGCAAATGAGACAAGTAATACTTAATTGCAAAATCCCCACCAGTGTAAGGATGTACCTCACAGCATAGCGGTACAACACAGAGGTGTGGCCTAGAGATAAAGACGACATCAAGAGAGGGGTGCACCACCTAAGCTGTAAGCACATTGGAGCATTGCTAATCCGGGTTGCCTGTTGCTAAGCAAAGCCGCAGGATAGGGGTGTGGAAGTAGCCATAGCTTTGCTTACCTGAGAGCACACAAGGTAACTGAAAGTGCATGTGAACGTGGATGAAAAACGCGCTTGAAACCCAGTAAATGGCTGTGTGCGGTGCACACCACAGCTGAAACAGTAAGGATACAGGAAGACAATAAGGAAATGCTGCAGCATCATACCTCTCAACCTGGTAACATCAAAAATCTGGACAAGGCCCATAAAAAATAGGTACAAATCTGTACGCTGATTAACATCTAATTTGCATACATAATTATGTAACCCCACCCACTCCAATGGAATTGTGGGATACCAACTTTCAAACACAAACTGAAGAACAGACAACCAAAATATGGCACCAGAGTCCCCCTGCAGCCATTCCAATGTCCCATTACCTGGCTATTTCATCCCATTTACCATAAACACCAATGTATGCATACTGCTTTACTTCTACAATGATTTGGATTTTATTTTTACATTTTAAAGCACAACAATGCAGAAGCACTCAGACATCTGGTAAACAAAGCAATACTGTTACTGTCTCACAATGAAAATAGGCTTGGCATTAAAACTTCTCCGCCCTTGAAACAACATTTAAACCCACACCACATCCAAAGAAAATGCATCTGGCTAAGCGGTGGATAAAGATCACCTTTGGGCTGTTTTCAGATCATTGGCCCTTGCACACAAAAGAAACATACATGTGTTATTTTCTTTGATACACCTTCCTGACTTTATTAAAATTATATTCATTGTATAATACAAGGAATACAGCACACTTGTTTCAAATTATATTCCTTGTATAATACAACACACTTGTTAGACAAAGCGCATTTTAAAATTTATTGTTTGAACATTTTTCCAGTAGTAGGCTGTACTGTAGGCAGTGAAACAAAACGCATGAACCAATAATGACAAAACTGTCCAGTTCAGAACATTTCCATCATAAAAGTCTACTTCCACACCCACACTATAAATAGAATGACAATAGTGTAAGCCATAGGTAACTTGCACAGCATCTCACACTTATTTTCAATTTCATTTTTTGGTGGGGGGGGGGACAAAAGGTAAAAAAACAGGGATACATTTTAAACATTGCTTGTATAATTTTGTAAAGTTGCTAGAATAAAATGTTGTGCTACCACCATGCATTTCACTGACAAGTTTTGAACCCAGGGCCCTATGCACCAGTGACCAGGGTCAGAACAACATACCACTATGCCATAGCTTCCTGAAAAATAGGAAGACTGAAACTTAATGGCTATCATTTAGTGAATTCATTTCTTACTTCTCACCGTATCTCTCAACCTCTTAGCACAAAAAAAAAAAAAAAAAAAACTGGACACAGTTCACATTTGGTGGTGGCTAGAGACTTTAGGCTCTTTTAACCCTGTACCCAAGGTACAGGGTTTCAGACATGAAAATGACTGACAGCACAGAGAAGCTAGAAGCCAGCATTGATGCTAAAAGCCAGCAAGCTGTAAAAATGTTTGGCTGTTAATTACAGAAGGGTGATGACCAACCACTGTTTTTTCATGCATCTTTACCTACATGGGTCATTACTTTGTGAGCAGGTTATGTGATTATTTTTAATAATCTGCATTACTCATTTTATTTAAGAGATGATTTTAAAGGAATTATGAAGTAGTATGTATTAAAACTATAATTTCTAAATAATATCTTAGTGTGGTGTATGTGTTATTCAGTTTATGCATATTTTGTTTGTTTTCATAACAAGGTCATGACTGAAAAGAGACCCTCATGGTCCAATTCACTAACCTTTGAAATATAATAAATATATTAAGTAAATTATCTATTTGCATGGAAAAAATGTTTATTCACTATAACAAATGCAGACTTACAGGAAAAATCTGATCCAAAGTATTTATGTGCTAGTGTGTCTGGAAAGAAGTCATCATTTTTTGTACTCATTTTTCATTTGGAAACTCCTTAAACATATAATAATCCCAACAACTAAAGTACTTGCCTAAGCATAGCAGTAAAAGTCTTGGTTCCTATCATCTATTTACATCTGTATGGTACATTGATAGGATGGAGCTTCTAATACAAAGCAAAGACATCTCATACACCTAAACCACTGCATGCTTTCTGATTTCATTCGATCATTTTGCAAACTGTTCTTCACTCTTCTCCTTCTCTCAAATATACACACAACACACACAGACACACACACACACACACACATACACAAATTGTGCAAAGTGAAAGCAACATCTTAGATTTCATTTTGATTTGGAATAAATAAAAACTTGATTGTTTTAATCTCATAAATCCATTGTCTTTTTTAATACAAAATGCAGTAATACTAATTCAAAAAAGCCAGCAATATTCAATGCACACACACACACACACACACACACACACACACACACACACACACACACACACACACACAATTGTGCAAAGTGAAAGCAGCATCTTAGATTTCATTTTGATTTGGAATAAATAAAAACTTGATTGTTTTAATCTCATAAATCCAGTGTCTTTTTTAATACAAAATGCAAAGCCAGCAATATTCAATGCATTCTCAGTTCTGAAAGGATAGGCTAGAACCAGCCAACTAACTTATAGGCTTTGAAGTGCCTTTTACATACTCTAACAAGATAATGTTCTTGTAAGGTATATGGCATTCTGCAAATGTACACATACACACACGAGCGACCATAGTACATTACTTTAATGTAGTTTAAAAAATGTTTGCCTAAACCTTTTACATACTCTAACAAGCTAACCTTGGTAATTACTAATTTAGCTAGAAAATAGTAACACTACATCCTTATCTACACACACACACACACACACACACACACACACACACACACACACACACACACACACACACCTACCTTACTTTGTTTGCAGCCAGGTGGTGATAATACATCGGCATTGCAGCAGCTGATGAGCCTTCACTAATTCAGTCACAAAAATCAGCCTTAAATCCACAAACAAGCAGCCAGAACTAGAAGCTAATAAATAATCCAGAATCCAGACCATAAATGAAAACGAGCAGTTGTAATGATCAGCCAGGCGCGACTATGACTTGCATCAGCAAACAAACCATTCCCGCTCAGAAAGTATTTAATTTTGAGCCGGAAATATGTGTGAATATGTACGCGAGCTCAATTCTGACAGGCTGGCAACCCTGACGGAGCTGACGTCATCGCGCATGATGACGTCAGCTGACAGCGCGAAAACTTAAAAAAAATAATAAAAACACTCTGAAAAAAATCAGAACTAAAGGGGTGCCACTCGGGAATCATGGCACCCCAGTTTTGGACCCCAAAACTCGGTAAAAACCGAGTAATTCGGGACAGTTGGGAGGTTTGTGCAGCATGGTAATGGAGTACAAATGAGTAATTAACACCTAGGAACTCACAAGTGGGCCATTGACAACAGCTAACAAGGCTGCTAGCAGCTACCTGCAGAACAGGAAAGGGGAGGTGCCATACTGCAAAGAAAAGAGAACTGTCACAGCAGAACAAAGCAAACTTGCAGTCGATCAGCTACATAACACATTTCGCTACACAATCCTGGGTTGGGAAAGTACAAAACCAGAAAGCAGGCAGCTGGATGCATGCTTGACAATGGGAGGGGAATCGGGTTGAAAAGTGAAGTAAAGGGCGATAGATGAATCATGGCAGCCAAGCATAAGGCAACAGCAACGGCCCCACAATAGCAGTACCTACTGTAAAACCCATAATTAAGATAACCTGCACCTGGAATTGCAGATACACACCCAATTACACCAGCAGCATCCATTGCACAATAGTATAAAGTGTGAAAGCACCTCACACACACTTGTGTATTCCCAGACACTCTGCACCATTGGTGTATACAGACGGGGAACTTTTAATATGTACATGTTAGGGGCTGCCATAGCTTTGATTCACCAGGATGTGTTGGAGACTGACGGTGGTGTGGAGGATGATGCTGACAACCATCTCAGGCACCGGAGGAGGAGAAGAGTGTTCAGACCCAGGGTAACCTGCCAGGGGCTACATGATCTGGAGATAGTAGAGCGCTACAGGGTAGACAGGGACACCATACAGCAACTTGAAGAGCTGTGCTGGCCACACCTCAGAGCCAGAAATAACAGAGGGGAACCCATCCCAGTGGACATGAAGGTATGTGTAAGCTTGAGAATACTAGCCACAGGTACCTTTCTAAGGCCAACTGGGGATATCATGGGGATTTCACAGGCATCAGCATCCAGGGTACTCTACCAGTTCCTGGATGCCATGTAACCACATGCCAATGAGCACATATACTTCCCCTGAACACAGGAGTTGTCCAGCAATATGCGTCTCTTCCACTGTGTGGCAGACTACCCGGAGGTACTGGGTGCAATAGACTGCACCACGTACACATCAAGACACCATCTGGTGAGCAGGGTAGGTGCTACATAAACCACAAGGGATACCCCTCCCTCAACTGCCAGGTTGTGTGCAATGCCCAGGGCATTATCATGGATGCGTGTGCTGGCAGCCCTGGAAGCTATCACAACTCCCACATCTGGCATGCTTCACAGCTGTATCAGGTATTTGCCAGGGGGGGACATCCCATATGGCCACCTGGTTGGGGATGCTGGCTATACACTGGAACCATGGATGGTGACGTCCATCAGAAATGCACACACAACCCATGCAAGAATGCCATAATGAGGCACACACAGAAACCAGAATCATCATAGAGCATGTGTTTGGGATGCTGAAATCACAGTTCTGTTGCTTGGACATATTTGGTGGAGCCTTGCAGTACTCTCCAGGCATGTGTGACCACATCTTCATAGTATGTGCCCTGCTAGATAATATGATCCAGCGGAAACAGCTGCAGCAGGGACAGAATGGTGAAGGCCCTCACAGCCCACCACCATTGCCAAGGTCCCCACAGGCACAGAGGGACTCAGACCACGAACACCCTGTGCCAGCCCCAGTAGGCAGATGGAGGCATGCCCAGTATGCCCATGCCTTGGCAAAGAGGGAACGTATAGCACACACACTGACAGTGTAGGCACCTATGGACTGACAACCTTCTCCACCTGCACACACAGTAAACATGGATGGCACACACACACGACCACCTAAAAATTGTCATGTATAGGTGGTCTACTGAGTGCATCCTACATAGGCAGCCCTCAACTATTGTACACACAACTGCCACTGGCACAAGGTAAGTAAATACCTGAACAGTAAATGAAGCTATCAGCATGTGTCGATACTGTATGTATAGGTTCATAGGTACATAGGTGTGTATATGCCTAGCTGCCCGAGGCCATTCATAAGCATAGCCAAACTGTGTCTGCTGTCGCCACCCCATTGATTAACTAACTGTCCCTCTGTGGAGCAGAGCCAATTGCAGGATCCCTGGGGTGTATCCACTGTTCCCCACCCACTCTGCAAGGATTCCCTGGAGTGTTAGTGAGGGGCTCCGTATAATGTAATCAGGGATGTAGTTCCAAATCATGGGGAGAACCCGTGACAGGAATCTGTCACTCCAGCATCTTCCAGTTATGGTTGTGGCAAGGTGTAGCTCATTACAGTGTGTGGCTCACTGTGAGATGGATTACCTTAGATGGAGCATATCCCTTAAGCCTGACTTGGATACAGCTTTGTTGGCCAGAAAATATCATCACTGAGTAAACGAGATGCCACTGAGTAATGCAAGAGTTTATGCAGTCTGGCAGCATAGGACACATGTCTGAGGGCATTATCCCTCTTTGCGAAGTATGTTTGTGGCCCTTCCAACTGTTGGATGTGTCTTCTGAGGTACATCCAAAATGGGTTATCATACTCGATGATGGGATTGATGACTGATGGGTAAAAGGGCCCAATAACCTAAGTCTGTTTAGATTTTAACCCTTAAGTAATCAGATGGCCTACATAGATGGATGTCCTAACTACTTTGCAGAAATGACTGTCAAAGGAGAGATCACTATGTAATGTAGTCCCCACATACCCATTACATCATCTGAATTATAGTGTCTGCCACTCATGTGTTAATATGTGTGTGAGTAGTTTCCCAAAATGGAATGACCATGCAGTATGTGGCCTTTAGCTGGAGGCCATCACTCTGACACCCTGTATTGGTCTATGTGAGGCCCCTTGAAGGACGTCTGTGACAGCTGGACTGTCAGTTATATCTCCCAGTCTGCAGTAATCACCAAACACAGCCTGCTGTAGTCCACCTGTGTTAGCCCGTACCTCTGAGAAGTATATGGCAAATAATAGGGGTCCCAGGACTGAGTCCTGTGGAACACCAGTTGTGACTGATCAAGAGTTGGGCCTGGATGCTGCTAGGCTTACCATGTGGGTTGTGTGTAGGCCTGTTGGTAAACCAACCTGTGATGTATGGGTGTATGTACTGGCTGGTGAGTGTAGAAACAATACCTGAGTGGGGAATGGTGTCAAAACCCTTGGTGAGGTCTAGGTAGTATGTGTGAGCTACCACACCCCACACCTAAAGTCTAGGTAACTCTAAGATGTCAAACCGGTTCAGTAGGCATGATCTGCACTCAGTCAAGCTGACCTGGGTTGCGTCAAGTGTCTGGAGGTTACCATTGTCTATGTTAATGAGTGCCATGAGGATGCTCTCCATAGCCGTGCAGATCAGGCTAATCAGGCTTATGGGGTGGTAGATACCATGGTCAGTTGTGTCACCACCTTGGTGGAGTGGAATAGCTGTTGCCATGTGCCAGTGAATGGCCATGTAGCCTGTGTAGGTGTTAATGTTGAATTGCTATATTAGGCGAGAGGATCACTTTGTCTTGTAGTGTCTGCAGGATGCAGTCTGGGACACCATCTGCCTCCATTGATGCTCTGTCATGCCATTTGAAAGGGCCATTACCACCTGTATGTCTCAGATGTCTGGGATACTGTAAGTTCTGGGTATTGTTGTGGGCCCAGTAGGCGGTGAAGCTTGCTCTGAATGTATCATCAAGTGTGTTGGTAATATCAGTAGGGTCAGTATATTCAGTGCAATATTGCACCAGCACAGTGCAAATCTGTGTGTTACTCCTTACATCCTTGACATAGCCAAAGAAGCCTTTGTGGTCATATTCTGAATCCATGCCTATTTACCTGTGGATGTCAGCCTTGGATGATTACATGAGTAACATAATTATCTTTTTAATACTGGTCACGGATGTCTGCATATCTTGGGATTTGCTTTTGTTCTGGACTACTGTCCTACTTCTGTTGTATAGCCTGTATAATGTAGGGGTTCAGCAGACTGGTGTCCTTGTGTAGGAGTAGCAAGTCCTGGTTTACCATTGATGGTATGAACCATACATCTTTGTAGGTGCTTATAGAGTGCATTTGTAATTCTGTCTGTATCTTGAGCAGTGTCATCCCTGAGCATGGGGGCTGTGAACCCTCCCACCTCTGTCATTAGTACTGTGAATTTAGCTGTAGGAAAGGTATTCACTGTGTGTTCCTTGAGTGGGGGAGATGGTTGGGAGTGGAAATCATCAGTGAATAGTTCATGGTCAGATCTAAACAGTGACGGGTTTACCTCTGCTGTAGTGTACCTGTTGCACATGTCAGTGATTACCACTGCTAGTATATTTTCACCTCTCGTTAGTCCATCTACCAACTGATACAGGCCATATGAGGTGATAAATCCCAGGAAGTGCTGGGCCTGGAAGTGAATACTCGAATAGGTTATCCAGTTAAGTGTTGGGTAGCCGACATTGACCAATAACAGGGTGTCTGGTAGGACTGTCATGTTTATCACTGTCTCCAGATAGTTGTAGTGGTGCTCCTGGATCATGGAGGGTTATCTGTAGCAGCTCACAGTTTGCATTGCAGTTGTGGCTGATGTTAGCTGCACATGGATGATCACAGAGGTATCATGCTGCCCCACTAACTTGGAGGTGTAGGTATCCCCGATGAATATGGATACACCCCCTCCATGTCTGTGCCAGTCCATGTTCAGTGGCTGAAATGTGTGTTATGGTTTGTAGTCTGGTAGTGCCGTTGTGCTCACAGGAGCCTTATGCAGGTCCCAGTCACAGAACAGATGTAGATGTTGTCCATGCTGTGGGGTGCTGTGAGTGCGTGCACCCCTGGTGTTGAGTAGCCTAACTGTCATTGGTTCCACTATTGTGCAGTTCATGGAGGTGAGATTCACCTCTGAGACCTGCCTAAAAATGGGGGCGCCAATAGCCTTGCCCAGCATTCAAAGCCTTAGACTGACACATGCAAGTTAGTATGGCATTATTGCAGGCATGTATCCCATCTGTGCTTGTGTCCCATCTTTCCTGTAGGTAACCTACTGGTAAGCAATACAAAGCCTGAAACCTATACATGTCCACTAGCTTCCAAGATAGGCTTTTGGAGTGATTATGTATCAGCAGTCTGTATGCTATTGCTGTACTTAACTGTTGTCTGACTACATGGTGATTTTACACTGTGTATTGTGATCAGAAAACTCTGTATAATCACATATGATGTTGGAGATGGCCTGCACTGTAGAGATTCACAGATAGCTAGTAGGATATCTGTCCAAGCGCATTTAGAAGCATAGCTACAGTGTGGTGGCTTTACCTGCACCATTGATGAAGTAACTGAGCCTCTGTCAAGCATAGCCAATGAAGTGATTCCAGGCAGAGTTGCTGGAAGCTGTTGAAGACTGGGGTGCTGTAGGGTGATAGGGGCACATAGTGATCTCAAAAGGGTATGTTAACATGACAATCCAACAGCATTCAATTTCCCAAACAGGTCTTGCAGCTATAAAACTGGAGTGGCTCCCCCACACCCTGGCTGTATGTTTCTGGGACACATCATCCCAGGGGTGTATATACTGTTGGCCAGTCACACATCAAGGTTTCCGCTGGAGTGTGTCAGTGAGGGGCTATGCCAAATGTAGTTAGGATGTTAATGTATAGTCTCTCAATTCATGTGTT
The DNA here is from genome assembly GCF_019279795.1 of Protopterus annectens. NCBI lineage: Eukaryota > Metazoa > Chordata > Ceratodontiformes > Protopteridae > Protopterus > Protopterus annectens. Next base: position 1,538,747,311 of record NC_056744.1, read on the forward strand.
ATGTCAGCATTTCGTGAAGCTCACTGGGTGTGCGTGGCTCCGCCTGTGGTGTAGCCAAGCTTACACATAGGATTCATGGACATAGGAAATAGGCAGAAGGAACTTTAATGTCAATAGTGTAATGGCTACAACATTTGCATAATATCTGTGCAGTCCTGGTTCAAATCCCAATAAAGTCAGAGATGATATACATGTTACATAGTATACCTTAAGCACAGCTTGCATATATAGGCAGTATTCCACAGAATAATAAACATTTGGAGCACACAACCACTGAAATGTGCATTAATCACCCTTGCACTACCAGTGTCTGTTCTGAGAGGTAAAATGACCACTACCAGGATTAGAACATGCAACCATGTACTCATTCTTTATAATAACCTACCACTAAGCTACCTGAGATGTACCAACGGCAGTTGTGTATTCTGACAGGTTAAAACACAAAAGGGAGGAATGTGTAGAAATAGGACAAATCACCATGAACCCAATGAAAGGTGTATGCTATAAATAAATATATATATATATATATATATATATATAAATCATATATATATATATATATATATATATATATATATATATATATATATATATATATATAGAGAGAGAGAGAGAGGTAGAGAGAGAGAGATATATGTCGATATATGGGAATATACATATATATGTAGATACATAGATAGGTTAACAACATTTACACAACCATGGAGGTACATATAAATGGGATACCTACCAAATACCAAATGCTTAACATACCGACGTGTGTAATCACAAGGCTTAATGACCGAAAGGCCACAGTACCAAAACACCAGAAGCACGAGGTTTAAAATCCCGATGTTAAGGGACATTTAGTTAGTGCTTCTGGTGTTGTGGTTCAGGTAGGTTACTGTGTGTAAGTGTGTTTCTGAAAGCTGTAGTGTGTTTAAGTGTGTGTTCTGAGTGTGGTGTGTGGTCCTGGAGGACTGTAATGTGTGGGTGTGGGTTTGCTTTGTGTGTCTGTTTGTGCGATCTTGGAGGTAGAATATTAAAGTAAGGGGGGTGTGGGGGGCGCAGCCACCCACATGGGGGGTATAGGGGGGCTTGCCCACCTGCTCATGCGTAGTGTAGGATGGTTTGTTTGGATGTGGTGGGTAGCAGTGTGTCTGTGTGTGCGTGTGTGTGTTCTGTGTTTGTGTTACTTTTGAGAGTTTGCCTGTCGCTGTCAGTAATGTGGGGTATGGGAGTCTGCGCCCGGTACTGTGGGTGTCGGAATTGTGTGCGTTCGGGATTCCATAGGTATCCAGTAGTGAAGTGTTCATATATGAGTATAACATGGACCACAGCAATCACACATTCCGCTACGACCAAACTTTATGAACAAAGGATATGGAGAGTATATGCCTATATACTATTACAAATATGTGCCATGGACATGAGCCAAAGATAGGGTTACCACCTGTCCCACTTTGCAAGGGGCAGTCCTTCTTTGGGCGGTTGTGTCCTGACCAAAAATATTAAAAATGGCAACTGTCTTGAGATTGTAGGACATAATTATGTCCCATATGTAATGTAATAGTTGCATAAAATAGTTATTTCTGTATCTAAAATGTCCCACAAGGCTCAGTCCTGGGACCTCTCTTGTTCGGTATATATTTCTCGGAGGTACAGGCCAACATGGAAGGACTGTGGCTGACCAAGTTCGCAGATGACTGCAAACTGAGCGCCATAATCGACTCTCCAGCTGACACAAGCATCCTCCAAAAGGGCCTCATAGAAACAGACAACTGGTGCCAGAGCCATGGCCTCAAGCTAAATGCCAAAAAGTTTATAGTCATCCCCTTTGGCAAAAACAAAGTGCCCACAAATTACCACATAGGTGTTAATCCATTAAGTACAGAAGAAGTAATTAGGGACCTGGGGACCCAAGTTGATAGCAATCTCTCATTTGACAACCACATGGCCAAAGTGGTTAGAAAAACATTTTATATAGCCCACCTAATCATGAAGGGATTCACATCTAGATCAGGGGAGGTCATCGTGCCTCTTTACTCATCCCTCATCAGGCCCATAATTGAGTACAATGCCCCTTTTGGGATGTACTTTACCAGACAGCTGCAGCAACTGGAAAGACCCCAAAAGTACCTCACCAAGAGGATCAAAGGGCTCAAACAGATGCCATATGCTGCCCAGTTAAAGAAACTCCAGCTCTACTCAGTGGCATACCGCCTGTTCAGAGGCGATCTGTGCCTGACGTATAAAGCAATGTCTAACCCGGAATTAATGGACATGCTGCACCTCAGAAAATCCAAATCCCATCGAGCTACGCGCTCGTGAGACTTAAACCTCAGCACTGAAATAAATAGGACATGCTGGAGGGACAGATTCATAACCCAGAGGCTCCCTTCACTCTGGAATAAAATCTCAGTCCAGGTTAGGCAGAGTCCCTCATTGACTCTCTTCAAGAGGAATCTTGATGATTGGATGGGAGATTGTAGGTTTACCCCGGGTATCACTTCTGTGTCACTGTTAGACAGAGGCACAGTATACTAACCTTGAAAAAGGGCATAGCACAATAAATTTAAAATGGGTGGTGAAATGCAAACACATTCTGGCTAGGCTTATAAATGCCCTAGGGCAGATAACCTAGTATGAACCTATGAACCTATAAAATACCTACATTTTATAAGAAACAGGATAAGCAACTAAACTGCTACAAGAATAAGCTTATATTTAGGCAAAAAAGAAAAGTTCTATCCTTTGTACTGACCGTAGGTTCATGTCGGCCTGTAAAATCTGATGTGTGTCCCAAAAATGTCCCACTATGGCCATTTGAAAAGGTGGCAACCCTAGAGGGTCAGTCACCAACACAACTCCAATGACTGCAAATACCTATGACAGAAATACACAGACAGCTTTCATGTAGCAACACTTTATTACATTCCGATGTATTGCCAAAAGGATTCAAGGACTAACATCACCTGCATGCTATACAGCAACCAATTAACAGTGCCTTAATGAATCAGCCTGCAATTACCATAGTATTAGTCCACTAAAGGATAGGTGTTCAAATAGGGAAGGAACCCTGACACACATATCGATTATGTATAAAAGCAGTTCCTACACACCTACATCTGCTATGTACACCCACCGACATCTCCCCCACACCCAACCCAATTACAATACAAACTGTAATAACACCACAAATCATTCACTCACTACACGACATCTGCAGAAGCCTTAACATACCTTGTCAGAGACACACTAACATGGCCCTATGTGAAATAGTTGCTGTTATACAATGGAACAGCTGCTGATGTTACAGGGTTTGTTTGCACTAATCCAGTTTCAGAGGGTTGTGTGTACACCAGGAAGTGTTACCAATTACTGACTAAAAGCACAGTATGATACACATGTATACCAAACCAAAGATTTCTGGTGAGCACACTGTAAACCACCTAACATTTCATGCATAGCCATAAAGCCTTGAGCTGCCCAAACATCCTTGCCAGACTGAAACATCTGCAGAAGTATCAGGTACAAACAAACCCTGCATAAGTAGCAATGTTCTGAAATATAACAGCTGTACTCACATGTAGAACAACATCTTCTAGCCATTACACACAATCCACGGGAGTCATGAATCTAATATATCTCTGTCTGTCTCCATATAGCTGTTGAAATAAATTACAAACAACACATCCAGGCCGGCTTCCTCGAAAGTACGGCAAAGGGACAACATCCAAGTGGAGTAGTCAAGTATACACCACTGTTGCCATCGTATTGGCTAATGGAGTAGCTGCACAGCTGATGTGCATCTAATTAACTACTTTGGAACACCAATTGGTGGTCAGGATAGCACATGTTACTGATATTTAACTATAAAAGGATGGCTTGTCACACATTCAAACCATTTGTATATACCAGCAGAACATTGCAAAGAAGATTGCAACACAAACTGAAAAGGATTGAAATAACAGTCAACAACACCTCGGGTTACTAATAAGGTATATAGAACACTCCATATGTCTGTGTATGTAGTAACTGTTCTGTAATAATTAAAGTGTACGCAATGCATACAGTGGAAACAGTTATCTTGTAGTAATGTATTGCTGAGCATAGTAACGCCTGTGGTATTTATGTGTGTACTGCTGTAGGTCACAAGGCAAACACCGCATACACCACAAGGGATGCTATATAAGGGCTTTGAACCCAACAATTCCTCTCCAGCTGCTGTCAGTGGCAGGGTTGGTCCAACAAGTATGTGCTATAACAGGGGATAGTAGATGTTGATATATTGTAACAGTAGGCATATGTATGGGTGTATTACTGAGAATAACATGTCGAAGGAGGGCCTACTGTGCAATTATGATTTGCATTGTGGGATATTGTGCCAATAACTGTGTAATGTACAGTATTGTAGGCAGATATTTATTACATTTTACATAGCATTACTGTTATGTTAGGCAAACATTAGTTATGTCTATCGGCATTCACAATAAACAATAACAGGATACATATGACTTGTAGTCACCTGACAGTTTATCAGCATGATAGCAAAGTAAAATGGAAGAGCTAGTTAACTATCCATGCACATAAGACATGTAATAAGTTTAAAGGTAGGTACTAGGCTGTCTGCCCAAGAGTATTTATAAGCCTAGCTAGAGTGTGTTGGCTTCCGCCACCCCCTTAGTTAAGTTCCCTGTGCCTCTGAACAGCAGTGCCATTACTTCCATGTGCCTCTGTCCAGCAGAACCACTGCAGTGATCCCTGGGGTACATTTCTGTCTCCCATCCTCCCATCAAGGTTTCTCTTGAAGAGTGCTAGTGAGGGGCCCTGCCTGATGTACATTGGAATCATGTTCCAAAGCATGGGGAGTCTCCGGGTCAGGAATCTATCCCTTCAGCATGTCCTACTTATCATTGTGGTTAGGTTCATATCCCTAGAGCACGTGGCTCTCAGGGGCTTTTGTTTAGGTGGAGCATACCCAGCAATACTGGGTTGGACATGGGCCTTGTATGTCAAGCAGAAATCACCTGTGAGTACGCGGTATGCAACCGAGTACAGCCGGAGTTTCTTTAGTTGGGCTGCATAGGTCATCTGTTTGAGGTCAGTAATCCTCTTGGTGTAGTACTGTTGTGGTCTTTCAAGGTGTTGCAGTTGTCTTGTAAGGTATATCCCAAATGGGGTGTTGTATCCCTTAATGGGTCTAATAAGTCATGAGTAGAGAGGCACAATGACCTCCTTTGTTCTGGATGTGAACCCATTTGAGATTAAGGGGGCCACATAGAAGGATATTCTAACCACCTTGGCATTATGGTTATCCAAGGAGAGATTGCTATCTGCTTGGGTTCCCAAATCCCTTTTTACATTTTCTGTATGTAGGGGACTAGCACCTATGTGGTAGTCTGCGGGTAATTAGTTTTATCCAAAGGGGATGACTATGCACTTTTTGACATTCAGCCTGAGGCCATGATATTAACACCAGGTATCCATCTCAGTGTGACCCTTCTGGAGAGTGTCTGTATCGGCTGGGGAAACAATTATGACCCCCTAGTTTGCAGTCATCTGCAAACCTTTTCAGCCAAAGTCCTCCTGTGCTTGCCTGTACCTCAGAGAAGTATATACCGAACATGAGGGGTCCTAGGACTGAGCCCTGGGGGAAGCCACCTGTAACTGGTTTACAGTCGGACCTAGGGTATGCAACTCCCACTGTGTGAGTTCTGCCCATTAGCCAGTTTGCAAACCATCTCATGACGTAGGGGTCAATGTTCAGGTGGATGGGTATGTCGATAATACCAGAATGGGGAATGGTGTTGAAAGCCTTTGAGAGATCAAGGTAGGCTGTGTGGACCTCCTTACCCTCATCTAATGCCTTGGTAACTGTCTCAAAGAAGTCCACCAGGTTTAGGAGGCATGGTCTTCCCTTAACAAAGCCAAACTTGGAGGGGTCAAAGGTTTGGAGGTACCCAATGTCTGTGTGGATGAGGTCCATGATGATGTGATCCATAGCCTTGCAGACCAGGCTAGTCAGGCTTATAGGGCAATAGGTCCCGTGATCCATTGTGGCACCATCTTTGTGGAGTGGGCACCATGCAGGGAGCACAAAGCCTGATTGGACATGGTGCATAAGTGGGGAGCCAGTTCATTCTGAAGTTTGTGTAAAATGCAGCCTGGGATGTTGTCCGGTCCCATGGATGCTGTGATATTGGCTTTAGAGAGTGCTGCTTTTACCTGCATAGTTGTGATTACAGGGACTCTGCATTCTTCCTGTATAGATATGGGCCCTTTAGGGGGTGACAGGGGGGAAAGGTAGCACTGAAGCTATATGCCAAGATGTTGGCAATGTCAGTTGGTTCTGTAATGTTCATGTCTTTGTGCTGTAACTCAGATCAGATCTGGGTGTTGGCATTGAGATGTTTGACATAGCTATAGAATGCTTTGTGGTTGTCCTTGGAATTAGTGGTGGTTTTGTTTTTGTAGCTAGCTTTGGAGGATCTTATAAGGGATCTCAGCTTCTTACTGAGGCTGACCAGGGAGCTCCTCCACTCACGGGATTGTACTCTATTTTGCAACAGTCTCTTCCTTGTGTTGTACAGTTTGTTTATGGCAGGGGACCACCAGATTGTCTTCCTTATTTTGGAGGATAGCATTTTGGTTCTGTTTGGGATAGCACAATCCATGCACTTGTGTAAATGCTTATAGAGTACATTTGTGTAGGATTCAGCAGTTGTAACTGTATTGTCCATCTGCATGGGTGTCATGAAGTTCACCACTTCTGTCTTAAGAAGCATGAAGTTGGCTTTGTAGAAATATTACACTGTGGTTTCCTTAATGGGGGGTGGGGGCAGGATGTGGATATCAATGGTGTTTAGCTTATGGTCGGATCGGACCAACGAGGAGTTGACTTCAGATGTGGAATACTGGTCACTCATGTTGGTAATGCCTAGGTCTAGGATATTGTTGCCCCTGGTGGGTGTGTGAATAAGTTGATCCAGGGCATTGGAGTTTATGAATTCCAGAAAGTGTTGAGCTAATGAGTTGGTAAAAGAGTAGTTTTCCCAGTTAATGGTGGGGTAGGTGAAGTTGCCCATTAGTAGGGTGTTTGGTTGAACCCTAATAATTTCCAGTACATCAAGAAAAGAGGAGTGGGAATCTTGGGTAATTGGTGGGGGATCTGTAGCAAGCTATGATTTGAATTGCAGTTTAGCCCAGAGGTAGTTGCACTTGGATAACCTCGGATGCATTGTGCGAAGTAACTAGCCTGGAGGGGTGGATATCCTTAATGAATATGGACACACCTCCGCCTTGGGTGTTTCGGCCCAGGTTACATGGCTGAAAAGTGTGGTATGAGTTATAGCCTGGTAGTGCAGGGGTGCTCTCTAGAGCCTTGAACCAGGTCTCAGTCACTACACAGATATCGATGTTCTCCATTACAAGGAGTGCCTCGAGTGAGTGTATTTTGAGATTTAGACATCCAACATTGAGTAGTATTACCCTCAGTTTGTGCTTGCCTGTTCCTGTTATGGTGGTGAATATGTTATTTGAACCTTGCCTAAAGAATACACCACAGGGGCAGCAAGAGCCTTAGCCAGTATCCGAAATCCCAGGGGCGACAAGTGCAGGCCATCTGTGGCAAAGCATTGTGGTCTGTCAACTATGTAATCCCAAGCAGACAGATACTGGATCCCCTCAGAATGACACCAGAAGCTTAACCAATTGTTGAAGTCAATAAATTTGTCCTTGTACTGCGGTATCATTCTGGTCGATGTCAGAATGCTACTCGGGGCTAGGGTTATACCTGCCTGGGCTACAAGATTGGAGAGCTCTTCCATGTCTCTTTTCATGTAGTCCAGGGAGGTACATCTCAGGTCATTCACACCAACATGGACAATGACACAGTCATATTTGTACTTGTGGCATGACCTGAGTGCGTGGGTTATGTGGCAGATCCTGGTACCTGACAGGCAGCTGACAGTAACCTTCTCCTTGTTTAGCCTGGTGAGTGGGACATCAGTGTGCCTGACTATAGAGTCACCAATGACTAGTGTGTTGGGTACGTTGATTTCCTTATTGGCTGTGGTTGAGTGGCACACTGAGTCTGTGGGCTATGTGCCATTGAGGTTGTGCTGGTGGATGGAGGCTACTTGCATTTCTGCTTTGGAGGTCTCTGTTGCTTAGACAGATTATTATTGAGAGCCTCCGCGAATGTTTTTGTGTTACTATGTGTGGATTATGGTGGTGTAGATTTAGTGAGACTATGTGATGAGTGTGGTGTGGTGCAGATGTTTACCTTCTCCACAAGACTGTCAAGTTCAGTCTTGGTTGGAGAGAGCTTTACCTCCAGTTTGGCTAAATAAGTGCATCTCTCACAGGTTGTAGTGTTGGGTGGTTTCGCGGAGAGGGTTGTCTGTGTACATGAGGCAATTTCTACATTGCCTCAAGATGTCCAGATTCATCAGATAGACAGGAGAGAACACTGGGAGCTGACCCTTGGACATGCCTGAATATAAAACTATTTTCCCCTAGATAAGTGAGGAAAGTGAATACAAGAGCTGTTTTACTCTAAGCAAGTGAGAAAAGTACGTACAAAAACTGTTTACCTCTAGGTAATGAGGAAGATTGAGTGCTATAGTAATTAGTAGCTTACTCAGTGCTTACAAGTTCTGTATAAGTGCTGAGCATGAATAAGCAATCCAGATAGGGTCTTGGGTAACATAACCACACTGTCCCCCCCCCCAAACAGGTACACAATCATATATCCATGTATACTACAGAGCCTCTGTAACCACAACTATGCAGGTACAAGATGAACTCAGGCTGCATGGGACCTGTCCACATCCCAGGTTGTATCATACACATATGGCAAAACAAGTTGCTCTCCACATACACATCATGTAAAACATAGCTTCATGTCAGGCTGTGTACACACTGAATGGTGCACACCAACAGGTATCACAACCCACAAAGGGGGAGACACCACTGATAATGGGAAGTACTGCACTACTACCCTGCTGAGTCTGGCCTGAAAGGCCATGAACCTTGATCAACTTATTTGATGTCGACAGTACAGATGTAGATGACAGTAAGGTTGATTTCACACTGCATATCATAACCTTGCCAGGTCATAGGACATCATTACCCATACTGCGTTCCACCTATACTCAGTATACTAGATGTACATTCCTATGTCACAGGAGTGATTTGCAACGGGACTGCTGGCAGAACCAACACTACAGAAGGTGCCTGAATAATACATGCACATCACACCAGTGCCAGCTACAATAAGACAGGGTTAATTCATTGTACTACCCCTCATTGTAGTCTATACCACACAGACTAGCAGAAGGCATCTGCATATTGGAATATGCGACTGACTATGACCAAGGAGCAATAGCTGACTCAGAGTGTTGTGGACTACATACAGAAGGGGCTTTGTGGGTGAGGTGTGTGACATATAACCACAATCCAACAACTACATATTGCATTGTCACCCCTATGTTAATAACCCTGTACCCATGAACTACCACATAGGCAGCGGTCAACATAATGGACACTGTGTGTAAGACATGCAGCTGGGCAGTTGTCTTTCCTGTGATAGTTATGTCACCACACCTGTCAGGTAGTTGTATGTGGCAACCCTAATCATGACAGGGTGCCATCCATGAATATAGAGATCATTGTCCAGCCATACTCAACACTCAAGTGACCCATATCAGATCACATATTTCCTTTAAGGGGTATCGGCCATGTTCAGATGGCCTACACCAGCCTTCCCAATCCCCATCTCCGCTATGTAGCATGACGCCTACCCTGAATAAAGCCATGTCCAACCTAGTGATGTTGGACATGCTACACATACACATCCTGATCTCAAACACATACTTCATGGACATCTACCTTCCTAGTACTAGGATCATCACATGCTGGACAGATCCTTGTCCCATACACTTTACATACTCCTGCCATACTATGCATTCCTGTCCAGCAAAGCTGCACATTGCCCCCCTCTCAGACATGGTGTGATGACCGCATGGTAAATGTATCATTAACCCTGTGGATAAGTTATGTGACACTGCTTCACCTGGCCCCAGAAACCCACCTGTCAGCTACAGCTAGGTAACTTTTCATCCTAGATTCATACATAGCCCAGGGCATATAGCCTACTAGTTGACTTTGACTGTACATGCTATAGTTGATATCCATCCCTGCAAATACCATCTGGCTAGACAGTGTCCCATGTGCATTAAATGTGCAACACAGGTGATACATGGCAGGATGTTGAACTGCTGTACAGTGCCATGTAGATGTATATGGCAAAACACATACATGTAAAACCTTCCATGAGCAAGACTGCAGGGTCACAGGTCATGTCCATTAAGGCAGTGTAAGGCTTTATATGTGACATATACACAGCATCAAGGTTGACTGCATTAATGTGGACACATCCAGCCATGGGCTGATAGGTAAGAACACCAGTACAGGCAAACAGACATGCCCACATCAAAACAGCATCCACATGGAGTATGAGCAATGTAATCAGGTGACACATACACATATATGGTGATAATATCAAATCACCATTGAGTGTCAAATGTGTGTGACACAAACATGTAAGTGGTGTCAGTGTCATGTAAATTTGCAAAGACAACTATTTAATCTTAATAAATGTGATACACATGTATGTTCAGCTGTAGCTCTGTATGTCTGTGTGAGTTCTGTGACCTGTCTTAATCATTATGTCTTCCAGGTATGCCACGTACAAGGCCACCACCTTATACCCGCTTGGAGGATGAGGCCCTCATCCCAAACCTACATGACAATCATGATGTCCTGATCAGCCATGTGCCACAGGATGCACAGCAGTGGGATGCCCTGTGGCAAGAACTTCGCAGAAGGGTTAATGATGTGGGTTGCCACAACTGCACATACCAGCAGGTGCGCAGACACTGTACAGACCTCATTAGATGGGTGAAACAGCATGTGAATGCAATCGCCAGGGAACAGGGTGCAACAGGTGGTGGGCCACCAACCCAGCCCCCACTCACATGTACTGAGGAGCTACTGGCCAACCTGGGGACACCTACAGAACAACATCCACATGCCTTAGCCGATATTGTGGAGGTGGGTGTCTCTCATCCACCAAGCCGGGAGTTGCCTGTTAAATCACTACTGCACCTATAACAAGTATATTCCATATAGTTACGTGTCACTGTATAACATGTAATGTAACATCATATGCAAGGCATGTATACACACATGCTGCATACTATTGTATGCTACTCTGTGTATGCACATATGTGCATACTCCATAGTATAGTCTATTGTACTGGTGTATGTGTTAACATGCACATTACACCCTGTATCTATCATACAGGCTTGGCTAATGATCATACTGCAGTGTTACTCTTATTTAGGTACCTCTGGCATTCTGCTGCGACAGCAGCCCATTGCAGGTGAGACTGTTATTATTTATCAGGCACATTAATGCACAGATCTATCTGCCATGTGGCCATTTACCACATGTACACATAATGTATGGCCCTGTCACAATATGCAGGTCGGGCCTGCAATGCATCACAATGGCTACCCATGTGCAATACTTGCAAACTATGTGAAACACCGACATGAAACCTCACAAACTGTCATTGCCATATGTGTAGACAGCTGCTCATACAATGGTGGAGGTGCTGTTCACTGTAGGGACATGTACTACAGATCAGAACTACACATGTGGGGAATACAAACAGTACTACACAGTGAGCTGGAGTATGGCCAGCCCACAGGATTCACCAGTGTGGATCATACCCCTGCTATGAATGTCACAATGTGATGTGCTATCTGACATGTCCATTACATCTAGTGGGATGGCTGAAGCACTGCCTATCCTGAAAAAACATATCCCACATACCAAACATACCACCCTTTGTCTGCATAACCCTGTCGTCAGTGGGGCATATGACATCTATGGATGTATATCATATGGGACAACACAGACATGTGAAATAGATGCCCGTCACAATCATTTGGCCAACACATGTACACACATGGCCATGGAGGATGGCCAGATACATGAAGCAACAAACACACAGTAGACATGATGTGCTTGTGTGTACACCCTATCATACATTGGCTCCACATGGTCCAACTATGGCCTTTGTGTAATGGTTACATTGCACATGTGGAATACTGGACATCTGACAGGCTTGTGCACATCTTGTGTAGGCGTGACATCAATCCACTACATAAGATGTGTTGAACATCTTCAGTGTGTTACGACATGACAGCAGTCACCTGTACAGTATCCACATACATAAACAGACAACCACATCAGCCCACAGATACAGTACATTCCCCTTGCTGGTGTCGGATGTCAATGTCATCCTTGCTCCTAATGTGTGTGTGTGTGTGTGTGTGTGTGTGTGTGTGTGTGTGTGTGTGTGTGTGTGTGTGTGTGTGTGTGTGTGTGTGCGTGTGGTACACAGATGTCATGTGGGACATGGTATACCGACTAGTCTGCCATGTCTGGCCATAGTTGCTAGGAAGCAGCAATATAGTTGCAGATGTGCAGGGGTGTTATCCGTATACCCTTCAGTGACCTGTGTCACACATTCCACATCATGGTTTAGTGTGTATACACCTCAGTGATGTGGGTCACATTCCACAGTATATATGTACTGTATCTGAACACAGTCATGGCTATGAACTGAGTTTGTAACTCACACTGTATAGCAATACAGACACCTCATGATTCCCTGCAATGGCCATGCACATCAGCTAAATGTGCAGTATATCTGTAGGGTGGACAGACAACACTGCATTGGGACACCATTACCCCACTGTATATTTGACAGGACACTATTGTGTTAAACATGTATGCATGTCATTGCACACGTCAGCAGATCACATGTCATACTACATGTGATTGTCAAGGTCATATGCCACACATCAGGCAGGTGTATTGTTAACCTGTGCTGGTCTACATGGTGTAACACAGGGATATATGCTAACTACTACTATGATTGTGTAATTTGCATGCCTTCTGCTAAGACACATACATGCTGTTGTGTGCAACCCAGGGATGTATGATAACTACCACTATTATTGTCTGCGCTGCATGCTGTCTGCCGTATCACATACATGTTGCATGCCTTCTGTCATATCACATGCATGTTGGGTGCCATAGCATGTGTCTGTGTGTGTGTCTGTGTGGCTGTCTGTGTGTGTGTGTCTGTGCCTATTGTATAGATTGTAATGTACAGTTCTTGTCTGCCCCTCACAGGTGATGTAGGTGCGTTCCCCTCCTGTGGTCCATCTGATGTTAGTTTCCCCACAAACTCTAGCAGTGATGATGAATGTATGATTGAGGCACAGGCAGGGTTGTCAGGGGCTGAAACTGTGCCATTGGTTGCCATTCCACCTATATCCCCCTCATCCTCGCACACAGATCCCATGCCTGCACCCCATCACCAGTAGCCATAGAGGAAGGACAGTTGGCGTGTGGTAGCTTGGAACAGGAAAGTGTGGGGGCTATGGAAGGTGTGGCTGCACACCATGGGGTCGGACAACTGACTGGTGGTGCCCCACACAGGCATGTGGCCAGTGCTGCTCATAGGAGGACCTCTGGCCAACATGCCCCTGCAAGACAGAGCACAGCAGCTGGTGTCACCAGACACATGTTTCAGGCTGTAATGAAGGCACAGGCACACGCTGAATGGCACAACAGAGAAGATCAGAGGCTTCAGAGGGCTGCTGTCTGATCTTTAACCAACAACATCCAGGAAATGGTAAATGCTCAACAGCTTTGGATAGATGATTAGGTGACATGGTTGGAGTCCTTGACCGCGGTCTGTGTTGGAACATCTGGTAGGAGTGAGGCATCAGGCACGTGGACATAGGCCTGCTACATCAACTGTTTCAGGTCTACGTGAACAAGCTACCCCACATGCCCACACCCATAGTGGCGGTAGCAGCAGCAGTGCAGCTGGTGCTGTGCTATCCACACCACAACACAGCAGGCCATGTGCATGTGGCCCTGCATGTTCCCAACAGGTACACAGATCCAGTGAAGATGTGTCATCAGACAGTACCCAATCTACACCTCTGCCTGGTAGTGCCCGTGCAACCCCTGGCAGGCACAGGTCATGTGGCCATGGCAGAACACCGTGAACTGTAAAACCTGGCCTGTACAGTCTGCAGCTGTCAGTAATACCCCTGTGTAGGCCAGACACATGCCAGAACTGTGTGCATACATACACGCACTCACCGGAAACATATGTAGGGCACCGCAACACACCCATGCAGAACATCCACACATGCCCAATTAGATCAAAGGCCCTAACCCACACACATGATGTTATCCAATGGTGCAGCCTAGGCCTTTGGCAAAAATTATCACCCTGTGCATATGATGATGCCTATGCCACATCCCTGTCATCCACACCATTGGTGCAGGGACATGCTCATATGGTCTGATGCACAGGGTGAACAGACTAGGAAGATAAGTGTAAATTACAATTGTTGTGTACTGTTGACAGGCAGCAGACATACCATGTAGTACAGGTTTACAATGCATTTCATACTGTTAACAGTATGTGTCTTGTGTAACAACAGTAACTGCATGTTGGTCATGATGTTCTGCTTTCCTCCTTCAGGTCTAATTGCATGTGCCGGTGGATGTCAGTGTTTGCAGTTAGTGTCCCATATGTAAATGTGGATTACTCACAGGTATGTATGAAAATAACAGCATGCACCTTGTAGCTTCCACATCACAGTTAGAATGTCCCACGTTCCAAACACGTCTACTGATCCAAGAGCATGATAGCTGTGTATTAAGCTACTGTGGCTACAGACGTGACATGCATACTGGGTGACATCACAGGTACAGTTACATGGAGTGGTGAGGTAAGAGAGCGGACTAGCTGATGACAAGGGTAGAGGCCAGTGGGAAGTGTGATGCCTCATTGGGAAGCAGTAATACACATTCCCATGACAGGATGCGAACACACAACTGCACCCACACACTCAGGTATTGACACATATGTATTCAGTGACACAGTAACACACCCACACACTCACGGATTCACTGACAAAGTAACACACACTCACACACACAGTTGCTAGTGTTGAGGTGAGGACCCCTGCCTATGTCCAAATCATCATTACAGTACTGTGCACCTACAAGATGCTCCACAGAGAATACACATGTATAGGTAGTCAGTATGGCCTAAGATTGAGGACATCAATGCAGATAGTAGATTGCATTGCCTGGATTGGGTGAGGGGTCTTATCATTTCACTATGGTAACATACATCCTCACTCCAGGGAACAGACAGCCATACATACATACACACACACACACACACACACACACACACACACACACACACACACACACACACACACACACACACTGTGGCATTCACTATTGAATACACCTATGTCACACACATACAGATATCTCACATGTGTGAGTTACACACCCCTGCCTATGTCCTGATTTCTACATTGCAGTCTGTACAGATGTCTACAACAGTGCACAGGAGAGTGAGTAACAATTGAGATGTATTCCCCACCATACATGACACATATGGACACACATGCAACCACAAATGCCAGTACTGTGAATCAAACACCTGTCTATCTCATGATATGTATGACAGACTTACAGCAGTATTGCACGCATTACAAAGTGTACTGACACTTCCTTTGGCAACTGTGCTGATATATGCACATGGGAGGTCTTAACTGTTACAGGTGTCAAGTGATTTACCTTTGGTTTCACTCTGACTGCTGTCTATGTTGTATGTGTTGCCCTTCAATTAACAAAACCATTGCTTAGCGGTTACACAGGTTATTGTAGGACCACTTGTGACACACCTGTGAGCTGTCCTCTGCAAACATCCATCTGCAAAGATGCCCCACCACTTAGTTATGTCCACACATCTGTGCATACCTGAGGTACATCTTTCCATACTTTCAGCATATCACCATATCACCATATACAGCATATCACCATATACAGTTGGCAATGTTGAGACTGCATTGCAACTTCATGATGTACAAAGACACACGTCACCTGCATACATTAGCAACTGCACACGCATGGTATCTGAATGCACACCACTACATGTACATGTGTGTAGGTCCTACAATCCTGTCATTTGGGCATGTTTGTAGGCATTGCAATTGATGATAAAAACCAGGCTCTCCCACCACGAAAAGGTGAAAATACTTATCGCAATCAATGAACAAGTCAAAGTTCATAAGAATATTTGTAGGCATTGCAATTGGTGGACATGTGTAATGACATACATGACACATGGACTGTTGTATGATATGATAGGTGTAATGGATGACCAGTAAAGAGGGAATGTTACCTTTGCCAACATTGATATCACACCTTATGTACTGTTAGCATTCAGCAGCCATGGACCTACATTCCATGTGCATGTGTGTAATGGCTGTAGCCACCTGTCTGCACAAAGGACAACAACAGCTATGCTATTTACATATATGTTGCATGTGTGTGGCATGTACATATCCAGGGCAGGTATATGTATGTCATATCCAAACATTAGGGTGTTTACTGGTGTACAGCAACAGTCATCTGTTAATGCTGTAAATAACCGAGGGCCCCTGGTATGTGTACAGCTGACCTGGTTACAGACAGTGGTATCATTTCACTGCATAACACATGATGCATCTGTGTCAGTACGTGGGTAATCTGCACAGTTGATGTAGAGCTTCGTACAGGCCACTGGTCAAGGGTCACATGGTGGTGTACTATTATATGTCCTACCACATGTATGGATGTGTGTTGGTGGTCTAAGGGCATGGTGGTGTCTGAGGGTTACATCCTAGAATGCAGCTTTTGACACTGTGTCCTGCACCTGACTCATCTGTGATGCCTTTTGTGGGAGTACTGGTCAGTACATGTGAGTGGTCTTTATGTATGTGGGGACACCACCACCTGGAGTAGTCTGTACCTGTGTTATGGCCTACATGTCTGGTTCTGAGTTATATGGTGGTAGTGCAGCCAGGTGTTCCTCACTGCACATATGTCAGTACTCCCCATTGTTGGATCTACAGTGAGCAGCTGTGATTACGGACACTTCACATCTAGCACTGGTTAGCATAAGCATACAATGCTGTTGTCCTCTAGGTGTCAGGGTGTTATCCTGTGTTTAGGACATTTGCCTTGGAATGGCACTATATGGGCGAATGCGACTTAGGTATTATCCCCACTCCCTTGAATCATGGATGCATGTGATATGTGACAAAGGCCTGTCTACTCTCAGTCATGTCATCCCAGAATGACAAACATTGGACAACCTCGTAATTACAGCAGGATATTGGCTCATTGTGTTGGTCAAGCAGTTGCCACTTCTAGCAAGACATCACTGCGAGTGATAGTATTGTGCTTGGTATAGAATGGTACATCTAAGGTGACGGACAGCAGCAGACTTTGTGTATAAGACCGGTGTCAGATATATGTAGTGCAGCGTTCCTGCCAACAATGACAACTATTAACACCAGAGTCCATTACAATGTGTTCTTTACATCTAACTGTAATTGCATGGCCACTGTGGCATTCCATGTTTAGAATCAGAGTGCATCCCAAACAGCCCTGTGCTACTAAGTGTATGAGCATGCCCAGTATAACTTTGTGTAGATGGACACATAGTGCATTCCGAACAGTCCTGTGCTACTAAGTATGTGAGCATGCCCAGTGACATCTTGTGTCGGTTATGTGCCTCTATGTGTATGGGCAGGACCATTGTAACCCTGTATAGTGATAGTAGTCGTCCATTCCACAGATGGGCATATTCCAGGTCAGGATGGATTCCTACTTTAAACACACAGGTTCACAGGTATGTACATCTTAACTGCCAGCATCCCTGTTGATGTCCGCATTCCTAGGAGGTCATATTGACAGCCTTGCAATGTGTAGTCTGTGTGGCGTGACTCGTACCTATGTAGTATTGTAATAATGATCTGTAGATAGGCAGGTGTTCTGTTCCCACCACTGGCGTGTTTGTGTGTGTTTGCCTCCATCTGCCTGAGGACTGAATAATGCTTTTAAACTGCTCACACTCCATACAATTCCTATACCCACCTTTGGCAAGGCTGAGGATGTCACCCGCCTAGAAATACACCTCTGGGAGTGATGTGACCCAATAATCTCGGTAGTGCATTCTGTAACTGTGTAATGTTGTAGTGTGATAAAGTAGTTAGGTCAGTGTTCTAATCCCAGACGTACTAAGTGTGTGTGTGTGTTTGTGTGTATTTGTCCCCATCTGCCTGAGGACTGAATAATGCTTTTAGACTGCTTACACTCCATACAATTCCTATACCCACCTTTGGCAAGGCTGATGATGTCACCCACATAGAAATACACCTCTGGGGTGCTGTGACCCAGTAATCTCGGAAGCGCGTTCTGTAACTGTGTAATGCTATAGTGTGATAAAGTAGTTTGGTCGGTGTTCTATTCCTAGACTTGCCAAGCGTGTGTGTGTGTGTGTGTGTGTGTGTGTGTGTGTGTGTGTGTGTGTGTGTGTGTGTGTGTGTGTGTGTGCTTGTCCCTATCTGCCAGAGGACTGAATAATTCTTTTAGACTGCTCACACTCCATACAATTCCTATACCCACCTTTGGCAAGGCTGATGATGTCACCCACCTAGAAATATACCTCTGTGAGTGCTGTGACCCAGTAATCTCAGTAGCAAGTTCTGTAACTGCGTAATACTGTAGTGTGATAAAGTAGTTAAGTCGGTGTTCTAATCCCAGACTTGCCAGCTGTGTGTGTGTGTGTGTGTGTGTGTGTGTGTGTGTGTGTGTGGGTGTGTGTCTGTCTGCGTGAGACAAGTGTAGTGCTTTGTAGAGTATGCACTCTCTGTACAAATCACATGACCACCTTTGTCAATCTTGCTGTTGTCACCCACCTAGGTATACACCTGTAGGTGTGCTTTAACTGAGTACTTGCCATAGCACATGCCCTAAAAGCGTATTGCTGCAGTGTGATACGGTAGGTATGGGGTTCATATACAGGGCATGGCAAGTGTGTGTGTTTGGCTGTCAAAAGCCTGTGTAGAGTTGTCTGTGTGTGTCTAACCACTGGACATGTTGGGGAGCAGATTTTTTAGTTTTCCTATATGGTGTCCGTCTTATGACACACTGGCCACCTCACGAGGAGTACAGCTGTCAGTCAGCCATGGGACTGTGTTGGCAAGCCATACTCCTACATCTGGCAAAAGGCCTGGTGAACAAAGTATGCAACCCTACTAGTACCTGGTATATGTCCTGCACCCATGTGCCATACACAAACACACTTGCCTAGGATATCCCACTATTACTAGTACCATGCACATTGATGACAGATAGTAGGCATGGTGTGAATGCAGTGGGCTGCAGTGGACATGGCACCCTGTACAGTGGTACAATAGGCACATATTTGCGGACATTGTGCCTTCATTATGTTCCCCACTGGATGCCTGCAACATATGTGGTGCCATCAAATGTGATCCACAGAGGCCATACAATGCCGTACACATGTGCTCTGTATGGACCAATGCCACTGACACCAGGGAATACCTGTATCATACTATCAATGCAGGTGCAGGGTCAACCTGCTCACTATAAGCAGGTTTTGCCACACCAGGCCAGTATTGGCATATCTGGGGATAACAGTCTGTGTACACAACATGTGCCTGCCAAACCAGGTACACCTGTACATGTCACTGTACAGTATTGTGGGATATACACATCACAGTCAATGTCCATGTGAAGGACTATCAAACACAGACATGGCATGCATTGCAAAGCTATGGCCATACACATTGGTAACCAGGATATCAGGGCAGATCATGCAGTACCCATCTGTGTGGGACATTGCAGACACAAGACCCCTGTACTGCACTGCACACCATTGTCGGGTGATGCAATGCCAAGGATTACCCCTCACCCGGCCTTGTACAGCCATCTTGCACAGCCAACCACTACACATCCATGAAGCAATGCATACATGCATGTCAGTACTGGCACTTTGTGTCTGCATGTGGGTTATGATGCTCCCAAAGGAAATAAGCCAGCAAGTGTGGAGAGTGCAAATATCATCATTTAATTAAACACCAGGGAAAAATCCCCTGAATATAACAATTGTAGTACATCCAAACCAGTTTCGGCTTCACAGAGCCTTCTTCAGTGGATAACAAACATACAAAATATTCACAACCAGATGTCTATATCTATATATATCTGGGTAAAAGACCCAAGAACCAATCACAACAGGCCTTTAATGATTAAAATTGGTCATTAAGACCAGGTGCAAACAGAGCTCCAAGTTTTACTATCCATTTCTTTTCTTTAAAGTTGAGCATATCATGCCAAGCTTTTTTATCTTTGCAAACACCTTTAATATGATCAATAACAATAAACTTAAAGGAAGCTGTAGTGTGTTTCAAACTGTGTTTGTAAAGAGCATTATTGGGTCGTTTGTTCTTAATGTCGCTAAGATGTTCACAAATTCTGAGGCGAAAAGATCTAGAAGTCTGCCCCACATAAAAAGCAGAACAAGTGCAGGTCACCAAATAGATGACCCATTGAGTACTACAATTGGCCCAAAATTTGATATCAAAAATCGTAGAGGTATTCTTACTGGTAAATTCCCGGGTTTGTGAAACATAGACACAATAAGAGCAATGACCACATGGTGTACATCCTAGGACTGGTCCCCCTCTAAGAGATGTTTGAATGGACCAAGTGGAGTCTAAAGTAGGCCTCTTATAATGGCTAAGCCTAGAGCCTATTGTCCGCCCCCTTCTAAATGAAAAACAGCATCTATCTCTAAGGAAAGGGTGGAGTTTTTCTTCAGCCATCAAAACATTCCAATGCCTCTGAATAATGTTAGTAAAACCCTTTGAGTTACATCCATAAGTTGTGAACAATCTTATGGGTTGTTGGGTCACATCCTTCTTCCTGTCTTTATAGCACAATAAATCTTGCCTATTCAAATTGGAAGCCCACCTTTTTGCCAAATTTACAGTACCTGGACGATAACCCCTCTCTAAAAATCTATGGGCAAGGTCAACCCGAGACTTAGTATAGGACTGTTGGTTGGAACAAATTCTTCTGGCCCTTAGAAATTGAAATTTGGGTATATTCTGGATGATATGTTGTGGGTGGAAGCTGGAAGCATGTAACAGGGAATTGAATTCCGGAAATTTTCTAAATATTGTAGTGGATAACGTATCATCCATATTTCTATTGATATCTACATCCAAAAGAACAATTTCGGATCTATGGAAGGTCAACTTGAATTCAATTCCCCATATATTATCATTTAGATAGTCCAAAAACTCCTTAAGATAGTTTTCATCCGCCTTCCACACCAACCAACAATCATCCAGATAACAGCGCCAGATATCCATCTCACACATATAAATATTGTGGTTTGGGTCGTAAATCATAATCTCCTCTAAGTATGCCATAAAGAGATCTGCATAAATGGGTGTAAAAGATGCACCCATTGTGGTCCCCTTCTTCTGCCAGAAGCATTGATTTTGATAATAAAAAACATTACTGGTTAACACATATTCGGTCAAACATACCAAAAAGGTGTTGAAACCAGGTTTATAAAGCCCCGTTCTGCCCAACCAATAGTCCAAAGCTTGTAGACCCGCCCAATGTGGAATGTTGGTATACAGAGAGGTGATGTCCAGAGTGCATAATAACCAATGGGATTCAAGTTGTGTATCATCCAGTATGTCCAAGAACTGGGTGGTATCTTGAATTCTTGCTCTAATATGGGGCAGTAGTGGTTTTAGATAATATGTCAGATATTTCGATAATGGTTCAGTAAGGGACCCTTGTCCAGCGACAATGGGTCGACCTGGTGGATTCATGGCCTGTTTGTGTATCTTGGGCAACATATAGAGATATTGTTTGTTAGGAGATGCAACCATAAGTTGTTCCTTTATAGCCTGTGTAATAATGCCCTCCTCAATAGCTTCAGTCAAAAATTGTTCAATCTTCTGTTGAAAATGGGGAGATGGATCCAAAGGCATAAACATAATATTCTTTGTCACCCAATTGTCTCATAGCCTCTTCATTATAAGTGGCCTTATCCAAAACCACCACTGCCCCACCTTTGTCCGCTTGAATAATAACCAAGTTCTTATTGTTGACAAGTTCCTCAAGACTAAGTATTTCATCCATGGACAAATTATTATATGAAATAGGAAAATCCCTAAGGTTACAATGTAAATCCTTTAACACATTTTTAAGAAAGACACCCACTAAATGTGTCATAGGTGGGTTAAAGGTAGATTTCTTAAACATTCTTAAACAGTATACCAACATTCCACATTGGGCGGGTCTACAAGCTTTGGACTATTGGTTGGGCAGAACGGGGCTTTATAAACCCGGTTTCAATACCTTTTTGGTATGTTTGACCGAATATGTGTTAACCAGTAATGTTTTTATTATCAAAATCAATGCTTCTGGCAGAAGAAGGGGACCGCAATGGGTGCATCTTTTGCACCCATTTATGCGGATCTCTTTATGGCATACTTAGAGGAGATTATGATTTACGACCCAAACCACAATATTTATATGTGTGAGATGGATATCTGGCGCCGTTATCTGGATGATTGTTGGTTGGTGTGGAAGGCGGATGAAAACTATCTTAAGGAGTTTTTGGACTATCTAAATGATAATATATGGGGAATTGAATTCAAGTTGACCTTCCATAGATCCAAAATTGTTTTTATGGACGTAGAGATCAATAGAAATATGGATGATATGTTATCCACTACAATATTTAGAAAATTTCCGGAATTCAATTCCCTATTACATGCTTCCAGCTTCCACCCACAACATATCATCCAGAATATACCCAAATCTCAATTTCTAAGGGCCAGAAGAATTTGTTCCAACCAACAGTCCTATACTAAGTCTCGGGATGACCTTGCCCATAGATTTTTAGAGAGGGGTTATCGTCCAGGTACTGTAAATTTGGCAAAAAGGTGGGCTTCCAATTTGAATAGGCAAGATTTATTGTGCTATAAAGACAGGAAGAAGGATGTGACCCAACAACCCATAAGATTGGTCACAACTTATGGACGTAACTCAAAGGGTTTTACTAACATTATTCAGAGGCATTGGAATGTTTTGATGGCTGAAGAAAAACTCCACCCTTTCCTTAGAGATAGATGCTGTTTTTCATTTAGAAGGGGGCGGACAATAGGCTCTAGGCTTAGCCATTATAAGAGGCCCACTTTAGACTCCACTTGGTCCATTCAAACATCTCTTAGAGGGGGACCAGTCCTAGGATGTACACCATGTGGTCATTGCTCTTATTGTGTCTATGTTTCACAAACCCGGGAATTTACCAGTAAGAATACCTCTACGATTTTTTATATCAAATTTTGGGCCAATTGTAGTACTCAATGGGTCATCTAGTTGGTGACCTGCACTTGTTCTGCTTTTTATGTGGGGCAGACTTCTAGATCTTTTCGCCTCAGAATTTGTGAACATCTCAGCGACATTAAGAACAAATGACCCAATAATGCTCTTTACAAACACAGTTTGAAACACACTACAGCTTCCTTTAAGTTTATTGTTATTGATCATATTAAAGGTGTTTGCAAAGATAAAAAAGCTTGGCATGATATGCTCAACTTTAAAGAAAAGAAATGGATAGTAAAACTTGGAGCTCTGTTTGCACCTGGTCTTAATGACCAATTTTAATCATTAAAGGCCTGTTGTGATTGGTTCTTGGGTCTTTTACCCAGATATATATAGATATAGACATCTGGTTGTGAATATTTTGTATGTTTGTTATCCACTGAAGAAGGCTCTGTGAAGCCGAAACCGGTTTGGATGTACTACAATTGTTATATTCAGGGGATTTTTCCCTGGTGTTTAATTAAATGATGATATTTGCACTTTCCACACTTGCTGGCTTATTTCCTTTGGATTTTGCTTCATATTGCCGTGCAAGGGTTCTACTTGCATCTGTGTTTGGACTTTATGATGCTCCCAACCACAGTCACTCCCAGTATAACCCTCGTTGGTATATCAACAGATGTCAAGCACTTTCACATGCCCTAGCCCATAGAACCTCCAGATATCCCCTGTGGTGCATGTAGTCCTGTGCATTACTGCAGTGTGGCAAACTAAGTAGTTAGGTTGTGTATTTGTGGCCCTGGCAAAGAGTGTCAATGCTTGTCCATTAGAGAGTGTGGTTGTGTTGACAATGGCATACGTTCACGTGGACAGCCATGTGTGCCACACCTAATGTATGTCTACTATATCTCTGTTGCAGATGTCACTTACCTACACACACATGTTATGACAGCACAGCAACATGTCGCCTTTGTGGCACATGTAGTAACGTCATGCACATGTAATAGTAATGAGTAGTCAGTCAGGTGTTTAACCTCTGTACTGTTAGGCGTGTGGCAGACGATGCTTAGGGTTAAGTCTCCAAGCCCTTCCCTGGTGTACTTTGCCTGTCCCACCCACCCACTCTTTGGTGGATGTGAAGGAGTACACTTGCACAGCAGCAGCATATGTATTGTAAGTGATGGACATGGTCAGGTGATGGCCTCTACACCTAGTGCAGTCCTCCTCTAGCTGATTGCATGTGGTACAGCTCTGATGGTGTTCCCATAGCCATCCACATGAAAAACACATTACACTATCTAGGGTAAACATGTTATTTGGCAATGACAGTCGCTGTGAGTGGTACCTGGATGTGGTGTTTTGACACGGCATCACAGATGATATCTAGATGTACCTCAATCATTTTCCACAGTGGAAAATAGCCTAAAGACAGGAGGGTGATGTGCCACACATGACTACAGCATGTAAGTGTAGCTATGCTGCATTGAGACTACTGCCTGTTTAACATGTGTGTGGTAATGGCTATTCTGCATGTTATAATACAGACATGACAGTACTCTGTTCATGAGGGACCCCCATCTGTAGGGCCATCTGTGAACTGGTCAGTGTGTGCAACCATTTATTTCCTGTGTTACACAATGAGCGCACATCTGTGCACAGCACAATCAAGGTGTGAGGATTGCAGACAGTACGTGATGATAGGGATGTGTTACTGCCATTGCATCCCTGACTGGACATGTGTCACATGAGACAGTGGTATGACAGACACTGTCTGGGGTTCCCAGTGACAAGCCAATAATGGGCAACTGTTCATAGCTGCAGTCACATGTCTACTACACATTGTACAGATGGCATGCAGTATATATGCATGTGTTGTGCTCCCTCTGAAAATGTATACCATCTATTGTGTTGGGTTGATGGTGATATCTATGCATACTGTTGAAGGTAATCCAGTATGCTGTTGTGTTGGGTTGATGGTGTTATCTATGCATACTGTCATAGGTGATCTGTATGTTGTTGTCTATCACTAAGCCATATGTGGGTTTAAACTGCAACACCATAGGCTGAATGGGTTGGGAGGTCCCGGCAGAACCTCCTGTCCCACTTCAGCTGACCAGGGCACCAGGCACTAGTATATATGGGGCCCAACCTTGCACATCAACCTCTGTTGGCTCTGCACCACCTTCTGGTGGTACCACCACTGAGGATGGAGCATGTCCCCCCTGGGAGTGAGACCAGACAGGTACATGTCTGCTGTCATGTGGTCCGAGACATGTTGCATTGGTGGCTCACTATGGGGTTCCACAGCCAGATACACCAGCTCAAGGGCGGAGTGTCACATTTACAGGGTGATGCTGCCCCTCCTGGACAGCCCCCAGCACTGCCTCCTTTGCAGCTGTTTAGGTGCAGTGGAATTTACCCATGGCTGGGGACCTCTGTCTCACTGTTCCCATGGGCTTGTGAATGCCGAACACCCATCCCCATCCGGGGTGTGTACCCCTCACATGTATCATATACCAATCCTGTATGCTGTCTTTTCTGTGATCCTACCTATCCTCCACGGCCATACCTACACTCCTTCCTCTACATCCGACCCTCACCTATGGAAACATAAGGCCAATTGGCTCCTAGAACAACATCTGCCCTATACATAGCTGTCCATTACACACATGTGCCCACTGGACACATGAAACTCTTGTAATATGCATCACAACATACTCCTGTTATCCTCACCCATGTCCATCAAGCGCACGATCCTGGTATGCACATCACTCCTACATGGTCCAGCTACACATGATGATGATGACCCCATTGTACACACAACACTACCTGTCCCTCTATGGTTACCCCATTTACCTTTATCATGATGATGATGATGTTGCACACAGCACCTTGCAAGAGTACTGTTCACACATAATGACTGGACAGGTACTGTTGTGTTAATGTGCATTACATGCACAGAGTGATGTATACGGCCAATGTACAACTATTTGTGTGTATGAATGACACATGTCTATCTGAGGGAGTCTTGAGATCACATACAGCAACACCACTATATAATACAGGCGTCACTGGTGTTTCCCATTTCATTTGTTTGTAATGCTTTGTTGCCACATGGTATATTCCTGATATATCTCTATATATGTATGTACCTATATGCCGGACATAAAAACTCACATATGCATCTACATGATGGGATACATTCCTATAGTGTTGAATGACTGCGCTGTATGATATGTTTGTGGTACTGTCCATTGTCTGTATATCTGCCATGGCATATTGGTAATTCATATTAGCTGTGCGCGCAGGGTCCTGGTTCCGACCCTTGCAAAGGACATTTATTTGGTTGCAGGGTAGAACAAGCCCATTGGATACGGAGGTAGTAAGGCACATTAAAGCAGTTGGGAGCGGGTGTGCGTGGGTTTGCATGGTGTTAAGCACTGCTGACCTCTGGTTACAGCTTCTTACACTTGGTTAGCCTCTACATTGCTTTACCAGTGCAATACTCGCATACAGGTAGCCAAACAGGCTTACACCCGCTCACTCCCGCACTTGCAAATGCACCGACATTGGTGCTTGCATCTGTCATTCACACCCCTGGGTGGGGGCGAGGACCACAATATTACCTTGTGATGCCTATTACACCGGACTACATGACTACAGTATCGGGAATGGCTGCCCATTAGGCGACGGCATGGCGTTCAACTGTACGGAATCAGCGGCTTGTCCAGTGAGTTAATCATATGATTTGTGTGTTCCTCATACAATCTGGCTGATACATGGGAACTGAGACTCTTCAATACAGACAAGTAATTGGGTTTTGGGAGCCACATCCATCGGCCGAGTCATGCTACTGCCTACCTATTATAGGTTTGTCACCTTTTCAGTTGGCCAAGGTGGGACTTTAGGGTTAACACCTGTCCCACTTTGCGAGGGACAGCCCCTCTTTAGGCAGTTGTGTCCTGCAAAAGTAATCAAGACATAGCAAATTTCCTGATTACAGGACAATATTATATTCTACATTTCTTTAATAATTGCATAAAACAGTTATTTTATATATGAAACTTCTATATGTTATGTGAAGTAGCATAAGAAATTCAAATGTTACTAGAATAAGCTTTTATTTGTGCAAATAAGTATAATTCTGTACTATGCACGGCTGTAGGTATGTTTTGTCGTGGAAAGTCTGACATTTCTACAGAACATGCCCCACTTTGGCCATTTGGAAAGGTGGCAACCCTATAGGACCTGTATGTAGAGACATCAGATTTTGCAGGGCAACACATACCCACAGCCAACACTGTTTTGCTGAAATAAAAGGTCATTCTTGTAGCATTATAGTTGCTTATACTGTTTCTTATAACATGTAGGTGTTTCAATATAAATTAATTGTTTTATGCAACTACTACAGACAATATAGGACATCTTTGCCCTAAATCACAGGACATTTGCCATATTTACATTTATTTTGCAGGACACAACTGCCCAAAGAGGAGTGTCCCTCACAAAGGTGAACAGGTTGTAACCCCAACCCTATTATTCTATCATCTTTCTAAGGTAGTCGGCAGAACATGCACTTTCTCTCACTAACAGACCTCTCATACGAATGGGGAAGAATGAACACTGAATCAGGGACACTGCATAACAACCTCAGGGACACTTTTAGAAGTTTGGTGCTATTAACCTGACACATTGACAGACCTGGAGCACATATGTATTCATACACATTGTCTGAGGTACATGCTGTTTATGACTCTTACATGTTGTCATGATTCATTACATGTATTTTGCCACCTTTCCTCCTAATATGACTAGTTCTAGGAGGGTTTAGTTGAGACTCTGTTAGATTCTGAGTCGTAATCATGGACGTCCCTGGTAATCGGGAACAGTTCAATGATATGGTCCCTATGTGTTCCCCCAATGGTTTACTGACTATCCAGTAGATGTGCTCTTAAGGTTTGGGAGGTATGGGCATCTGCTATACTCACATTGGAATATTACTTACCTCCACGGGGCGGTCCTAATACGTCTCTGCCAGCCAACACCTGCACACTTAGGCCCATAATCGCATACCCATAGGTCTCCTACCTGCCACTCCTCTACAGCACTCATCCTTACTGTGGGTGCAGGTGGGTATGAACACACCCCTACACACTGCCCACTCTCCCCGTGTTGGGACACATGTCGTACGTTGTGTCAACCCATGTGTTATCAGGCTTGCACAACCTACTGGTCTGTGTACAGCTACATCCTGGTCTCAGCAATCTTTACAGGGCTTGGCTACAAGAACAAAATTTTTAGTGTCTCACAAGGGACATCGCTGTCCATGTTTAAAGTGTAAACCTTGTAGATCTCTCCCACTGGTAGTTTCCTGCCGGTGGTCTGGGAAGCAGTGGTGTATTTACCTTTATTGCGTGTCTGCATGTCTCACTGGCCTACCTGGGAGGTGGGAGGTAGACATTTGTTTATTGGACCTCCCGCCAACATATGCCCGGTCTGAACATATGTTACCCGTAACAGCTGTAATATAACCTAGGTATATACATGTGTATATTTACTGTAACATATATATATCTATTTACATTAATATATACAGATATATCTGCATATGTATGCATACATGCATATTCATATCTTGCTGTATATATATATATATATATATATATATATATATATATATATATATATATATATATTTGTGTGTGTGTGTGTGTGTGTGTGTGTGTGTGTATATATATATAAATATATATATATATATATATATATATATATATATATATATATATATATATATATATATATATATATATAAAAAATCTATCAACATATGGGTCTATGGTTGTCTGCATATGTATAGAGCATATGTGGGTATGTATCTGTATTCTTTCTCTGTATGTATATATTTGTACTATGGCGGAGAGAAGCATATCTCTATCTCGCTATGGGTACATATACACACACATAGCTCTACTTATATATGTCTACATCTGGTTATTCCGTTCCATGCCATATAGATTACACTTTGCTTTAATGGGTCTCACAGTGGGTGTGGCTGCTCATTGGGAACGCCTCTGCTCAATGAACACATTTGCTTGCATCCCTAGGGCTGTCCATATTGCCCAACATCAGCCAACACCTGCACACCTAGACCCATAAGTAGCTACCCATAACTCCCACACCCTCGCCTTCTTGACAGCACCCATCCTTACTCGGGGACCTGGTGGGTTCAGGACACACCACTACATGCTGCCCACTCTCCACTTCACGGGACCCATTTCATACAATTGTCCCGGCCCATGGGTAAACTGGGTTACCCACCATTTTATTCTGAGTCTGTATACACCGCGGACAAAATGGATGATCTATCGCATTCCATGGTTTGGCCAGTTTTTGGGGAGTCCCGCAAGGGACACTCCAGTATGTGTTCCATGATTAGAATCCACAGGTTTACTGTGTCCCCCCATCTCGGGTGTATTCTGCTCAGTGGACACTTTACATTGCTTGCGTGTATAGTTCCCATGTCCGGCTGTAGGAGGGGGTGGAAGGGCATGCTGCATGTGTCATGTGTCTTGCCTGGGCTCCTCACTTCCATTGCCATAGCCTGTGAACAAATGTCATTCCTGTGTGCTTTTTCCTATCATAGCTGTATATCTCTATATATCTACACGCACACACACACACACACACATATATATATATATATATATATATATATATATATGTATGTATTTATATATGTGCATATATGTGTGTACGTATATATATATATATATATATATCTATGAATATATACATCTGTGTGTCTGTAAACCAATACAGTCTCCACTCATACGCACTTATACATGCGTAATGGTGTTTATATATGCTTCACCAGCATACTAGTGCTTTATTCATTATGACACCGACACTTCACTCCAGTTATCTTGTAATCAGTATTCAGCACTTTATACAGCAGACAGATGTTGAAATATGTTCATGTACGATTACCGATGGTAATTGGAATGTGATACAGTGTGATTCAACCTGTCCCTCTTCTGCACAGCCTATTATTCCATCTACTGTCGATATTTGTACGTGCACATTCCTATTATTTATGTCAACGAATAGAATACATGTGTTACAGAAAATGTACTTCAACATATTGTTGTCTGCATGTGTGTATGCGTATATACCTATTACGAACTAGCTGACCTCCACAGGACAGTCCATTAGAACTGGGCCATCCAACCCCGGCACGCCTGGATCCATAATTGCATACCCAAATTTCCTCCACCCCACCCATGTTGAATTTACATGTGTAACATCCATTATCCACTTATCGCAGCCATGACACACCTTTACACATTGCCCTCTCCAGAGCGTTTGGGACCCTACACACATTTTGTTCCACCTCGTGTATTCACAGGGTCTCCCGCCATGTAGATTTGCACATACATGCCTTTCCTGGGGTCATGGATTATGGCCATTTGCGCTTTACAATTTTTGGTGGTCCCAGCATGGACTACATTCTGTCTGTGTGTAAAGTAGACTTCGCAATTCAACAATGTTACTCCCACTGGTAAAACCCTGCCTGTGTTGTGAGTAGCGGTGCTCTGCTCACTCCTGGGCAGCTTTTTTTGACATACCCTGACAGCACTATATAATACCATAATTGCTCTTGATTCCCTTCACATCCCTTGTGCATGCTTTATTGTTACGATGTCCATTCTTCATATATATATATATATATATATATATATATATATATATTTCATGTATGTAGATATATATCTATACACACACACACACACACATATATATATATATATATATATATATATATATATATATATATATATATATATATATATATATATATATATATATATATATATATATATATATATATATATATATATATATATATATATATATATATATATATATATATATATATATATATATATATATATATATATATATATATATATATATATATATATATATATATATATATATATATATACGGGTCACTTTCATTTGGTTGACAACTCATTTGATCTAAACTCATTTGGTCGACAGTTTATTTGGTCGACAGCCAGTATTCAAGGCAAAAACCTGGGATTTGCCCCGCTCCCCAATGCTGTGCAACCCTGGAGATGACATATATAGTTAGGGGCGGTGTGGGGGGCACAGCCCCCCACATTGGGGGGTGTGGGGCACGAAGCCCCCCCCCCCACCTATTTCCATTTAAAAACATGAAAATACAACAAAAACTACACATTTTAAATGAAAATAGGTGGGGGGCTTTGCCCCCCACACCCTCCCAACTATATATATCAACTCCAGGGTTGCACGACATTGGGGAGGGGGGAAAAATCCCAGTTTTTTGCCTTGAATACTGGTTGTCGACCAAATGAACTGTCGACCAAATGAGTTTAGATCAAATGAGTTGACTATATATATATATATATATATATATATATATATATATATATATATATATATATATATATATATATATATATATATATATATATATATATATATATACATATATATGTATATATGTACATTTTCTATGCTGGGAGCTGCTTACACCCGTGCAGGCGCACTCACCTATGCTTACTGTGCGTTACATAAGTTTACTGACGCTTATTTGTGCTTACTTGTGCCTTATTCATTATGACAGTACCACTTTGATTGAAGGGATCTGGTTAATAGTCCCATGCGATACACACATTCACTTTTACATGTCTAAATGTCGGCTTTACAGCAGAGCGACATTCATTCCACAAGGAAAATAATATGTGCTATAGTCGAACTTGAACCGTGAATGCCTGTTCGTTAGGCGGATGCTCTAACCACTACACTATTGGTGTTCTGCTTCATTTATATGTATACCCATGGTTCATAGTTACTCGAACACATGCCTTAACACTTCACTTACACAGCAGGCATCCATTTTCCTGTTGGGAAAACCACACTTCTACACATGCGCCATTCTCTACTGCTCTGGACCCGTGCCGCATGTTTACTCACTCCGAAGATATTCAGACCTCCAAAGCCTATAGTCCTGGCATGTAAATCTGTTTGATTGTCAGGGTGTTCATGTGGTTGTCTGAGTTTAGGCTTGTCTGACTGTGGACCATGACAGTCCTGCTTGAAAGTCATATTTAGCACATGGACAAGGTTACTTCTGCTGTTAACATCCTACCTGTGGTTAGAGAGGCAGGGAGTTTTGCCATCTCTTGCCAGTTATATTCCTTTATTTGGTAAAACGACAAGACTTTGCAGGCAGACAAATACCCACAGCCAGTACAAAAGAAAGGACCTAATGCCTAATTGACAGCTTATTCTTGTAGCATTTTAGTTGCCTATTCAGTTTCTTATGACATTTAGGTGTTTCAGATACAGAATAACTGTTTTATGCAGCTATTACATAAATATTGGACATATTTTTGTCATTAAATCTTAGGACATCTGCCATTTGACACTAAGTGTACAGGACACAACTGCCCAAAGAGGGACTGTCTCTCACAAAGTGGGACAGGTGGTTACCCTATATGTGTGTGTGTGTGTGTGTGTGTGTGTGTGTGTGTGTGTGTATACATATATATATATTATGTATGTATGTACATACGCATGCATACACATCTATATGATTTAATTACTTTGATCATACTGTTGAATGACTATGCTGTCTGCTATGTTTGTGATAACATCGACGTTAGGTATAACTGCCGTGACTTATTGGTAAATCACATTGATTGTTATGTGTAGGGTCCTGGCGTCGGGCCTGGCTGACACAGTATATTGTGTCGCTGGGTGAAACAAGGGCCATTGGAAAAAGGGTGAGTACAACACTTTTCAGCTGTGGTTTTCCGTTTAACCGCCGATTCCCATCACGCAAAATCCGTCTACATTCTTACTGTGATACGTCATCCCAGTACACATTTAATTGGTATTATATCGTTATACAGCATAAAATTCGCAAGATATGCTCGTATACAGATTACTCGGCATAAATGGTGTGTGCTGCAGTCGAACTGGCAACGTCTGCTTGATAGTTGGATGCTCTAACCACTACACTATTGGTGTTCTGCTTCAAGTATATGTATACCCATAGTTCATGGTTACCCGAACACACGCCTCAACACAACACTAACAAAGCAGGCATCCATTTTCCTGTTGGGAAAACCGCACTACTACACATGCGCCATTCCCTACTGCTCTGGACCCTTGCCGCATGTTGACTCACTCAAAGTATATTCAGACCTCCAAAGCCTATAGTCCTGGCACATACGTGTATTTGATTGTCAGAGTGTTCATGTGGTCATCTGGGTTTAGACTTGTCAGACTGGGGACCGGGATTGTCCTGTACCTAGATGAAAGTCAGGTTTAGCACAGGGACATTGTTAGTCCCACTTTTAGCGCCCTACCTGTGGTTGGGGATGCAGAGGTGTGCTCACCTCTGCCCATCCTGATATAACAACACTAAATATTAAGGGGGGGTTCCACTGCTGTTTCCCTTCACATTTGTTATGACTGATATATTGTGACCATGTTCATTCTTTATATATATATATATATATATATATATATATATATATATATATATATATATACATACACATGCATATACACCTACATGCTTATTTATATTTCCCATACTGTTGAATCACCGCCACTTACTGTCGTGCATACCCACTTACGTCTAGGGTTGCCACCTTTTCAAATGGCCAAAGTGGGGCATTTTCGGGACACACATCAGAGTTTACAGGCTGACACATACCCATGGTCAGTACAAAGGTTAGAACTTTACTTATTTGTCTAAATGAAAGCTTATTCTTGTAGCAGTTTAGTTGCTTATTCTGTTTCTTGTAACATTTAAGTATTTTACATACAGAAATAACTGTTTTATGCAACTGTTACATGAAATATGGGACATAATTATTTCCTACAATCACAGGACATTTGCCATTTTATTATTTTTGGTCAGGACACAACTGCCCAAAAAGGGACTGTCCCTCGCAAAGTGGGACAGGTGGTAACCCTACTTACGTCTCCTTTAAAGTGCCTTAATCACCCTATATCCGACTGCCACTATGCAAATGTGTAAGGTATATATTCCCGATAATGCACATGGGAAGTAGTGCATCATGGTCAGGTGTTTAATCCCGGGTCATAGGTTCTGCAGGACCGGCTGGAGGCTGAGCAGTCTTGTGGACAACTACTGCTCATACAACTTGTGTCCAGATGTCTACAGGACTGGACATCGTGTCGTGACCCCAAGTCTAATGGTTAGACTAGATACTTATCCCATGAGGGATATCCAAAAATTGTGGGGACCAATGACCTATATTCTTTTGGCTTCATGAAAATGAGGTAGGGTTATACATGCAAGGGATACATAGTTTGCAATCCTGAGACTGCCTAGGGTGAGACTGTCTACTAGATATGAGTAGGGGTCACTATGTGCAGATATGGCTGCGCCAAGCTAGCAGCCCGTGTATGGCTAGTTTTGGTGGACGTTCAGGTAGGGGGGGTGTGCTGTGGAAGGGATGATGGGTATTCAATTATGTATCCAGGTGTTTTGGGGTTGGATGGCTCAGTTCAGGCCAGACCATTATGTGGGTATGTGCTGGTAACGTTTCTGTACATGTGTATCGCACATTTTAATGTTCATATGTTTGTGGGATTGTGTTCTACAGTATGGCTTGTCAGGTTGTATTGCAGATGTGAATGTTTGTTCTTTGATTTTCTTTCTGATTCACCCACTGCTCCCTCGTACACCTGCAGTTCACCTATTGTGCATCCAGCCCAGTCTCCCCTTGGCGAATTATTTCATTACCCATCAACCCCCACCCCCATATTCCACACACACCATCCATCCCTTCTCTGACTGATAGCCCATGGCACAGTCAACAGAACACATTGCGTACACTACATATCTCTGGTACCAATATGGTTGTGAGGACTACCCTAGCATTTTTGATCTTCCACATGCTGTACTTCACGCACATAGGTACACACAAATACTTATCTTTCATGACATGGTAGGTAGACCCAGGTTATACCTGTTCATCTTTGGGCCGTCCTGACAAGGACGACTTGGACCACAAATGAGCAGATATTGGGTGAATGCTCTGACCATTGGTAGGGTTGACACCTTTTCATATGACCAAAATGGGACATTTTCGGGACACACATCACATTTTACAGGCCAACACATACCCACGGTCAGTACAAAGGACAGTACTTTAGTTTTATGCCTAAATGTAATCTTATTGTTGTAGCAGTTTAGTTGCTTATTCTGTTTTGTTTAGTTGCTTATTCTAAAAAAATAAAGACAAACTAATGAAATAAGCAATGGATCCAAACCAACACCAGTAAACCACTGAGCCTTTAAAATGGGTAAATTTATTCAAACTGAAGTGCGTTTTATTCCGTACACTTTTCGTTAGAGCCCAAGCTCCAACTTCTTCAGAGAAAGTTTCAAACATTCGTACAACAAATACAATGTCAATAAATAAACTCTTATATAATTGAAACCAATTAATCAATTAATCTATTAAGTTTGAATTTAAAAGCACAACCTCACTCCTAAAAATTATTATTAAAAATTGTTATTAAAGGCATCAATTTATAAACATGTTTTTTAAAAAAATATATGTATACATGTATTCCAATGGAGAACAATGTTAAAAATTCATTAGATATAATAAAGAAAATAAATAAAATGAAATTCCCTG
This sequence comes from Protopterus annectens, assembly GCF_019279795.1. Taxonomy (NCBI): domain Eukaryota; kingdom Metazoa; phylum Chordata; order Ceratodontiformes; family Protopteridae; genus Protopterus; species Protopterus annectens. The sequence continues at coordinate 1,538,783,422 of NC_056744.1, forward strand.
CATGGGTTACCTACAGAAATGTACCTTACAGAAATATGTAACTCAGTGTAAACAAACATGGATTAATGAATTGTAATATTTATTTATTTAGAACTAAATAGATACATTTATTTATACTAACGGTAGTCTGTGTAGCTAAATGCAAGTAGATGTCTCTCTGCAGGACATATATGAAACAAATGTATACAATGTGCAGAAAATATACTGCATACAAAGAGCATACTGGGTTAATGATTCAGTAGGTGTTTAAAAGGGTATGTTTAACTAATGTTTATAAGTGTGTGTGTATGTGCACATGTACAAACACATATACACATATATACATATAAATATATATACACACGCATGTGCACAAATAGGTATATACACACACACACACACACACACACACACACATATACACGCACACACACATACATGTACCACTTGACAAGTACCATTTGACAAGAGGGCTCTACGTGGTTACAGACAGGATGTGTTCAAGTACCCAGGTGTGGCAGTATAGAAAGATAGGTAAGTAAACCTGTAGTGACCTAAATCAAAAATTGAAAATTAAAATTAAAGTAAAATAGTAAAAAATATGTATATATCTCTAACGATGAACTGTACTATGCAAATCCCACAGGAAACCCTGCGAGATTAATGAAATGTACTTATTGGATGGGCTTGTGTAGTTTAAATGGTCAAAACTAACACTGTTCACTACCTATCCAGATTTTTTTAATCTAAGAATGCATTTAATAGATGTCATTTCGTTTATTCCTGGGAATTGGCTTGCATTGGTTTTAAGCTGCCAAATGAGTTCCCTCCTTTCAAGTTTGAGTGACTCTGGCCCCCCTCTTTCATCTCTTGCTAGTTAGTCTATAGCACGAAACAAAAATTTATGCCCTTCATTCTCACTGTAATGTCTAGCTAAAGCATTGTCCAATTTACTCTTGTTAATACAGTTAATATGTTCGTATATTCGTTCTTAAAGTTTCCTATCTGTTTTGCCAATATAGAATGCTGTGCAGTGAGTGCACTTCGCTAAGTAGACCACCTGTCTACTTTGGCAATTAAATTTAACTTTAGATTGGCATGTATTGTTTCTTATTGTAAAATTGATTCCCTCATCTATATATTTACATTGCCTGCACATGTTACATTTATGCATGCCTGCTTTACTTGTAAAGGGTTGTCGATTACTTTCTAGGATTCCTTTTAAGTTAATTCCCCGTTTATACGTGATTTTTGGTCTACTGGGGATTATGGCATGAAAATGGCCATCATTGGTCAAAAGCTCCCAATTTTTTAAGACAATGTTCCTAATATCAATGGCATCTAGATTAAATGTCAGAATAAGTCCACCATGGAAGCTTGATTCCAGTTGTTAGCAATTTCTAACCTAACACTTTGTTGTTTTTCGTTCACATTTAATAAAGGGATATATTCGCCTGCCAGTCTTTTATTTTTAACTTCTTCAAATATGTTTTGGATGAATTTTAGAGGGTAGCCCCTTTGAAGGAAGAAGTTAGTTAAAGTAGAACATTCTTCCAAGAATTCATCTTCCCTGGTGGTCATCCTGGCTGCTCTCACCATTTGCCCTTTAACCACCGACTTCTTCTGGTGTTTTGGGTGGCAGCTGCTAAAATGTAGGAACATATTGGAATATGTATCTTTATGGTAGATCTTGGAAATATACTTTTTATTATGATGGTCCTTCCTTAAATTGACATCCAGATACTCTATCATATCTTTGTCAAATTTGTGAGTGAAACTAAGGAAATTAGTACTGTTATTGAAAATAGATATTAAATTTCCCACTTCGTCCTCAGATCCGTTAAATAGGATAAAAATGTTGTCTAGGAACCTTGTATAAAAAATGATGTTATCTTTAATTTGGGCGTTCGTTAGAACAAAAGATCTTTCCCAAAATGCCATAACAAGGTTCGCTAGACTTGCTCCACATGGGGAGCCCATCGCTACCCCAATCCCCTGATTGAAAATCTCCTTATTGAACATTAAATAGTTATATGATAGAACTGTGTCAATTAGTTCTTCTACTAATTTAATTTCATTAGTTGGAGCTCCCAAGATCTCCATCATGTGGCCCACCCATTCAATTCCAACTTCATGTGGAATGGAAGAGTATAAATCCTTCACGTCAACTGTGACAAAAAAGCTGTCAGCTAAGAAGCTTAAGTTATTAATGGCTTTAAGAAAGGAGCAAGAGTTCTTACATATTTGTCTCTCCATCTTGATGTATTTCTGAAGGACTCTGTCTACTACTTTGGTGCATGTGTACGTGATACTATTCCTGCCATCAACAAGCACTCTCATCGGTGGGTTGTTCACATTTTTGTGAACTTTAGGCACAACAAAAAGTACGGGGGTTCTTAGTGCTGGTTGTACTAAAAAATTGTACATGTCTCTGTCAATTCTAGCCTCAATATACAATTCTTCAATGAGTGCCCTTACTCTCATATGGGCCACATTCATTTCATTAATAGAGGCTTTTGAATAGGTGTTGTTTTCAAGAATATTGTACATTCTACTATTGTAATCACTAATTGACATGATTACTAACCCCCCTCCCTTATCCGGTTTCATAATTCTTATTGGTGCCTGTTTCAAAAGGTTTAAAATATCCCTTTGTTCCCTAGTGATGTTATGCTTGTAGTTGGAGTGGTCTTTCTTAGACTCTTTTAAGTTTCTCAGGTCCATTTCTGTAATTTTTTCAAATAGAGATAATAATGGGTGTAAAGGTGGATTATACACACTGGAAACGTAAAAGTCAGATTCAATGTTAAGGTCACTGCCCATCAAATTTAACAAATTGACTTTTCTTGTAAAAAGTTTCAAATCAATTAAAGTGGAAGCTACATCAAACTGTGTGGAAGGTATAAATGTATATCCTTTTGATAGTAGTTCCACTGTTTCAGTACCAATAGATAAATCAGTAAAGTTATATACTTTGAAGTCATGTCCAGAATTAAAAAGTATTTTACAAGTAGGGGGCTGTTCAGGAAAATAGTCACTGTTAGCCCCTAATATTACCACTTCTTCCTCCTGTTCCTCGTCTGCCTGTTGTTCCTTGTAGTTACACGAGAGGCTGTGTTCTGAAAATTTCGAGTACTGGAAGTAGTGGTGTTGGTATTCTGTTTCTGAACCCCAGTGGTGTTAGTATTGTTACTATTGCTCTGGTTGTTATTGTTTTTATTGTTGTTGTTTTGTTGCTGGGCAATCCTCTCGCTTCTCCTATTAGCAAATGTCCCTTCATGGTGGGGGTCTAATTCTCCGTCACTAGTTGACCCCATCGGTTCAACTTGGAGTAGTTGACCTCTCTCCAGAGGCAAATTCTGGGGGTTAAAGTTGGTGGTATCTTTAAGTGTCAGTCTCTGTACAGTCGGTGGTCTAGGGTAGGCTTTCCCTTCGTTATATTCTTTAATGTCTGTTGATTTTCTTAATTTTAGTTAGATTAAGTTTAGACAAGTAGTCGTCTATGCTGGAGAAACATCTGTCGTATTCAAACCTATACCTAGCGAAGCTGGTATCAGTTGTTATAGCTTTATCCAATTCCTCTATTTCCTTAAGTAAAGCATTAATTGTTGACTGGTACTGCTCACATAGTAAATCTAATAATTCAAATCCATGTTTATCAAACAGGGATATCAATGCCAAATGGAATTGAGAGCCCTCAATTAACCCTGTTGGGAATGTCCACTGCCTAAGACCTTTAGGTACTATTTTCAGTCTTAGGCACTCATGAAAGTAAGCTACCTCTAATTGTAGCTTACGTACTTTGCATAATTTTCCATCAAAGTCATTTAACTTTAGAGATAAATAATTTCTTACCTCTTGTTCTGTCCTTGTGCTGTTAGCCCCGTGGGCTTCGGTAAATGTAAATGTTCGTTGTAACCAGCTGCCAAGAGGTACTTGGGTTCTATCATCCGTTCCACATTGCGCATTAGAATCCATCACTGGTCTGGAGCCGTTAGGAGAACTGTTTGTGCTGTTAGAACTAACGCTGCCATGAGGGAAAACAGGCAGCGTATTAGGATCCCTTTGAAATGCCCCTTCGGGTCCATTACCTCGGGAATTCCTCGATTCATCTTGGATATGGAAAGCATTGTCCATCCTTTGTGAGAGAGATTCGACTCTCCGTGAAAGTAGCCCGATAAGGACCGTAAGGTTTCCCTCGTTCTCGCCGTCGTTAGAAATAGACGTAGGCATAGGTGTGGAACTACTGGGCAGCGGATCCATAAAGTTAAAACTGGCGACTCCAAAAAACAAAGACAAACTAATGAAATAAGCAATGGATCCAAACCAACACCAGTAAACCACTGAGCCTTTAAAATGGGTAGATTTATTCAAACTGAAGTGCGTTTTATTACACTTTTTAGAGCCCAAGCTCCAACTTCTTCAGAGAAAGTTTCAAACATTCGTACAACAAATACAACGTCAATAAATAAACTCTTATATAATTGAAACCAATTAATCAATTAATCTATTAAGTTTGAATTTAGAAGCACAACCTCACTCCTAAAAATTATTATTAAAAATTGTTATTAAAGGCATCAATTTATAAACATGTTTTTTAAAAAATATATATATACATGTATTCCAATGGAGAACAATGTTAAAAATACGTTAGATATAATGAAGAAAATAAAATTAAATTAAATTCCCTGCATGGGTTACCTACAGAAATGTACCTTACAGAAATATGTAACTCTGTGCAAACAAACATGGATTAATGAATTGTAATATTTATTTATTTAGAACTAAATAGATACATTTGTTTATACTAACGGTAGCCTGTGTAGCTAAATGCAAGTAGATGTCTCTCTGCAGGACATATATGAAACAAATGTATACAATGTGCAGAAAATATACTGCATACAAAGAGCAAACTGGGTAAACCAGGGTATACCGTTAGTATAAACAAATGTATCTATTTAGTTCTAAATAAATAAATATTACAATTCATTAATCCATGTTTGTTTACACAGAGTTATATATTTCTGTAAGGTACATTTCTGTAGGTAACCCATGCAGGGAATTTCATTTTATTTTATTTTCTTCATTATATCTAACATATTTTTAACATTGTTCTCCATTGGAATACATGTATGCATATATTTTTTAAAAAACATGTTTATAAATTGATGCCTTTAATAACAATTTTTAATAATAATTTTTAGGAGTGAGGTTGTGCTTTTAAATTCAAACTTAATAGATTAATTGATTAATTGGTTTCAATTATATAAGAGTTTATTTATTGATGTTGTATTTGTTGTACGAATGTTTGAAACTTTCTCTGAAGAAGTTGGAGCTTGGGCTCTAACGAAAAGTGTACGGAATAAAACGCACTTCAGTTTGAATAAATCTACCCATTTAAAAGGCTCAGTGGTTTACTGGTGTTGGTTTGGATCCATTGCTTATTTCATTAGTTGCTTATTCTGTTTCTTGTAACATCTAGGTATTTTACATATGGAAATAAGTATTGTATGGGACTATTACATATAATACGGGATATAATTATGTCCTACAATCACAGGACATTTGACATTTATAATGGTTTTGGTATGGGCACAACTGCCCAGAGGAGGACTGTCCCTCACAATGTGGAACAGGTGGTAACCCTAACCATTGGGCTAGGCTTAGCAATCGGTGGCACGCTAACATGCTGCATTTCGCTTCCACTTGGTATGACTATCAACACTACAATGGAATATGTGCACGGGGTTTTAAATGTCATTTGTTTGAGGGAAGGGGACTCAATATTCAACTATGTGCCTTTGTGTTTACTTTTTATTTTGGTGTTCGCAAAACTGTCTTGTATGCTTTGCATACATTTCAGTATCCATGGACACTGACAGGAGAGATTTCTATTAGAGGCAGGCTGTACTAGTCAGTATTTTAGGTTGTGTGCATGCAGCCGACATGTTCACGCCTCCGTGCAGCGCTTAGACACGCCCCCTGCACTTGCGCACGTTTCCTATGCACGTGGCCATTGCGGCAGCGCGCCTTCATTAATATGCATGTGGTGCTACTGCGCCATCTCTACACCACATGGTCAGTGCAAGGCTAATGCCATCCATGCGCCAAGCTTCATGAATCCCGGGGTTAGTCTAATCTTTCTAGTTTCTAGCTATTTTTAAGAGAAAACACAAGCCTAAGATAAACTTACATATAGAGCAAAGGCAGAGTGCTGAAGAGTTGGATGGTCAAGACAAAAATGCTTAATGGTCTCTGATTTCCTCTGTTTTTAAAATCACATTCCTGGTTCACATTATATCATTCTTCACACTTCCCTGGGTTCCCAGTCTAACAGAATCTACATTTACATTCTTAACCTCTGGGCAATAACCAGAGCAATAAAGGACATGTATGCATGCAAATTCTGGCCATTAACTCTGGCCTTAAAACAATAGGCAGGATGCCTCACTCTAGATGTGTTGGCTCCGAATTTTAACATCAAAGGGTCACAACATGACTTACTTGGTCAGTAGAATGGACTGTTGTTACATTCTTCTCAGTTTCACATGTAACACTATTTCTTCAATTTAAGACAACAAGCCTGTGGTTTACATTAATATTTACAAACGACAGAATTATCTACAAAACTCTATCTGGCTAGGTTGGCAGCCTTCATCTATCATCACCCAATATTCACATATCTCCCTCCTGGAGAACGCAAGCTAGTTTTTCAAGTGACCCTTGAGAAACACTGCTTGAGGGAGTTAGGTCTATCTGAGTATTCCTTACCCCATTCCCTGTCTTGACAGCCCATCTGCATTGGCATTGCTAATCCCACTGTGGTGCTGCACTGACATATCATGTGCTTCCAACCCCAGGCTCCATCATAACAACTTGGCATTTTGCTGGCTGGCTCTGTTTAACCATATTAGGGGGTTGTGATCTGTCATTACATTAATTTTTCTTCGATACAGATAAGGCTGAAGTTTCTGCAGTGCCCACACTATAGCTGGACATTCCTTTTCTACAGCTACATAGCATTCCTCCCTGGGTTGGAGCCTATGACTGAGATAAACCACTGGGTGCTCTTCTCCCTCTGAAGAAATCTGGCTAAGTACAGCCCCCACCCCATGGTTTGAAGTATCCACCTGTACAACAAATTCCTTGCTGTAATCTGGACTGGCTAACACAGGGGGTCCTCCCAAAGCTTTTTTAAGCTTCTAGAATGCCTGCTCACATGCTGGGGTCTACACTACCTTATCTGGCCTGTTCTTCCTTGTCAGGTCTGTGAAGGGAGCAGCTATAATACTATAACTGTGGACAAACATTCTGTAGTACCCTGCAGTCCTTAAAAATGCCCTCACCTGCTTTTTGGTAACAGGTGCAGGCCATGCCTGAATGGCTTCCACTTTGGCAGGTTTTGGCCTTATCTTACCACTCCCCACTCTATGTCCCAAGTAGAAGACCTTTGCCATACCAACCTGACATTTGATCGGCTTAATGGTCAGCCCTGCCCTCTGTAGTCTGCCCAGCACCTCCCTGACAAGATGAAGGTGCTCTGGCCAGGAATGGCTGTAGATGGCAATATCATCTAGATAAGCAAGGCAAACCCTCCTGATCCTGCTAGGATATTATATACCAGCCTCTGGAAAGTTGCTGGGGCATTCTTCATCCTAAACAGCATCTTTGTGAACTCATACAAGCAAAAAGGAGTCACAAAGGCTGACTTCTCTCTAGCACTGGGAGTCAAGGGCACCTGCCAGTAACCTTTGGTAAGATCAATGGTTGTAAGATACTTAGCCCCGCCCAGCTGCTCTAGGGCCTCATCTGTCCTAGGCATGGGGTAAGCATCTGACTCTGTGTGACTATTTAATTTCCTATAGTCCACACAGAACCTGATGCTGCCATCCTTCTTTGGCCACAGCACAACTGGGGAGGCCCAGGGACTGTTGGATTCTTGAATTACCCCTAGTTCCAACATCTCCTGTACCTCCTCCCTCAGAGCCTGTTTGACTCTCTCAGGCACCCTATAAGGGGACTGCCTAATAGGCCTTTGAGGCCCTGTATCCACCTGGTGCTGCACCAGGTGGGTGCACCCTGGTTTCCTAGTGAACATTTCCCCAAATTCCTGCAACACTGCTCAGATTTCTTGAACCTGGGTAGGAGATAGCTGCTGGGACATTGCTACCCCTTCCACTGAGGTGTCAGTCCGAGAATCACTGAGGAGATCAGTCACCAGATCTCCCTCAGACTCCTCCTGCAATCCACTGCAAATGCTCAGCACAAGGGCCTCCCTATCATGGTAAGGTTTCATCATGTTAACATGGTACAGTTTGTGCCCCTGCTTTCTGCCTAGCAGTTCCACCATGTAGTTAACATCACTTACCTTTCTTACCACCTTATAGGGTCCCTCCCAAGCTGCTTGCAACTTGTTGTGTCTGACAGGAATGAGAACCATTACCTGCTGTCCTACAGCATACTCTCTAGCTCGAGCATTCCTGTCATACCACACCTTTTTCTGTTGTTGGGCTTCTGCCAGGGTCTCCTGGGCCAAGCCCATAAGTGCCCTGAGCCTTGTCCTGAGGTTTAGGACATATGTCACAACAGATTCCTTGTGAGGTTCACACTCACCTTCCCACTCCTCTCGGATTAAATCTAGAGGTCCCCTCACCCTATGCCCATACAGCAACTCAAAGGCTGAAAAACCTGTGGATTGCTAGGGGACCTCTCTGTAAGCAAACAACAGATGGGGCAAATATTTGTCCCACTCCCTCTTAAACTGATCTGCAAATGCCCATAGCATGGACTTGATGGTAGAGTTTAACCTCTCAACAAGACCATTAGTCTGGGGATGGTAGAGGTTGGTCTTCATGTGCTTCACCCCACAGGACTTCGACAGACAAACCAGTGAGTCTGACATGAAATTGGCACCTCTGTCAGTCAATATTTATTTTGGGAAACCTACCCTGTTGAAAATCTCTAACAAAGTATTTGCCACCTTCTCTGCTTCAATTGAGGACAAAGCCACTGCCTCAGGGTATTGTGTAGCATAATCCACTACCACTAAGATATACTTTTCCCCTGTGGAACATGGGGTACTCAGGGGGCCCACAATATCCATAGCTACCCTCTGAAATTACTCCTCAATCACAGACAAAGACATCAAAGGAGCTCTCACCTTGTCTCCTGCCTTGCCTATCTTTTGGCACTACTTACAGGTCCTGCAGGGTACTGCAGGACCTGTAAGTAGTGCCTATCTTTTGGCACTACTTACAGGTCCTGCAGTACCCTGTTACATCTCTGAAAATTCCAGGCCAATAGAAGTTCTGCATAATATGCCTCTTTGTACATTTTATGATTAATATCAGAGCTTTGGCCGGCTAACATCTACCTGAAATCAGCTGGATGTATAAGTGAATTTAAGTACACTTTTATCTGCTCTTTTGCATATAGTACTGTATTTAATGTATTTATTTGTGTTTTTCACTGAATATTAACTTAATTGAAGTTGTGGCTGTCTCTCTACAGAGTACTTTTAGAATTTCTGTGTAGCCATTGATAGCAGTGGGGGGTAGATTCACCTCATCACTGATATTCTGTCCTGCCTTATATAAGTGGTACATTTTGAGTTATCTCTGCTTAATATCAGAGCTTTGGCCGGCTAACATCTACCTGAAATCAGCTGGACATATATGGGAGTTTAAGTACACTTTTATCTGCTGTTTTGCATATAGTACTGTATTTAATTTATTTGTGTTTTTCACTGAATATTAACTCAACTGAAGTTGTGGATGTCTCTCTACAGAGTACTTTTTAGAATTTCTGTGTAGCCATTGATAGCAGTGGGGAGTAGTTTCAGCTCATCACTGACATCCTGTCTTGCCTTATATAAGTGGTACATTTTGAGTTATCTCTGCTTAATATCATAGCTTTGGCTGGCTAACATATACCTGAAATCAGCTGGACGTATAAGTGAATTTAAGTACACTTTTATCTGCTCTTTTGCATATAGTACTGTATTTAATTTATTTATTTGTGTTTTCACTGAATATTAATTCAACTGAAGTTGTAGCTGTCACTCTACAGAGTACTTTTTAGAATTTCTGTGTAGCCATTGATAGCAGTGGGGGTAGTTTCAGCTCATCACTGACATCCTGTCTTGCCTTATATAAGTGGTACATTTTGAGTTATCTCTGCTTAATATCAGAGCTTTGGCCAGCTAACATCTACCTGAAATCAGCTGGATGTATAAGTGAATTTAAGTACACTTGTATCTGCTCTTTTGCATATAGTACTGTATTTAATTTATTTATTTGTGTTTTTCACTGAATATTAATTCAACTGAAGTTGTAGCTGTCACTCTACAGAGTACTTTTTAGAATTTCTGTGTAGCCATTGATAGCAGTGGGGGTAGTTTCAGCTCATCACTGACATCCTGTCTTGCCTTATATAAGTGGTACATTTTGAGTTATCTCTGCTTAATATCAGAGCTTTGGCCAGCTAACATCTACCTGAAATCAGCTGGATGTATAAGTGAATTTAAGTACACTTGTATCTGCTCTTTTGCATATAGTACTGTATTTAATTTATTTATTTGTGTTTTTCACTGAATATTAAGTCATCTGAAGTTGTGGTTGTCTCTCTACAGTTAGTTCCCCACTCACCCTCTCTGTTCTTGTTTTGGTATTAATGTTGGTGGCTTTGAAATTGCCCACCCCTCTTGTAGATTTGTATTTGAATACTCCTTCTAGGCCCATCTCATTTGCTCACTCAGCTGAGTGCAGTGAGATCATATTCTGATTTCAGGCACTCCTACTGTGTACAAAGAGAGCATTTGGGAAGGACTCTTTAATCCTGCTCTGTTCCTTCCCTCAAGAAAAAAAAAAAAAAAAAAATATATATATATATATATATATATATATATATATATATATATATATATATATAATTCATCTGCTCTTACTGTAACTGTCTTAGTTGCTCTTCTGCATGCTATCTGTTCAGTCGCTCTTACTCTGCACTTATTACTGCTTGTTAGTAGCCTTCTAATTTACTGCCTTTGGCACTTGCTTTTTAGTCATTTGTTAATTTAATTGCATTTATTTAAACTGTATATGCCGTAGTGGCCTGCACTACAATTTGAATTTTATTTACTGCTGTTTTAGCTGCTTTTCTGTAACAAACAAAAAATAAATTCTAAGCTTGTTTCCTGCCTTTCCTGTAACTAGTCATGTCCAGATACAGACTTGCTGTATCCAGGACTGTTGGTAAGCTTCTGAGCCCTCCAAGCCTTTCTGTGTTGGAGTGAATCCTTCTTGCTTATCAGTGGGAGTGGTAAGCACTAGGTAGCCTATCTACCACAGGAAGAGTGGGTTTTGGCCCTGAGATTGTAGTTCATTGGCCATTTGGGGAGTTTTTCCATCTCTTTCTACTTTCTGGTTAAAGGCTTGTTCTGCGTTTGGTCCCCGCCTTTCCTATAACTAGTGTAATCCAGGTACAGATTTGCTGTATCCAGGACTGTTTCTGAGCTTCTGAGCTCCCCAAGCCCTTCTGTGTTGGAGAGAAGCCTTCTAGCTTATCAGTGGAAGTGGTAAGCACTAGGTAACCTATCTACCACAGGAGGAGTGGTTTCTGGCCCAGACATTATAGTTTATTGGCCATTTGGGAAGCTTTTCCATCTCTTTCAACCTTCTGATTTAAAAGCCTGTGTTTGCGCTTGTTTCCTGCCTTTCCTGTTACTAGTCTAGTCCAGGTACAGATTTGCTGTATCCAGGACTCTTTGTAAGCTTCTGAGCCCCCAAGCCTTTCCATGCTGGAGGGAAGCCTTCTAGCTTATCAGTGGGAGTGGTAAGCATCAGGTAGCCTATCTACCACAAGAGGAGTGGTCCCTGGCCTAAAAGTTGTAGCTATTGGCTGTTTGAGCAGTTTTTTCCCATCTCTTTCAACTTTCTGGTTTGAAAGCTGCACTTGTGCCTGTTTCCCGCCATTCCTATAACTAGCCTAGTCTGGTTACAGAGTTGCTGTATCCAGTATTGTTAGTAAGCTTCTGAACCCCCAAGCCTTTCTGTGTTGGAGTAAAGCCTTCTAACTTATCAGTGGGAATGGTAAGCACTAGGTAGCCTATCCTCCACTGGAAGAGTGAGTGAGTTTTGGCCCAGAAATTGTAGTTTATTTGGCCATTTGGGCAGTTTTCCATCTCTTTCAACTTGCTGACTTAAAAGCCTATGTTTGTACTTGTTCCTCACCTTTCCTGTAATAAGCTTCTGAGCCCCCCAAGCCTTTCTGTGTTGGAGGGAAGCCTTCTAGCTTATCAGTGGGAGTGGTAAGCATTAGGTAGCCTATCTACCACAAGAGGAGTGGTTCCTGGCCCAGAAATTGTATCTATTGGACATTTGGGCATTTCTTTTTCCCCATCTCTTTCAATGTTCTGGTTTAAAAGCTGCACTTGCGCTTGTTTCCCACCTTTCCTGTAACTAGCCTAGTCCAGATACAGAGTTGCTGTATCCAGGAGGGTCTATAATAGAACATTGAGGTTTCAAACCTTTGAATGTTCTAATATCGAACCCTATGCAGTGAAAGCTTAAAATATGAAAGCAACAGAAACCCAAATTTTTTCCTAGGGAAAGAATTCAGTTGTCCGTTTCTGTTGCTTCAGTATTTTTAGACTATGGTGGAAAGTTACAGGTCGGGTTCAGGTAAGTGTGCGATTGTGTGGATGTGAGGGTTAGGGCGGGTTAGCTGAGTTAGGGTTAAGGCGCGGGTTAGGTATGTGTGCAATTGTGTGGACGTGAGGGTTTGGGCGGGTTAGGTGAGTTAGGGTTAGGAAGCAGGTGAGGTTAGTGTGTGATAGTGACGGGCCTTAGGGTTAGGGTTTGGGTTAAGGTAAGTGGATAGTTAGTGGTGTATGTATAGTTTAGTGTAGGGTTAGGTGTAAGATTTTAGGTGTATGTGCGTGGATTGCTGTTTGTTTGATGTGCTTGTGTTGTGTGTATGTGTTTTGGAACAGCAATTTTTTTCCCTAGGAAAAAAATCGGTGTTCTGACAGTTTGAGATTGTAAGCTTTCACTTACATAGGGTCGATTAATCACCGTTCACATTTTTAAGTGGTCGGTGATCTAATATAGACCCATCCAGGACTGTTGGTAAGCTTCTGAGCCCCGCAAGCCTTTCTGTGTTGGAGGAAAGCCTTCTAGCTTATCAGTGGGAGTGGTAAGCACTAGGTAGCCTGTGTACCACGAGAGGAGAGGTTCTTGGCCCAGAAATTGTAGTTTATTGACCATTTGGACAGTTTGTCTGTCTCTTTCAACATTCTGGTTTAAAAGACCACATCTGCGCTTTTTTTCCCATCTTTCCTGTAACTAACCTACTGGGTAGCACTAGATAGCCTTAAACTGATACAAGCCTTCTAGCTTAGGAGAGAGACTTTGGAGTGATTATCAGTTTTCTGTACTTTCTTGCTGTACTTAACTGTTTTCTGCCTAAACGCAGATTTTCCAGCATTTATTGTGATTTAAAAGCTTGTTTTTTCACATATTGTACTTATTTGACTGCCTGCACTTTTAAAAAGTTGTTTTTCTGTTTAAATAATTTGTTTAACTGTTGTAGGCTACACACTAAAGTGTGATAGCCTTTTCTGATCATTTGTAGTCATTTAAAGCTGTTTTAAGTGTATTTTTTACTGTTTTTGCCTTATCTTTTCAAAAAAAAAAAATTTCATTGTTTCCCGCCTTTCTAAGCTAGTATAGTCCAGTTTTCAGGCTAGTGCTGAATTCAGGGCTGTGGTACTAGTTTCTGAGCTGCCCATACCTCACTTGGATATAAGGAAGTTTCTCTGTTCACCTGTGAGAGAGGGGAGCTTTGAGCAACCTATCTGTCCTGCAAGAGTGGTTCCAGCTCAGAGGTTAGTAGTTTATTGGCCATTTTGGGGTAATTTCTATCTCTTTCATTTCCCTACTATAAAAACTGCATTTGCACAGTTTTGTGCACCGGGCAGTGCCCGTTAGCTCCGGTTAAATTATTCCTGGCTCCACTAAGTCTCCTCTTCAGTTTTTCCCTTGAAACTAGTCTAACTCTCAACCTAAGCACTCAAAAACATCTTACAGCCCAGCACTTGCTCAGACCTAATAGCAAGCACTAATATACCCTGACACTGATTGCCCAGCAGGGCAAGGCACTTTATTCACCCCTCACCAACCAAGCGGCTAAGCAGCTCACCCTACTATTCAGGCATGACCAAAGGGCAACTTCAGGTGCACTCTCCAGTCCAGCTGGTGAATCTGCGTATCCTGAGGCAATGTTACAACTATCTCATGTACACAGACAACCCTCTCCTCCTACCAGAAAACACTAACATATGCGAGAGATGCAATTATACAGCCAAACTGGAAGCTAAGCTGTCTCCACCCAAGACTGGAACAGACAGTCAAGAGGAGAAGGTTAACACCTGCACTACAACTCCAGCCACACACAGACCTACTAAAACAGCACTGGCAAAAAATACACATAAATACACAAAATCATACGCAGAGGCTCAAAATAAAAACCTGCAAAAGCATCAGAGACCTCCAAAGCAGACACCCAAACAACCTGCACTTCCTGTCACAAACTAGATGACACATAAAACACAAAATCAGTGTGCCACACAATCACAGCCCTTAAGGCGAAATAACATACCTAACACACTAGTAATAGGTGACTCTATAGTCAGGTACACTGACGTCCCACTCACTAGGCTGGACAAGCAGAAGGTTACTGTTAGCTGCCTGTTGGGAGCCAGAATCTGCCACATAATACAAGCAGTCAGGTCACTCCAGAACAAGTACAAATATGACTCTGTCATTGTTCATGTTGGTGTGAATGACCTGAGACATACCTCCCTGGACTACATGAGAAGAGACATGGAAGAGCTCTCTGATCATGTAGCCCAGGCTGGTATGACCCTGACCCTGAGTAGCATCATGCTCTCACCAAGAATGATACCTCAGTATAAAGAAAAAATTATCAATTTCAACAACTGGCTAAGCTTCTTGTGTTATTCAAAGGGGATCCAGTGTCTGTCAGCCTGGGACGACATGCTCGACAAGCCGCGTTGATTCACAAGAGACGGCTTGCACCTGTCACCCTTAGGCTTTCGAATACTGGCCAAGGCTCTTACTGCCCCATAGTGCCTTTTTTAGGCAAGGCTCAAAAGTTAAACCCACCTCCGTAAACAGCACAATTAACAAAAAACTGATATAATTTAACGCCAGGAGTTTAAATCTCAAAATGCACGTGCTCGAAGCACTCCTCAGTATGGAGAACGTCGACATCTGTGCAGTAACTGAAACCTGGTTCAAGGCTCCAGAGAGCACCCCAGCACTACCGGGCTACAACTCATACCACACGTTTCGGCCACAGAACAGGGACTGAAACACAAAAGGAGGGGGTGTATCCATATTCATCAAGGATGCCTACACGTCCAGGTTGGTGGTGCAGCATGATACCTCTGAGATCATCCATGTGCAACTAACATCAGGCAAATCTGCAATGCAAATTGTGGCCTGTTACAGATCACCCTCCATGACCCAGGACCACCACTCCACCTTTCTGGAGACACTGGAAAACATGAAGGTTCTACCAAACACCCTGATATTGAGCAATTTCAATTACCCTACCATTCACTGGGAAAACTACTCGAGTACAAATTCCTAGGCCCAGCGCTTCCTGGAATTCATCAACTCAAATGACCTGGATCAGCTGGTAAACTCCCCTACCAGAGGTGAAAACATATTGGACCTGGTCATCACCAACATGGGCGACAGGTGTTCCACACCGGAGGTCAACCTGTCACTGGTTAGATCAGACCATAAACTAATCACTGGATGTCCACACCCCACCACCTCCCCTAACTAAGGAAACCACAGTAAAAAACTTTTCTAAAGCAAACTCCACCTTACTTAAGACAGAGGTGGTAAGTTTCACAGCCTCCACGCTAAAGGATAACACTGCCCAAGATGCAGAAACCTTTACAAAGGCACTCTATGAGCACCTACAAGGATGCATGGATCGTGCCATCCCTAGCAAAGCCAAGACTCACTCCTCTAAGAGAAGGAAATCAGTTTGGTGGACCCCTGCAATAAACAGGCTATACAATAGGAGAAGGAAACTAGTTCAGAAAAAAAGCAAATCCCATAAAGGAAAGACATCCCTGATCAGTATCAGTAAGAAACTGAGGTCCCTCATGAAATCATCCAAGGCTAACTTTGAAAGAAAAATAGCCAGTGATTCAAAAGATAACCACAAAGCTTTCTTTAGCTATGTTAAGAATCCAAGTGGCAACTCGCAGATATGCACTGAACTAGTGCAAAATAGCACAAAATATACTGAACCTACTGATATTGCCAACATCCTAGCAGATACATTCAGTGCAAACTTCACCTCCTCTTACCTCCAAAAGGGCCCACAACAATACCGGAAAATTGTAGTGCCCCAAAAATCACAGATGCACAGATGAAAACAGCCCTTTCAAAAGCCAAAAACACAGCATCAATGGGACCAGATTGTGTCCCAGGCTGCGTCTTGCATGAACTACAGAACAAACTAACCCCCCACCTAAACATGCTGTTCAACCTCAGCCTCTCCACAGGCTACATGCCCATAGAATGGTGCACAGCAATGGTTATTCCTCTCCACAAAGGAGGAGCCACAACTGACCCTGTTAAGTATCGCCCCATGAGCCTGACTAGCCTGGTCTACGAGGCTATGGAGTGCATCATCATGGAACTCATTAACAAAGACATTGGGAACCTCCAAACACTTGACCCGACCCAGTTCGGCTTTGTTAAGGGCAGATCATGCCTGCTAAACCTGGTTGACTTCTTCGAGACAGTCACCAAGGCCATAGATGAGGGAAAGGTGGTTCACACAGCCTACTTTGACCTTGCCAAGGCTTTCAACACCATTCCCCACTCAGGTATTACAGAAAAACTCACCAGCCTGAACATAAACCCCTACATCATGAGATGGGTTGCCAACTGGCTTACAGACAGAACTTACACGTTAAGAATAGCGGGTTCCAGGTCCGACTCTAAATCAGTCACAAGTGGTGTCCCGCAAGGTTCGGTCCTGGGATCCCTACTGTTTGGCATATGCTTCTCAGAAGTACAGGCAAACACAGGAGGACTATGGCTAACCAAGTTTGCTGATGACTGCAAACTGGGAGCCATAATTGACTCTCCGGCTGACACGGACATCCTCCAAAAGGGCCTTACTGAGATGGACACCTGGTGTCAAAGTCATGGCCTCAAGCTAAATGTCAAAAAATGCATAGTCATTCCATTTGGGAAAAACAAAACACCCACAAATTACCACATAGGTGGCAGCCCCCTTAATACAGAAGAGGTAATAAGAGATCTGGGGACCCAGGTAGATAGTAATCTCTCCTTTGACAATCATATTGCCAAAGTAGTTAGGAAATCCTTCTGTGTGGCTCATCTAATTACTAAAGGGTTCACATCTATAAATAAAGAGGTTATAGTGCCCCTCTACTCGTCACTCATTAGACCCATCATAGAGTACAATGCTCCATTTGGGATGTACCTCACAAGACACTTCCAACAGCTGGAAAGACCACAAAAGTACCTCACCAAGAGGATTACTGGTCTCAAACATATGTCCTATGCAGCCCGACTGAAAAAACTCCGGCTGTACTCAGTGGCATATCGTTTACTCAGAGGTGATCTCTGCCTGATTTACAAAGCCATGTCCAAACTCAGAATTGATGGACATGCTCCACCTAAAGAAACAAGTCACTGTGAGCCATGCGCTCTAGTGAGCTAAACCTCTCCACAACAATAAATAGAACATGCTGGAGGGATAGATTCCCGTCACAGAGACTCCCCATGCTTTGGAACAAAATTCCAAATTACATCAGGCAGAGCCCCTCACTAACACTCTTCAAGAGAAACCTTGATGAGTGGATGGGCAACAGAAAATACACCCCTGGGATCACTTCATTGGCTCTGCTTGACAGAGGATCAGTTAATGAATCAATGGGGAGGTGAAAGCCGACACACTCTGACTAGGCTTATAAATGCCCTTGGGCAGATAGCCTAGTAACTACCTATGAACCTATGAACCTACGACCTGCAAAGGGAATATCATGGGCTATGGCTAGAAGTGCCAGACAGTAGGCTCTAGGTACTACCAACTGCCATACTCTTTCCCCTTCTAGCCCTCCCTCATGGGTCCACTCTCTGTACATTAACCCTTTGTCCCAGAATACAGATTCCCCCTTCCCTTGAGAGTCAGGTGCCTCCCTAGCTACCTGCCTCAGGCCTTGCAATGTAGGGTCTGAGAGCTGAGCCTGTCTCAACTCTCTCCTTGTAACCCTTCCCAGCTCCCCTTCCACAGGAAGTCTGGCATCCTCTGACAGTGGTGCCTCACTGTCAGCCTGGGTACTACTACTCACCTCTACCTTTGCAGTCACTCTGTCCAAGGGAACATCAGTACCCACAAGTAGCTGTGGCTCACATCAGTTTCACTGCTACAGAGTAGCTCCCTTCCTGAAGTAACCACCTTACCAGTCCTGGCTGCAAATATGCAGTCTGTCTAGGTCTCCCCAGGCTACCAGACCCACATGCTTGTCTCTTAGCCTGACTGCGTGTAACTACATAAGCACATGGTACTGCCTCATCCAAATCCTTCCCCATCAGGACATCTTCAGGGTGGAAGTTCCATACCCCTGTTGTCTCAAGACAACCTACCATTGGCATTTTGTCTTTCCCACTTACTGCCTCTCTCACCTTTTGTTCCCCACCTTGCCTCCATGGACATCTGTATGCCATACTGCCCCACTGTTTGCATTCAAAACATTTAACCCTAGCTCCTGGACGTGTACCTGGACTAGTGGCTTCCCCTGCTACTGGCAGATTTTGTTGGGACAGTCTGTGCTTCCCACTATGGGCTCCTTTAGACCCATGAGCAGTACTGGGGTCTCTTTCCTGTGCAGGGATGCCCTGCTTGCTAGGTATAGGTCTCCCATCTTACCCAACTCCTCTGTAGTAGCACACTGTCTATCAGCTAACCATATCCTCATGTCCTCAAGCAAAGTGCTAAGGGCTTGTTCCCTCATCAAAAGGTCTGCCAGCCCTTCAAAAGTGGTGACCTGACATCGACTCACCCACCTATGAAAATAAGTGCTCAGTTCAGCAACATATTCACACACACTTTCATTTGTCTTGCATCTATGCTCACAAAACTTTTTCCTATACATTTCAGGCATTAGCTTAAACAATTCCAAAAGTTGATTTTTAACAGCAATATAATCAAAACATGCAACGTCAGACATTTTAGACAATACAGCTACAGCTTTACCATGGAGTAAGGGGGTCAGGTACTGTACCCATAGCCTTTGATCAACATCATACTGTTTGCATACCCTCTCAAACATATGAATGAAACTATCAAAATTATCCCCCTCTTTGAACTGCGGAAGAAATCTACTGACTTTTTTTGCTTCTGAGGTCCAGTTACTCCTTTCTCCATTACCTCCATGACTCTGGCGAAGAGTCAGCATTTCCCTCTCATGCTTCCTCTGCTGCTCCTGTTCCTCAACTTCCAGGCATAGCAGTTTCTCAGTCTCCTCAGCCTGTAGACTCCTCAGTCTCTCAGCTGCTTCTATTTCCACATGCCTGGCCTCCACCTCAAGTCTCTTTAGCTCCAGATGTATTTTTAAGTCCTCTGCAGAAAGGTTGAGCAGTCCATTCTCTGTGGGTGGTACATCTCCATTGCCAGTCTGATCGTCCTCCTGGTTGCTGTTTCCTGATGCAGTTGTGACCAAGGCTGAAATCAGGTCTGCCTAAGTCAGGTTTCCATGCACCAGTCTCCTAGCTTGGCACATCTGACCCAGCTGGCTCCTTGTCAGCTTTCCATACTCCTCTGCTGACATGCTGCCTGCTCTCCCTGACTAACTAAGCTAACAAAAGAAATAAAACAATTGTGATCTGAACTCTGAGTATTCACTGTGTGGCTGATTTAGAGTACAAAATACTTTCAGAGATCACTGTACACAAGCTAGAGGAATTCACTCTATCCACACCACTACAAGCCAATTAGTATTTGCCAACCAATTAATACGTGGTGTGGATATCCCACCACTGCCAAATAATTAACATGTGACATGTGTGCACTTGCTCAGCAATCAAGGAGCCTCAATCCTCACCACTAACACCAGTGAGGGGCGTCCCATATAGAGGTAAGGATAACAAATACACACAGTAAAGTACAATTTCCCTTAAGAGCACACAGAGATCGCAGTCAGTCTGGGGCTGGTTGCTCCCTTGCTGTCCAGGTCCCCAATAAGACTCCCTACTGGCATAGCTATAGGGTCCAGATCTCAGCCTAGTGGGCAAGCTAAAACCTCCAGCTCCCTCTCTGTCTAACCAGTGCTTTGTGTCTCTGCCCAAGTAGCAGACACACACACAATCAAAAATGAACAGCAACCAATGGTTAAACCAACACTAGAACAAAATAAGAAACCATCCAGGCAATCATTTACACACACACACACACACACACACACACACACACACACACACACACACACACACACACATTTAGAGAAGAGTTTATACAACCACACAGACACTCCTGGGGAAGGCTGGCACATGTTCTCCAGCTGAGCCCCTTTTACCCAGACTATATGGTAGTACCAGCTGCCACCATCCACTAATATTTATCACCTACTCCAAGGCCTTTAAAAGGGTGTCCAATTATTACTGTGCAATATTATTATCCAAATAGGTAGTATAGCCCAGGACTAAAGCTATTGGAGTGGTTTTGTACAATTTTACCAAAGGCATGTAAGTACTCTAAAGAGCTTAAATTATCTCTACACAAACAGCCACAGTGGAAAGGGTTTAAAAATATTTAATAACAAATAATAAAGACACAAGACAATACTTTTTACTACACAGTGCTAGTTAAGAGTTCAGAGATCACAGAGAAATACTTAAAATAATTCAGTAGTACAGTTCTGACATCACAGAAAACAGTCTAATCTTTCTAGCTTCTAGCTATTTCTAAGAAAAAATACACGTCTAAGATAAACTTACATATAAAGCAAAGGCAGAGTGCTGATGAGTTGGATGGTCAAGACAAAAATGCTTAATGCTCTTTGATTATCTTTGTTTTTAAAATCACATTCCTGGTTCACATTACATCATTCTTCACACTTCCCTGGGTTCCCAGGCTAAGAGAAACTACATTTACATTTTTCACCTCTGGGCAGAAACCGGAGCAATAAAGGACATTTATGCATGCAAATTCTGGCCATTAACTCTGGCCTTAAAACAATAGACAGGATGCCTCACTCCAGATGTACTGGCTCTGAATTTTAACATCAAAGGGTCACAACATGCTTTACTTGGTCAGTAGAGTGCACTGTTGTTACATTCTTCTCAGGTCTACATGTAGCACTATTTCTTCCATTTACAAGCCTGTGGTTTACATTAATATTTACAAATGATAGAATTATCTACAAAATTATATCTGACTAGGCTGGCAGTCTTCATCTATTTTCATCCAATCTTCACACATGGATATTTTTCTTTTGTTCATATGCCCCAAAAAATGTTTCCATGGCCTGCCCAGTCACAAATATCAAGTCACAAAAAGTCTCTTTATTAATTAAAATGAATGCTCTTACCTCTTTTGCTTTGACATCCAGAGGTGCTAGGACAGAGTCCCAAACATTGTACTTGTGCAAACATTCTTCTTTTGGCAGCTCATATGTACTGCATACTTCTTTTTTGTTTATTTTATTTATTGTTTCTTCTTTGCTTCTTCTCCCACAGTTTGTGCATAAGTTTTTGTTTCTTTAACTTTTTCTGGCACAGTCTCTTCTTCTCCTTTTTCTTCTTCTATTTTCTCCATGATGCAACTCCATGAAATTGCTGCTCCACTTTATGGCTCACTTTGGTTTACTATTTCTTCCAAATAATCATCTTGCAACCCTCCCGATTGGAGGGTTGTAATTATGCATTTCTCAGGGGTAACTGTCTCTCCTTCAAACAATCTCCTCTGAAAGTTTTCATCTGAACTCATCTCTGTTACAGCTACAATCTCATTTTCTTCCAATGTCACTGTTTTTTCTGTACCCATAGCATCATAAAAAACTTCTGGTAACGATTCTACCATTTCAGCTACATTTTCATCAACCTTCACTTCATTTTCAGCCAAAGCTGAATCAGCCATATTTGTTCCTGTTTTTCCTGGATGCCTCCACACCTGGACAGGAAACAAGAAGCCAGGATGTGTAACACAAAAATCCTTCCCCTGACTACCAAGAGTAGGGGAAGTTCCCTGATGCTGTGCCCAGATATCCATAGTAAAAATATCACCTTGGGTCTCCCCTGAAAAAGTGGCTACTAGCTTCTTGATACTAACCTGGCCAACAAAGGAGATAGTTTATTATTTAAATGGTTGGGGCAAAGGGTGGTGCTGCTGTCAGGTTTTTGCCTCTTCCTAAGGTGGCAACCATAAGTCTAAATGTTCTTCTAACTTTAAACATATGTCTCAGCTGTCCAGATTTTTGCCTCATATTTTTTTCCAATCGCAGCTAACATTATTTTACTATGTCTACATTAATTAAGAGAGGTTGGGTGCCACCCAGTCCAGATGTCTGTTGCAAGTAGTATCTCTGCTCCCTAGAAAGGTAGCTGAGGACAAAGTTCCAAAATAGCAAGGAAACTTGCAGACAGTGGGAGTGTTCCCAGATGGAAACTGGATCAGTCTGATACTTCAGTCTGTTGACTCCCAACAGGGACGTCATAGTTGCTAGGATCCATATACAGCATGAATCTACCTAACACACTTCTCAACTGTTCATGGGAAAAGGATTGGATTGGATGATTTTTATAGTATTATTACAAATATTGGACATTTATTCTGTCTTCAGCAATGCTGGACATTGAATGTTAATGTTATTACATTTTGTTGTCTACTGTTTTTTTTTTCTCTGACATATATGATATATTCTTTATTCTTTGTTTTTATTTGTTTTTTTGTAATATTTTTTTTTGCTATTTTGCTATTAAATATGTGGATTACTTCAGATATTTGGAGAATGTTCAGATTTTTGTCTCATGTTATTGGTCTGTTCCTCATAAAATTTGCAAATTTCTAACAAATCACTGGGATGATCTAAACATTAAAGTCACTAAATGATGACATACATTTGAGTTTCAGACATCAGATCCTTCAGAAACCCTGTTATTCTAGCAAATCTCTAAGTTTATAAGAGCAGTATTTAAAATGTGTCCATATTTTTTGGACCTTTGTGTTCCCATTTTGTCAGGCTTTGTCCAGATTTCTAGCATTAAGAAGTTGAGAGATATGCTGCCTAATAAAGACTTTCTAATTTTAAAAGAACTGAGTAAGAGTTATTATTGCTGAGCAGAGAATCAACACTTAAGGAATCTTCAAGGATGGATCTTAGTAGCGACGACATCCGTATTGGGAATCAACAATCTGAAGCATCGAAATGATCAGGTTTCAAAGAAACTGGGGACACTCCCGCTGAATGCAAGTTTGCTAGCATGACTACCATAGCCTGCATTAGACACCTGTGAAACCCAGAGCCCCCGATTATCTCCCTGGGAATGAGAGCCCCCATCCAGCAGCCTTGGATTGCTCCATCCATTAATTCCTTGACTTTGCATCTCATGGACATCTGCACAGTTTCTTGACATCACTGTAACATTCTAAACTGGGTTTCCAGGTATTTTTTTTTATTCTTTCATAAGCTGCACTCAATCAGGTCCACTTCAGTGAAGCAAGGGATATGATTGGCTGCAGCAGCCTGGGAACTAAGTTCTCATTTTTTGTAACAAGGAACTGATGAAGCAAGGACCTCATTGGTCCTTGCAAAGCACTTCCTGTATAAACTACCTTTAAAAAGGCACATGTGGCTAATAAGGATTACTTCTCTTATTTTTAAACAGAGGAGTTTTCCATTTAGTGTATCAGTGGCAAATCGAATAGGGTTTGGACCAGCATGAGGACAGACTACCTTGGAAAATGGATCAACTGTGGATTAAAGCCTTTGGAGAGGTTGTGGTCATTAGCGAACACTATTTTTAGCTGTCCTTCTTAGGGCAATTTCTAAAAGTTCTGGAAAACTATCCTTTTAAGGGCAATTTAAAAAAGGACTACAGTGGTCTGGAGGGAAAGGAAGCAGAGCAGGTCAGTCTTAATCATGAAGAGGGAGCAGAGGATTGGAAGTAGCCTTATGTTAACAGCATAAAAGGTAAGTTTTAACTTTATTTTTTGTCGGAGAGTAACCTAGGGAGGTGATTGTATTATGTTTTGTGCATATTTCTTGTGCTAAGAGGATTGAGGGAGTGGGGCTGTGGTTGTACCAGTTTTATTTTTCTTTTGTGTACAGTTCTTGTGCTATGAGGATTGGGGGTGAGGGACTGTGGTTTTAGCAGATTTATTTCACTTTTGTGTGGCATTCTTGTGCTAATAATATTGGGGGTGAGGCCTGTGGTTGTATTTGTTTTATTTTGCTTTTTTGTAGCGTTCTTGTGCTTGAGGATTTTTTTTTGGGGGGTGAGGGCTGTGGTTGCACCAGTTTTATTTTGCTTTTGTGTACAGTTATTGCACTAAGAGGAAGGGGGTGAGGGGCTGTAGTTGTACCAGTTTTTTTTTTACTTATATGTAGAGTTCTTGTGGAAAGAGGATGGGGGGTGAGGGACTTTGGTTTTACCAATCTTATTTCACTCCTGAGTAGTGTTCTGTGGTAAGAGGATTGTGGGGGCAGGGGCTGTGGTTGTACAAGTTTGATTTGACTTTTGTGTAGCAAAGCATTGTGCTTAGAGGATTTGGGGGTGTGGGGCTGTGGCTGTACCAGTTTTATTTTGCATTTTTTTACTGGATAGTCTGATTGGGATAGAATCCATTTTCAGTGGAGGCCCAGGGAGAAAAGCTTATCTTAGTACACAAGTGGTAGAAATAAGTAAAATGAGTATGGTTCATCTGTTTTTATGAGGGACAATATAAGGATATGTGAGCTGTAATATACATTTAATTTTGATTGCCAGTTGGTTAGGAGGAGAGTGTGTGAGTTAGCTGTTGGGGGCAAGAGGTAGAGTAGGCATGTTATTTTTATAGGTAGTATCTATGCTGTATACATAAAGGGTAGAGAGAATGGGGTAGGGGTGATGAAAAGGAGGGGAGATAAATGATGGGACAGAGAGAAGAAAAGGATATTGGAGTTGGCCAGACCAGGTATAGGTGGACAGTCTTGTGAGGTGATGTCTAAGTGAATAGTTTTAGGCATATGGGGTAAGTGGTGAAGATTAGCTTATTTTAGCCTGGATTGGGACCTGATCTGTTGCATGGTAGATGCAGCACATAAGTGTAGAGTCATCACAATATCGCCTTGTGGATACTAGAGAGGTAGCGCTATTGAGGTTGTTATTAAATCCACTAAACTGAAGTGGACCAAGGATGGAGCATTGTGAGACCCCTAATGTGACTGGGAGTAGAGAGGGAAGATCTTGGAACCGTTTTATTACCTGTTTATGACTGGTAGGTAGCTTTGGAACCATTTGAGGGATAGGGTGCTAAGATTAAGGTTGGCAAGAGTAGTTAGTAGTTTGTTGTGAGAGACTGTGCAAAGGACTTTGACAAATCTAGAAAGACAGATGATCCTATTTTACCTTCATTTCTAAATTGATGGTGTTACTACAACTGAGGAGGGCAGTTGTAGCATGAGGGCTTTCAAGACCAGACTTTTAGAACACATTTGAGACATTGAAAATGTTAAAGAATCTAGCTGAGTAGCTGAACATGTTCATGCAATACATCAGGGCCAGTCTGTGGGGTTACAGGGCAAAATTTTGGAGAAGATTGATTTTATTCAAGCAGATAAAAATATTAAAAATAAACTTTTATATAAAGAGGCATTTTATATATATACATACATATATATATATATATATATATATATATATATATATATATATATATATACTGAAATTTGACACCATGGTACCAAAAGGAATGAATGTAGATCTTAATTGGTGAGTTTTACTTTAATCAGTTGTAGCATGAGGCCTGAAGCCGTGTTGGGATTTGGCAAATAAATTATTGGGTGTGGGATACTACAGACGTTGAGAATGAATACATCACTCTAGGAGTTTAGATAGCAGGGAGAGAATTGCTCTGGGCCTATAAATTGTAAATTCTGTAAAGTTTTCACCTTTGTGCAAGGGTATAATGTGTGATATTTTCCAGATGGTTGGGACATATTGCTCAGTAATGGATCTATTACATATTGAGATAGGGTAAGAACTGGCTTTGGCTGTTATTTTTTAAATTCTGCTGGTAGATTATCAGCTGCATTTGCAGTAGGTTTGATTTTTTTTAGGAGTTTTTCAATGGTCCTTGTGGAGATGGGCTGGAAGGAGAATGTTAAGCTATTATTGTTGGGTGAGATATTGATTGATGTTAAGTGGTTTGCTGTTTTTGGTTAGTGATGGTATTTCTTCAGTGAAATATTTGTTAGTGTTGTGCAGTGGTAGCTGTGCTTCTGGGTATATTAGGAAAGGGTTGAGGTTTTGCCAGGGTAAAGGACGTTGTTAATTGTCCAGAATTTTTGTGGATTTTTGGTTTTCACTGTAAGTTGGTGTTATAACTTTGTCTTGGTTTATTTGGTACTTTGTTCCTAATTTATTGATAGGTTATTTTACTTTTGTCCAGAATTCCTGTGATAAGAGGACTGGGGCAAGGGGTGAGGGTTGTGGTTTTACCACTGTTTTACATTTGTCCATAATTTTTCTGCTAATAGATTGAGAAAGGGAGTGTCCAGATGTAGTCATGGGGTTGGGGGGAGTGAGATAATCGGTAATCTAGGGAGATGATTGCATTACTTTTTTGTGCATAATTCTAGTGCTAGTTGTGTACAAGAATTTTAATTAACTTATTTTTGTTTGCTCTAATTGTGCTGAAAAATTGGTAGGGGAGATAGGGGCTGTGAAAATGCTGTAGATGGTACATGTTTTAATGTGTACAGTTACAAACCTTGTTATGCCAGTATTTGTGTATACCAGCAATGTTTACAACTATCCCTGATGCTACAACTTTGTTCTATAACTTTTTCCTTTGTCCAGAATTGTGCTGAGAGATTAGTGGGTGGCTTAGTGGCTGTGAGAATGTTGAAGAATGTATAGATGTTTGCATGTATATTACTGCAAATCCTGCTGTGCCAGTATTGTGTGTACCAGTAATGTTTATAACTATCCCTGATGCTACAACTTTGTTCTGTGACAATTTTTTGCTTTGCCAATGGTTGTGCTGAGAGGTTGGCAGCGTGGTTAGGGACTGTGAGAACGTTGCATAGTGCTCTGATGTTTGCCTTGCATTTTTTTGTTAAACTCAAGTCACACAATGTATAAGCACGTTGTTACTGTTACCCTTTTATCTCTCTTTTTACCACTTCATCCAGAATTGTGTTGAGACATTGGGGTTCAGTGCTGTGAGCATTCTGCAGAATGTACTGATGTTTTAATGCATGCTAATGCACAATTATGTTTGCCTGGTATTTTTGGTCTGTTTCTCATCAAAAATGAGAGTTCACACAATGCATGCTACTGCAAAGTGTTCTACCATTTTTAATTCATAAGTACATTGTTTAAAATGCCTAATGTTGGTAGGGTGGTTAGCAGCTGTGAGAATGTTACAGAAGGTATAGATGTTTGAATATATACTAATACAAACCCTATTACACCAGTATTGTGTATATTGACAATGTTCAACTCACTGATACAATTACTTTAATTTTTTTTCTTTGCCTGTAGTTATTGTGATGAAAGGTTGGGAGTGTGGTTAGGGCCTGTGAGAATGTTGCAGTGTTCCAATGTTTGTCTGGAATTTTTTTAATGTGGGGTCATGTATTATACAAGCACATTATTAATGCTATGCCTTTGTCTTTATTTTGTTTTCACTTCAAGAATTATTGTGCTTAGACTTTAGGGGGGATTGAGAATTCTGCAGAATGTACTGATACCTTAATGCATGTTGATGCAAACACTGCCGATATCTAAGTTTATAGTAATGTTTTAAACTATCCCTGATGTTATGCCTTGTTCTGCAGTTATTTTTGTCTGTTTGAATTATGCTGAGAGGTTAGGAGGTTGATCGGACCTGTGAGAATGTGCACAATGTCCAGATGTTGTTTCTGTTTTTTTCTTCCACAAAACTTTGGGATCATACAACACATGCTGCTGCAAAATCTTATTTTAGCATTATTAGTTTATAAGCCCAGTATTTTAAATCCCTACTGTAATGCCCTTGTCCTGTGGTACTTTTGCTTCATCCAGACTTTTGGCAATGTTTAACACTCCCTCGTTATGCCTACATTCTGCGTTTGGCTTGCCTGGAATTGTTAAATTGATATGCTAGGAGAGGATAGGGCTGCTAGAATGCTACAGTGTTGCACAATGTGTAAATGTTTGCCTGGTACAGTACAGAGTAGATTATCTGAACATCAATTATACCAACAGTCAGTTATCTGAACACAGCCTTCCAAACTTTTCAGGTTGGAAAAAACATAAAGTCTGAATATGTAAACATTGTATGTATTTACTTGTGGATGTTTTTGAGCCTGTAGCCTGCTCATGTGTGAAAAATATTGTTTATTGTCCACTGGAATCACTCAGTGGTTGAATAGTGTATTCCCTGCATGCAGAAAAAACAGGATTTTAGAAGCTTTTTACCCAGCTCAATGTATTTTTGATTATCCAAACAATTTGATTATCCGAACTACCCTAGGTCCCAATTAGTTTTGATAAGCGACTCTACTGTAATTTTAGTCTGTTTCTCATCAAAAAATGTAGGTTTATGCAATGCATGCTCCTGCAAAGTCTGTTCTAGTTAAGTACATTATTTTAAATCCCTCATTATGCATTTGTCTTACTTTTTCAGTTTGTTTACTTCATCTAGCATTATTTTGTTGAGATATTGGGGGGGGGGGTGCTGTGAGAATTCTGCAGAATGTACTGTTTTACTGCATGCTAATGCAAACCCTCCTCTTCCAGTATCTTTAAGGTTCTCTTAGCAATGTTTGAAACTGTTCATACAAATTTTCTCTGCAAGTTTTGGCTTTGTCTACTGGAATTACTGTGATGAGGTCGGGGGGGGGGGGGGGGTTGCTGGGAGAATGTAGAATGTTTTCCTGATTTTTGGTCTGTTCTCACTCACAAAATGATTGCATAGCACAATGCTGAGGGCTGAAGCTACTAGCAAAAATGGACTTCATGTTTCATATTCTCCACGTAATGCATGGTTCCCTGGCTTTATGCTTTTGCCCACAGGTCCTGTGCTAAGGGTTGGTTGTGGGAATGTCTCCCAATGTTTGATTGGCACTTCTACATCCCTCACAAACGAGATTTTCTAGCAAATCCATGATTTTACTCCTTTGTTCAACCTATGATTTTGGTTTCTTCAAGTGTGCCAAGAGATTGAGAGGTAGTGGGCAGGTGTATGAAAATGCTGTACATGTTATGCGATGCCTGTCATTGGCACAGCATTCCTGAATTTTGGCTGGTTTGCAGTAAAAGTAGGAATAGTTTTTGGAAAAGTTTTTTTGCTCCATAACCTTTTTCTTGCCTCATAGTTTGATGTGCCCCCTTAAAATTGTGACTTTCTTCCTAGTCATTTGTTCTTTCAGACTTTAGTATTCTGTTCCAGAGAGTTTATCATAGCAATGTTTTATGTCATTTGGGTCCTGTTCACATGCATGGGGGGATGAAAGGAAAAGAATTGTGTAGGAAAAAGCTGAGGTTCACCTCCAGTGTTAGGTATTTAACTTAAAACTGTAACTTGGGCCTTTCTCATTAATTTTTTTGCCTACTGGTCAGTCATTCTTCAGTCTTTCTGCCTGCAGTGCAATAGTGATTGATGTCAATGCAAGTCATTATGCAATATGTATTTTGTAATACACTTCAGTTGTGCCTATTGCCTACATTACAGTTTTTGCCTACTGGTTACTGTTACTCAGCAGTTCTTCTGCCTACAGTACAATACTGCATACTGTATAGTTTGTGTTTATGAACAGCGTTCAGTATTAGGTCACTCATTCTTTTGTGCTTGCAGTCATACTAACGTGACTTTTTGGGACCTAATCCATTTTTCTTCTTTATATGACTGCACTGCAGTTATTTTGCCTACTGGTCCTTGTTTCTCTTCAGTTCTGCCTACAGTGTTAGATGGAATAAACTTCATCACTTGTTGGGTGTGTATTGCACCATGGATTGTGGAGCTCTTGGTGTGGCAGCTTCAGTTTTTTTTTAACCGGAATGCATTTTGCAGTGGTCTTAACAAGATGTAGGGTTACCTAGTTACAGACCATATGTTTGGCATTATTTCCTTTTGTTATGACTTTTTGTAGAAGCAGTAGTGCAATACAGTACAGGATGCTTGCAGAGTAAAGTACAACAGTGACTTATCGTTAGTGATTGTGTCATATAAGCGGAAGAGGCAAGTGTCAGTGTGTTAATTTAAAGGTTGTAGGATTGTAGCTTGCACCTACAGTTAATTAACTTATTGATTACACTGGTTGGCTAGCTTGGAGTTTGTATTTCACATAGCAATGGCCCAGTCAAAGTTGAGGATTTACTGCAATGAGTCCATTTAAGTAAATGTGATGGGTAACATTCCACTATTGTCATGGGAGTTGTTTCTGTATAAATTGGAAAATGCCATCCTTAGAATGTGTTCAGAATGCTAACGTTTGTCATTAAGCAGTCTGGGTAGCTCAAAGAAAGTTGCACCTGAAGTGCAGTGCTTTTTACTAACAGTATGACAAAAGGACCCAATGTCTGCATGTGTAGCAATTTTGCTTTACTTCCATTCCCAGTTAGAGATGAAGCATACATATTTGTCAGGAGCAGCAAAAAGAAAGCTTCAGCAGCAGAGGAATGAGGATGCAAAAAGACAGGGTTCCATTAAGAAATTTTTCTGTGAGTCATCACAGAAGGGAAATTCAGGAAAAAGTCTGCCTTCAGAACACAATGGTTCTGCATTACAGCCTGCCCAGTGTGAGGACAGCATCCTTGTGATAGAAAGTGACCACTCTGTTGTGGCTGAACTACAGGCTACCTCCTGTGAACCTACAGCCATTACCATGGCAAAAGTATGTCAGCAAATGTGGATTCAGCTTTAGACATGTTGCCTGGATCACCAGTGTTTGATACAGAAGGTGCCCATACTTCTGTAGTGACAGATGTGACCTATGACTTGCAGGGAGTGTCATTTATATCTTTTGAGGCTCTAGGAACTTGGCCAGATTTGATAAGAGATGAGTTTAGGGTAACTGCTATTTAGCATGGACCTGTACAAGTGATGTTGCCACAGTTCCCAGTCAATGAACAGAAAAGAAGATTTAAATTGGAGCACTATTTCCATGTGCTGCCTAATGGGGAGTGGGCAAAACTCACTTGGTTAACATATTCAGTCTCAAAAGATGCACTTTTTTGCTTTGCATGCAAATTGTTTGGACATTCTAACTATCTTTTAAGGTCAGGTGGTTTCAAAGCATGGAGACAGAGGTCCAAAGCTTTACACAGACATAACTGAGCACCAGAGCATACAGCATGCATGCTGAAGTGGAAGGAAATGGACACCAGAGTAAAGAGTAGGCATATAATGGATGATAAGACACAAGCAGTGGCTGAAAAGGAGATAACTCATTGGCATGGTGTGTTAGAATACATTATAGCTATTGGCCAGTACTTGGCAGAATGGAACATGGCATTCCATGGTATGAGTATGCCCTGTACACCTATGGCAATGGCAATTTCTTGGGCCAAGTGCAACTTTTGTCACGATTTGATTATGTCATGGCTGAACATTTGTGTCATATTAGGAATAAAGAAGCAATGGATCACTATCTTGGGAATGACATACAGGATCAAATTATCCAACTAATTACAAGCTATTTTAAGGACCATTGTAGGGAAGATATTTTCTGTGATTCTTGATTGCATGCCAGACATCAGCAATCAAGAGCAAATGACTGTAGTAGTTAGGTATGTGGATATTTCAAGGACTGCAGCCACAGTGAAGGAGCACTTTCTGGGATTTGTGCCTGTGAATGATACAACTGGGGCAGAACTTACAGAAGCACTTCTTCAGACTCTGCAAAATCATCAACTGGACATTAATGACTGTCGAGGACAAGGATACAATGGCAACATGAAGGGGAAATGAGCTGGAGTGCAGGCCCCAATAAAACAGATGAATTCAAGGGCTTTTTATGTGCCATGTACCTGCCATAATTTAAATCTTATAGTTAGTGATGGAGCACATTCATCATTACAGGCAGTGTCTGTTTTTGGATATCTGCAGAACATTTACATACTCTGTTCAATGTCAATGAGCCAATGGCGGATCTTAAATGACACATTAATGTCACTGTGAAGCCACTTTCAGAGACTCACTGGGAATGCAGGACAGACTCTTGTCAAGGCAGTAAGATTACAGTTGAAGGGAGTTGTTGAAACATTAGAGGAGACAGGTGAAGATGTACATACAAGTGATGCTGCAACATATCAACAAGCAAAGGGACTCTGCTCGGAACATATGTCATACCAATTCATTGTATGTTTAGTGATGTGGTACGATGTGCTGACAGAGGTAAATCATGCAAGCAAAGTTCTGCAGAGTCCATCTGTTGATATTTCAGCATGTGTTAAAGTGCTGGCATCAACTATAGACCTACTGAAGAATTACAGAGACATGATTTCAGCATGCCATGGACGAAGCCTCCAAGATACTGGAAGAACTGGATGTTGGTACCACATTTCTGGAAAAGAGGCAGAGAAAGTAAAGCATTTTTTTTGGCTATGAAGGAGAAAATGAGACTGTACAGGATCCAGTGGTAAAACTATGTGCATGTGACACAACAATCCAATAATTTACTGACTGGTTTGAGCAGCTTTCAGAGTTTGATAAGGCCTTTGGATTTTTATCAAACATTAAAGCCTTGAGTGACGTTGCAGAAGACATATTTCTCCAACACTTCAAGGCTCTGAAAGAACAAATGACTGACAGGATAAGTGGTCACTGTGACATTGATGACTCTGACCTTGGACACGAACTGAAAAGCCTTTCTTGAATGACTGATAATAAATCATCACCACTGACTGTTAAGATTTCCTTATTCCCAACCACATGCAAGATACTTACGTTTCACTGTGCATTTATTTGACTGTACCTGTTATAATGGCTACTGCAGAATGCAGCTTTTCTAAACTGAAACTCATAAAGATATACCTTCGTTCATCAATGAGTCAGGAGAGACTTTCAGGCTTAGCTGTGCTCTCAGCTGAGCATGAAGTGGGACAAAGTGTATCACATGGCAGCCTCACTTGAATTTGTAAGATCGCAGTAAAACTCTAGGTATGTGCTCATATGTCCTTTCCAGTAATCTTTTATAATGCTGTAAGGCAGTAAATTTCAGATAGCACCTTAGCGTGGCTTGCATACTATGTTGTGTATTCACTGATTTTGTTTTTGCTTACTCCAGCAGATAGGACCAAGTAGCACAATGAGGATGAAACTAGCAGGATGTTAGACAAAGGCAGCTAGGAACAGCAGGACTCATTGTGAGGCCAGGACAGCTGAGAGCAGCAGCACTCATTGGCAGCAGTAGGATTTGTCTTGAGGCTGGGACAGTTGGGAGTGGTAGGAATCATCACCAGGCTAGGACAGAAGCACAGGAAGAACAGACAAGTGGCAGAAATCAGAAAAGCTGAGGAGGTAATTGCACATTGAAGATGAATGACACTCTGGTGGTCTTGACTTCACCTGTTTCTCTCTGGGTTTGAGTCTGCCTGTGTCAGACTCAGTAATCCTCATTGCTCTCTTGTGCTTGGGTTTGAGTCTGCCTCATGCTCAGTAATCCACATGGCACTCTCTTGGTTGTTTCTTTGGGTTTGAAGCTATCTGCCTCAGGCTCAGTAATCCCCATGGCTCTCTTGTGTGTTTCTTTGGGTCTGAGTCTGTCTGCCCAGGCTCAGTAATCCCCATGGCTTTCTCTTGGGTTTGTTTGGGTTTGAGTCTGGCTCAGGCTGTGTAATCCCCATGGCTTTCCCTTCTATGTCTTGTGTGTCTGTAGTATTTTCTATGTCTGTCCCATAGCTGTGTTGTGTACCTCTGCAGTGTGATTGTTCTACATGACAGTAACTGTCCTGTGTAGTGGTGTCAGTTTATCTAATGCTGCTTGCTTCCATCTTGCCATATTACTGTCATCATCTTGAGTTTGGGAGTGGTGTCTCAGTTCTGTTTTGTGGTAGTGCTGCCTTAGTCTTGTGTGAGTATCTGTTCAGTCTTGCAGTAGATTTGTCTTGGTCTTGTCTCTGTACTGTGGGGGTGACTGCCTCTATCCTGTGTTTCTGTGTGGGTGTTAATGTTCAATCTTGCTGTAGTGCTGTCTTTATCATGTATGTGCAAGAGTCTGTGTAGCTGTCTGTCTTGTGTTTCTGTTCAGTCTTGCCATAATGTTGTCTTTATCATGTGTGAGTGTCTGTCCTGTGTGCAAGAGTCTCTGTCTTGGTGTGCTTCTGTCCTGTGTGAGGGAGTCTGTGTGGGTGTCTCTGTTCAGCCTTGCTGTATTACTGTCTTTGTCTTGTCTGTGCTGTGTGTGGGAGTCAGTGTAGGTGTCTTTGTGTGGGAGTTAGTGTGTGTGTGTCTCTGTGTGGGAGTCAGTGTGGGTGTCTTTGTGTACCTCTGTGGGACTGGCTACATTGATGCAGTACAGAGGCTTGTCATAATGTAACAACATTGCTACCAAATGCCAGTCAGTGTGGGTGTCTTGTGGGGGTCAGTGTTGGTGTCTTTGTGTACTTCTGTAGGACTGGCTACCTTGATGCGGTACAAAGGATTGTTGTAATGTAACAACATTGCTACAAAATGCCAGTCATAGTTCTCAATCTCATGGTGCAAAATCTGGACAAAGACACAGATAATGGGGTTACAGCCTCAAAGATCAGGGCGAATTTTAAATATTGCTCTTATAAACCTACAAGATTGCTAGAATAAAGGGTGTTACCATGCATTTTCTGAAGGATATGAAGTTAAACTCAAATGCCTGTCATTTAGTGAATTAAATCATCAATGATTTACCACAAAAATAAAAACAAAAAACTACAAATTTTGAGGAACAGAGAAAAAATGAGTCACATCTGTAAAATCCTGGGCAGTTGAGGAGTATGCAGTCAGTGTCTGCACCTCTGAGTGGTGGCTACTTTGCTGTGATAAGGGAATTTGTCATAACGTAGCATTGGTATTAAATGCCAGTCAGTGTGTGTGCACCTGTGAGTGGCTACCTTGCTGTGGTATGGGGTTTGTTGTGATGTAACATTTGTACTAAATGCCAGTCAGTGTGTGTGTGTGTGTGTGTGTGTGTGTGTGTGTGTGTGTGTGTGTGTGTGTGTGTGTGTGTGTGTGTGTGTACACGTTGAGTGGCTACCTTGCTGTGGTACAGGAGTTTGTCATAATGTAACATTGATACTAAATGCCAATGTGTACCTTGGCACATCAATTCTTAATGATCTGAATGTAGTGACCCTACAGTGATTGTTAAAAGGTGTTGGCTGAGCTTGACAGAGAAGGGGGTGTGACGGCAATCTGATCACACTTGATATTCTCCTGAGTAGGGCCCTCAACCTGAAACTTGCTGGAGGCCCCCAAAATGCTAGCACTGGCCCTGATGTCTACATTAGTTATCACATTCATTCTTTGGTTTCAGTAGTGCCTTATTGAATGTTGCTGAATACTTAATGAATATTGATGAGGTTAGTGCAGAGATCCGTATGAATATTCATTAGATATTCAGATATATCATTAACTGGCAGCTGATAGGTGGGGTTTCCTACTGTGCATGAGGACAGGAAACAAGGCTTGACTATAATCTCTCAGTTCATGATAAGGGCAGTTACTCCCTCCATTCTAAGTGGGCTTTATATTTGAATATATTTGTGATGACATCCTATCATGAGCATAACAGCTGATTTCCAAATAAAATTGCTTACTCACTCCCACTTCTGTATCAGTGAAGGTGTGAACACACCCACCTGCACAGTCCTGCCCCTAGAGAATTTTGAGGTAAGGCGTAAAATGCAGGATTAATATTAGTATTCAGGGAAATACGTATATTTCCCAGTAAGCTTTTACAAGAGATGATTTTTTTTAATTTATTAATGCTATTTTATCAATCTTTTCTTTGCAAGTATACGAAAGTAGGTGTGGTGTTTAAGAGTGAGTAACTAGTAATTATGATGATGGTCCATGTTGCTGTTTGTTTACCCGCAATGCAAATCAATAGATTCTGTGGTACATTTTAAATTTTTTTAAATTTTGGCTTACATTTACAACATGAAACAGTTGCAGTGCAAATAATAGCAAGAAATTATCCACTCAAGTAGTAAAAGCTACAATGGTGGACTGGTCATCATCTTGGTAAAAAGAATTTTGTTATATTAGTATTGGGTTTTTAGAAGCTTTTCTTTGTGTTTTGTTTTTATTTTTTGATTATTTGTATCAGTAGTGAGATTAAATAATATTGAACGACAGAATACTTCTTGGTTGATTTGAATGCAGTGGTTGTTAGTGTTTTTAATAAAAATAATTATTAGGCTACATTCTTTGTACTGCAACATCATCAAGTGCAATTTCCAGCTCACAGGAAGGAGCTACATTCTTTGTGTTGCAACTGCATCAAAAACAAGTTCTGGCTCACGGGTAGAGCTGCAAAAGTGTTCCTGATCTATAGATGTGTAGTTGTCCTATCTCACCTTCATTCTTTACTTATGGGTTCTGAACCGATCATTGGTTCCAACTCAGCCATTTACTAAAGCTCGAGGTCCCTAACCAGCTCTTGGCTCACTTCCTATCCCATGATGCTCTAGGGTATTCTCCAGCTCTCCTTTGCCATTGAGGCAAGATTGAGTATTTCTCAAATGTCTCTGGCTAAGTTTTGATTTTTTCTTTACTTTTTCTCAACAGTTTTAGGACTGTAAATTTCTAAAGTGTGTGCGAGTACTTTAAGTAGTTTGATCACAGCTTAGACTGTGTCTGCTACTTTCTTTTCATCTTTTGGCTATCCTTTTTACTTTAAGGCCTACAGTTTATCCTATCCCAACTCCTTTACTGTGTACTATTACTGTTTTCTTTGGCTTAGTGTTAATTTAGCCTTATAGGTGTGTTATTTAAAAGACTTGCTAGCTCCTTTTAATTGGAGACCTACTCAGCCCATTTTTAGTTAGAGGGCCTGTGTGTTTTCTACAGTTCTCTGAGTGTTGTGTGGTTCAGTTGTAAAAAAAAAAAAAAAAAAAAAGTTGCTCTCGTAATTTTTTGCTGTGTGCTTTTTCTGCCATCTTTCTACATAGAGCTAGCTCATTTAAATTAGAGAGTGGTTTTCTGTTAGTCCACATAAGTTAGAGGAGTTTTTCTTCCCCTCCAGTGTGCTGTGTTTTCAAAAAAAAAAAAAAAGTTATAGGATTAGTGTTTAGTGTTAAGTAGTCTATTACTGTATCTTTTTTGTCATGCCTAAGGAAGTGAAAAAGACAAGAACTTCTGGGTTCAAGAAATATTCAAAATGCTCTCAAAATATGTCCATAACAGATAACCATTCAGAATGTGTATATTGTCTTGGAGCAGTACATTTACAAGAGTCATGTGCAATATGCCACTCTTTTAGTTCAAGGGTTCTCCTTGAGAAGAGAAATAAGCTGATACTTAGAGGATTACTAAAAAAATCCTTTTCTGAATCTTTAGAAGCAGGTCAGAGTGCACCACAATAAGCTTTTCTCCTCCGTCTAAATCAGGAAAATCAACAAAAACATCTTCATCATCATCAGACCATTTGGGGCCAACTCAAAAAGTATCAAAAACTTCATTGGACCCAAAGACTTTCGGACCTGATAAACCTTCTACCTCAGCCCCATCTGCTTCAGAGCTGTTGGTATTACACAGTCAGAGCTGGCCCCTTTTTTGGAACCAGTGTCTCTGACTTTGAAGTCACCAGTTTTACACAAATCTGTATTGCCTGCCCCCTCCTCTCGAGCTTCCATGGTGTCAGATGAGGATGTGGATCCTGTGGTGTAGAAGTTAATGAGTACACCAGCACTGGCTAAATTATTCTCAGAACTGACCCAGCAAGCTTTAGAGCTGAGTAGACCTACCCATTCCCTTTCAGTTCCTCCTCTGACCCACCTTGGGGCCTCAGAGCCGGAAGGCATGGACCTTGTAGTAATGGAACTATTGGAGACGAGACTGACCCTATGATCTATGGTTCCAACTTCTGCTCTGACTTCCTTGGTGCTGTCTGAGCCTGAGGAGTCTAGGAGCCAATGCCCTCCGGTCGACTCCGGGGGACAATCAGATTGAACAGTTGTCATATCCAACTTTGACTCTTGGAGCTTCAGTATGGGTGAGCTGAGCACCTCATCAGCTTCAGAGCCAACCACCTTGGCTAGGGGGGAGCCTTCTGGTTCTTCAGAGCCAGAGGCTTCCTCAGGTCATGGGCGGGGGGATTTTGAGGTGATGAGGAGAGTGCTGTCCTCTCCAGCAGCTCCACTCTCAGGTCCTGTCATTCCTCCCCAGAAAGCATCGGTGTCAGTCTCAGCACAACTGATCTCACACAGACATGGAGACCCAAGGCCTCAGGATCCCCCAATGGCTGAACCCATCTCTTCCAAAACCTCTCCAGAATGCCCTGTTGGAGAGGTCCTTCCCAAGAGATTATGTAAGAGTGGCAAGGGATTATGTACGAGGAAGCATTTGGACTCCCTAGATAAGTCACTCACGTCAGACACAGACCTCAATGAGTCAGAAGGGTCCCCACTGTCGTCCTCTGAGGGTGTCTCCTTTAGACACATACTAGAAATCCTTAAACAGAGAGGTGGCTGAAGTCCATCAACATTACTGATGAGGAGTGTGTTTACCTGAAGGCCTTGGGTCTCAACCTTCAGCCACTTGGGTGTCTCCGCCTTTCAAGGAACTTATGGATTTAGTTTGTCGAAAGGCATGGGAGTCTCCAGATTCAGTGGAAACTATTCCCCGGAGGCCAAACAAATTCATAATTTCCCCTGAGGATAAGACCTTCCTTACTTAAGGTGTCCCAGTAGAAGCTGTGGTGGTGGCGGCAGCCACCAAAAAGGAATTGTCTGAAACATCCACTTCTGTCTATCCTCCAAACAAAGAGTCTTGTAAGATGGACAAATATGGAAAGTGAATGTTTTCTTCAGTGACCTTCATGCTCAGGTCCCTGAATTATCTTACTCATTTCACCAGATTGCAGGGAGATCTTCTGAAGGAGCTTGGAGATACTTTCCAAGGTTCACTAGCTGCAGGGGTATCAGACAAAGTGGCCTCCCAGCTCTCCACCTTAAATTCAGTAGTTAATTCATCCATGAGGCTCGTTTCATATGCAGCCGATGGAGCAAGTAGGTCAGCGGTTTCAGGAATTGCCCTCAGGAGACATTCCTGGATGTGCCTGTGTAACTTTGCAGAACCCTTCAAGTCATCCTTTGTTAACACCGCCTTCGATGGCTCATCCTTGTTTGGGCCCAAAGTAAAAGAAACACTAACCAGGTGTGAGCAGGAAGGAAAGACTCTCTCTGAAGTCAGAGTCCGTGTTTCCCCACCTTCTAGACCATATCCCAAAGGTCAAAGGAAAGGAAAAATGTGGTTTCAAAAATCCCAGAGAGCCTTCCAAGACACACATGGTGATCATTCCCCCAGTGGCAGAGGGGGAAGCAATAATGGAAGACATTTAGGATTCCAAGTGTTTCCATATATAGATGACTGGCTCCTAACCGCTACCACCTAGCATTTACTAACAAAAGCAAGAGACACCACTATGACACTCTGTTCTCGCCTAGGCATCACAATAAACTATGAAAAATCTGCCTTATTGTCATCTCAACATATCGTTTTTATAGCACAGATTTAGACACAACAACAATGATGGTAAAGCTTCTGCCAGACAGAGTACAAGCTTTAAGGATACAGGTTATAGACCTTCTCTTCAAAACAAAGACTCAGGCAAGGACAGTCCTAAAAGTATTGGGTACCATGGCAGCAACAGAAAGTGTCATTCCCCTAGCAAGACTGCACATGAGAATTTTACAATGGCTACTGTTTGCTCAGTGGTCCATGCAGGAGCTTCCAATGTCGAATCTCATTATGTTGATAGAGTCTTGCAGGAGAGACCTTCGTTGGTGGCTCCACTCAGATCAGGTAACCTTAGATCGACCCTTTGTTCTTCCACAACTGCTCGACACAGTAACCGTGGATGCTTCCCAGATAGTGAGGGGGGGCAATATCAGGGAAGAACAGTCCAAGGCACATGGCAGTATCACGAGGCCCCTTGCACATCAATGTCCTAGAAATGAGAGCGGTGCTTTTTGCATTGCAGGCATTCCAAGACTCCCTTCCTCTGGGAACAATCGCAATCCAGATGGATAATATGTCAGTAGTATGGTACATAAATAAAGAGGAACCCCATTTGTTGAGAGGCCCTGAGAGCATGGCACTGGGTAACCTCCTCCCAATGCCTTCTGATAGCAATGCATACCCCTGGGAAATCCAATGTCATAGCAGACAAACTCAGCAGAGCGATACTGATGCCTCACGAGTGGTCCCTGAAATAAGACATAGCGGAAATGCTTTTCCAAAAATGGGGCCAGCCTTGCTGCAATCTTTTTGCCACATCCATAAACACCAAATGCAGCAGTTACCTTGCCCTAATCCCCCCTCCAGGGGAATCCCCAAGGGATGCACTTCCTCACGATTGGCTCCCAGGTCTCCTTTACACCTTTTCTCCCGTTCCATTGATACCCAAAGTTCTTCAGAAAGCCAGCACATTGGGAAGGACCTTAATACTTATAGCCCCGTACTAGCCTTGTCAAATTTGGTTTCCCTTCTTGCGGCCTCATTTACAGGAGGAGCCTAGGATTCTGTACCCAGTGCCAGATCTTCTGACCCATCCATCGGGAATGTTCCATCCATCTCTTCAAACCCTCAAGCTGACAGCTTGGCTGCTCCATTTCCAAACATAGCCAGGCTACCTAACCTTTCTACCGCAGTACAGCATATCCTGATTTCTTCTCACAAAGCTTCTACGAGAAGGTTATATCTCAGCAAATGGAAAAGATTTTCCTTCTGGGCCATAAAAAATCATATTGACCCTTTTTCTGCATCTATATCTTCAATACTAGATTTTTTATCTGAACATTTTAATGAGGGTGCAGCTGCAATTACTATTCGAGTACAGTTAACAGCAATCTCTACTTTTCACTATGGAGAAGGAGGACCCAACGTTATGTCACACAGGCTTAGTAAAGCTTTCCTGAGAGGTACTAACCTGTTAAGACCACCCATTAAGCCACCTCTACCTCCATGGGACCTAAATTTTGTATTATTCCAGATAATTCTCCCCCCTTTTGAACTGGCATCATCCTGTGACTTGAAATTCTTAACCTGGAAGATGATAGTGGCTATCACTTCAGCTAGAAGGATTTTGGAATGACAAGCTTTATCCATCAAGCCCTCATATATGCTGTTTCATTCCGACAGAGTCTCACTTTGCACAAACCTGTCATTTCTACCAAAAGTGTGCTCAAAATTGAACCTGAATCAATCTATAGACTTACCAGTTTTTTCCCCAACCAAGGCAATAAGGCAGAATACACATTACACCAACTTGATGTACATAGACTGTTACGTTTCTACTTATACAGAACAAAGCATTTTAGAAAAACTGATCAATAGTTTGTGTTCTTTTCAGACTCCAAGAAAGGAGCTTCAGTAGCAAAAAACACTCTATCAGGTGGATATCCAGATAAAATATGAGCTCGTTCTACGAGAGCTATTTCTACCTCTTCTGCCTTCAATGCAAGAGTACCAATTGATACCATTTGTGCGGCAGCAACATGGGCAA
Organism: Protopterus annectens; assembly: GCF_019279795.1. Lineage (NCBI taxonomy): Eukaryota > Metazoa > Chordata > Ceratodontiformes > Protopteridae > Protopterus > Protopterus annectens. The sequence continues at coordinate 1,538,825,372 of NC_056744.1, forward strand.
GGCCTCATACCTTTATTACTCATTATAAAGTGCATTTGGCCTGCAGGGAGAGGGCCTCCTTTGGGTCCACTGTTCTGGAGAATGTTCTCCCATGAGCCACCAAAGAAAGATGGTGCTAGGGACACTGTCCCATAAGTAAAGAATGAAGGTGGGATAGGACAACTACGCATAAAGAAGTTATGTACTCACCATAATATTTCATGTGAGTTTTTCATCTCACCTTCATTCTTACATCCCACCCTCCTGCCCCCATCCTTTTTAGCTCCTGGTGTATCGAGAGGTTTTTTTCTAATTGGTATACGTTTGCCTCTGACCTTCTTCTTAGATTATGAAGTATTAGAAGATTCCTGTATTGGTATGTATGTAAATTGTTTTACCAGCAAACAAGATCTGGGGAATACCCTAGAGCATCATGGGATAGGGAGTAAGCAACGAACTGGTTGGGGACCTTGAGCTTTAGCAAACGACTGAGTCAGAACCGAGGATCGGATCCGAACCCATAAGTAAAGAATTAAGGCGAGATGGACAACTCACATGGAATGTTATGGTGAGTACATAACTTCTTTTTTAATTTTCTAGGTAGTGTTTCTGTGCCCCATGGCCACTCAGCCTCCTCGTACAATCTGTAGGGTGTACAGATAAATGAAGGCATGATGAACCAACATTTAGCATTTCCATTAGGAGAGACATGGATGTGGGCCCACTATATAATACCAGGGAAATGCATTTTCTTTAAAAAGAGAATGCTGTTTCTCCAGGAAATTATCAAATGGTTTGCCCTATTCAATATTGCGCACATGTGAATTCATACACAGAGTTTCCCTCATAGCTCTCAGCTGTCCAGATTTTCGGAGAATGTCCAGATTTTTTAATCATATTTTTGCCTGTTCCTCATCAAATTTATGTTTTTTCTGGACTTTTGTGGCAAATCAGTGACTATTGAATTCACCTGAGTTTCAGACTTCATATTCTTCAGAAAATGCATGGTAACAGAAGACCTTTTATTCTAGCAACTTTCTAAGTTTATAAGAGCAATATTTAAAATTTGCCCCTATTTTTGGGTATTTCTTACCCCATTACTTTTGGCTTTGTCCAGATTTTGTGTGCTAAGAGGGTAAGATATAGGATTCCCCTAATTCTGGACAACTGCACTATAGCTTCATTGATTCAGCCTTGTACGTTTTTGAGCTTCATCAGTGAAAAACACTTAATTAGCTCAGCATGGAGCACCCAATTCCACTTTTGGAATCAGACAAAGAGCTCTACCAATCTGTATCTGCATTTACTAAATGAAGAATGTCTGAGTCCTTTTTCTTGGAGCTGGACGTGGTGTAACACTCCCAACAATAATGCAACTTGGTGTAGGATAACACAAATGGCTATGTTACTCCATACCACAGTGTTTTGTAATCCATCCCTAAGTAGAGACAGAATCTAACAGACCTGGAGTAGCTTTAGCAGAGAGTTACTGCAATGAAGTGTTATTACTTCCAATTTCTAATTTCAAGCTCAAAACAGGTATGACATCATACAGGGGGTGGGGTACAACATATACCTTCCTTTACAATGCGAAAGCTGGAAAGTTATTGTAGGCATTCAAAGTAGTGAGTCGGTATTGAGACGTGGAAACATCACCCCCTCTCCACCTGTATGCTTAGCCTGTCACAAATACCAGTGTTGACGCAGAGTTGGAGTTATTTTTCCCCTGAGGCTGTGTAGCACTGTAATGCCACCTGTATGACAGACTTGACAATGTATGCATTGCATGTGTAATATGTAACAAGGCTGTCATGCACACATTTCTGTCATATAAACAATAGGACAGACATACTGGTGCCCTTCTTAGGGACCCACAATCCAGAAGTGCAAGAAAGTAAAATCTCTGAAATGTGTCACTGTGAATTGGGGATGACTCACAAAATACAATGTAGCAGAAGCTTGAGGCCACTGGCTGACTCATCACCAGTGTTCCTCTTCTAGCAGAGCACCTCCACCTGAATGTGGGACTCTCAGCCTCTTGAAGCAAGAAATCTGGACAAAGCCTGACAAAATGAGGGGACAAAGCACCAAAACTAGGGACATATTTTAAATATTGCTCTTATAGCCTTAGAAAGTTGCTAGAGTAACAGAGTTTGTTTAAACATACATTTTCTGAAGGATTTGAAGTCTAAAACTCAAATGAATGTTATTATTTAGTGAGTTCAATCCTCATATCATCCCGGTGATTTGCCAGAAAACCATAAATTTTATGAGGACCAGACCAAAAACATGAACCAAAAATCTGGACATTCTGCAAAAATCTGTACAGTTGAGAGGTATGGTGGGACTTGATACTCCAGGCAATTTGACTTCCCGCCACATACTCCCTGCAGTACCATGTCCCAGTTAGAGGTGGAGCTGTAACAGCATCTCATCAGCCTATAGACATCAATGGACTTCTCCATGATTTCAGGATTTTGCATTGGCACTTATTGACAGTATAAATATTCTAAGTGTTGTGACACTGCGAGCGTGATTCCCATTTTAATATTAGCCATATGATTCAAATTCTTCTCATTAACATACATGACTTGAAAAGTGCCGGAGCTCTTATGAAATTAGCTGATGTATACTTATACCACCCAAAGCAAAAGCCATTTTGGAATCCCACAAATAATTTGATAAAAGTAATATGGTACCTATATATATATATATATATATATATATATATATATATATATATATATATATATATATATATATAAAAACTGTGCTCTTCTGCCTGAAAGACAACAGCATTCATTAAAGCAATCTCCATTTCATACCAAGACAGTCATTTCAGATCATTAAGTCACTCAAATGTGTGATATGTTACTAAGTCTAGAAAAAGTATCCCCATACCTTCAAAACAAAATGATAGAGGAAGAACATATGTTATTATTACATTATTTGTAAGTCTTTGATTTTGCAAGTCTGACAATTTCTTTAACACGAGTTAAATTGCTAAATGTAATAAGAGCAGTAATTTTTAACACACTTTTATTTTCAAAATACGGTTGACAGGATCTTTCCACTTGCTTATCTATATGGGTAGAGCTTCAAAAAAGGCATCATATATTGAAAACATATAAAAATGATGGCCCAGTCTATTCAAAAACACAGGATACAGTTCCATAAATGAATCACATTAATGGTGGTTAAGGCGTCATCATCATTCAGTACCAGAGATCATACACACAGGTCATAGCACTGAAAGACAGTCTATAAAATAATTTAAGCTTTTCTTGAAAGAAGTAAAAGTATACATATTACACAATGCGGCATTATGAGAATTGGTGCTACCAATGGACTAATAACCGTGAAGCACAACAGCATTACACAATCCATCAGGGAACCCTTTCTCATAAGGTGTAATAAGGTTTATTAAGTAACTACATATAAGGCACATTAAGTAGGCTTTCCTCTGCTGTGCTGCATATCATGCTAACTAGAAATTCATAAAAAAACTATTTGTGGATGCAGATGTAAGTCAATTACAACATTAAGACAATGAGGAGAGCTGGTACTGTGTGTGCTCCCATTGGCAGGAGCACAGCAGCATCACTGCTTGAGGGAAGGGACAATGTGACTCTCATCGGTGGTTTGCCTGTACCGCAGGAAAATGAATTGTCAGCAGCATTGTTTTTCTAGTGTGTAAAGGAGTTTTTGTTTTACATTTCATTGCTGAAGTGTCACTTAACTGTGGTAGCTGAGCGGTACATCACAGTGAAGGGGAACGGTGTAGTTCCAACTACTATCCCAATATGTGTACATTTTAAGTCTGGATGAATACACTGTTGAGACCAATCCAAATGGAGCCGGTGTAATGCTAGTACATCATGTATGATCTTGAGGGGGTCATTAGCATGAGTACTGTATGCACAGAGTACTATGTCTTGATTTAAATTATGAGTTGTACTCCACGTTAAATTTGGAAATACTTTTTTCAGAAAAAAGAAAATTTTAATATGTTGCCTGATTTTTTTTTTTATTTCCCTGTTTACTCATTTTTTTTATAGTCATACCCATGAAATGATTTCATGTGGGCACATTATGCAATGATTTATATATGACTGCAAAGCATTATGAGAAAGAAAACTGATTTGTAGCCATACGTGAGTAACTTCTTAATTATATTGTCGTTTCAACATAGTATCTGTTAATTTTCAATGTAAGGTGTTCCACTTGCAAGAACTAATTAACTTGTGTGTCTATGAAGTAAGAAGACACTACTGAAGCACTTATTAGGAAAATACTGTAGATTATGCATAAGTTTAGGTAATGAGACATTATGGGTCAAGTGCTTCATGATATCATGGCAGAGATTTTCAGCTGTAAGAAAATAAATTGGTTGGCCCTACCTTATTAAGAAAATAAAATACATCAACGCACTTTTTTACATAAAAACTGTATAATTTAGTATGGTATATAATAAAAACAGTTATGATCAAGTATCTGATCTTAGCCACATTATTATGTGCACGAGACACAGATGTCAAGAATGTGCTCAAAAGGTGAATCATGGCATCCTTGTCAAGAATACATAATACCCAGTTATGCTTGGTGAGAAACAATCATAACTCCTTGTAGGGTTGGAGTTTTACCTACTTCATGTACTACTTGTGGCAAAAAAAAAGACAAATGTTTTACTGGCTTTGAAAGCAAGTAAAGCACTTAGCAAGTGTTGTTGCGTAGACAGCAAGTAAAAATAATGGCAGAAAAAATATGGGCCTCAGGATTCATGAAGCTTGTGCCAGGCGCAGGCGTAGCATCGGCAATCTAATGCCAAATATGGCTGCCGAGCGATCCAGGTACAAGCTGTTTCCATGTGCACTACCTGCGTATGCCACGACTGCACAGCTCCCAGCGCATGTATGCTAATTACCCCAAGCTCAGCAGTGTAGCATGCAAAAGATATATAGTGATTCATGAAGTGGTACAGGCATAGTGTAAGCATGCAGAAATGTAAACCGAAAAAAAGGTTTACATTTTTTCAAACATAAAATCAGAGCCGTGACAGCAGAACAAACTTTATTATACTGTTAACATATGCCAGTGGCTAAATATATAGCCACTGGCATTAAAAAACATGCACAACACATAACAAAGAACATTTAATGTAATGGCCACACTAACACAAAGTAAAATCGCAGTACATCGGTGAGCAAATGGGATCACAATGAAAATATAATTATATGGAATAAAACTGCAATGTAACACATTTCATGAATTCCCGTAATAGTCAATGGCATGCATGCTATACCACACCATGGCACAAGGGTTGCTAAGGGACTGTGACAGTGTTCCGTGCAGTAACTAGGAATTAGTAGTCAATGCCATGCAAATGAAACAAGTAATACTGAATCACAAAATCCCAGCCAGCGTAAGGATGTACCTCACAGCATAGCAGTACAACACCGAGGTGTGGCCTGGAGATAAAGATGACATCAAGAGAGGAGTGCGCCACCTTAGCTGTAAGCACATTGGAGCATTGCTAATCCGGTTTGCCTGTTGTTAAGCAAAGCCGCAGGATAGGGGTGTGTTGAAGTAGCAATAGCTTTGCTTAGCCGGGAGCACACAAGGTAACCGAATGTGCATGCGAACGTGGATGAAAACGCGCTTGAAACCCGTTAAACGGCTGTACACGGCGCGCACCACAGCTGAAACAGGAAGGATATGGGAAGAAAATAAGGAAATGCTGCAGCATGGTAATTGGAGTACAAATGAGTAATTAACACCTAGGAACCCACAGTGGGCCATTGACAACAGCTAACAAGGCTGCTAGCAGCTACCTGCAAAACAGGAAAGGGGAGGTGCCGTCCTGCAAAGAAACGAGAACTGTCACAGCAGAACAAAGCAATTTTGCAGTACATCAGCTACATGACACATTTTGCTATACAATCTTGGGTTGGGAAAGTACAAAACAAGAAAGCCGGCATCTGGATGCATGCCTAACAATGGGAAGGGAATCAGGTTGAAAAGTGAAGTAAAGGGCAATAGATGAATCATGGCAGACAAGCGTAATTCAACACCAAAGGCCCCACAATAGCAGTACCTGCTGCAGATCTCATAATTAAGATACCCTGCAGCTGGAATTACACATACACACCTAATTACACTAGCAGCATCCATAGCACAATAGTATAAAGTGTGAAAGCACCTCACACACACTTGTGTATTCCCAGACACTCTGCACCATTGGTGTATACAGACGGGGAACTTTTAATATGTACATGTTAGGGGCTGCCATAGCTTTGATTCACCAGCATGTGTTGGAGACTGAAGGTGGTGTGGAGGATGATGCTGACAACCATCTCAGGCACTGGAGGAGGAGAAGAGTGTTCAGACCCAGGGTAACCTGCCAGGTGCTACATGATCTGGAGATAGTAGAGCATTACTGGGTGGACAGGCACACCATACAGCAACTTGTTGAGCTGTGCTGGCCACACATCAGAGCCAGAAATAACAGAGGGGAACCCATCCCAGTGGACATGAAGGTATGTGTAAGCTTGAGAATACTAGTCACAGGTACCTTTCAAAGGCCAACTGGGGATATTATGGGGATCTCACAGGCATCAGCATCTAGGGTACTCCAACAATTCTTGGATGCCATGTTACCACATACCAATGAGCACATATACTTCCCCCTAATGCAAGAGGAGTTGGTTAGCAATATGCGTCTCTTCTACCGTGTGGTAGACTACCGGGAGGTACTGGGTGCAATAGACTGCATGCACATACACATCAAGTCACCACCCGGTGAGGAGGGTAGGCACTACATAAACCCCAAGGGATACCCCCTCCATCAACTGCCAGGTCATGTGCAATGCCCAGGGCATTATCATGGATGTGTGTGCTGGCAGCCCTGGAAGCTATCACGACTCCCACATCTGGCATGCCTCACAGCTGTATCAGGTATTTGCCATGGGGGGACATTCCATATGGCCACCTGGTGGGGGATGCTGTCCATGCACTGGAACCATGGATGATGACTCCCATCAGAAATGCACACACACACCCATGCAAGAACGTCATAATGAGGCACACACAAAAACCAGAATCATCACAGAGCATGTGTTTGGGATGCTGAAATCATGGTTCCGTTACTTAGACATATCTGGTGGAGCCTTGCAGTACTCTCCAGGCATGTGTGCCCACATCTTCATAGTATGTGCCATGCTACACAATATGATCCTGCGGAAACAGCTGCAGCAGAGATAGAATGGTGAAGGCCCTCACAGCCCACCACCATTGCCAAGGTCCCCACAGGCACAGAGGGACTCAGACCATGAGCACCCTGTGCCAGTCCCAGTAGGCAGACGGAGGCATACCCAGTATGCCCATGCCTTGGCAAAGAGGAAATGTATAGCACACACACTGACAGTGTAGGCACCTATGGACTGACACCCTTCTCCACCTGCACACACAGTAAACATGGATGGCACACACGACCACCTGTAAATTGTCATGTATAGGTGGTCTACTGTGTGCATCCTACATAGGTAGCCCTCAACTATTGTATACATAACTGACATTGGCACAAGGTAAGTCAATACCTGAACAGTAAATTAAGCTATCAGCATGTGTCGATACTGCATGTATAGTTTCATAGGTACATAGGTAGGTACATGCCTAACTGCCCGAGGCCATTCATAAGCCTAGCCAAAATGTGTCTGCTGTCACCACCCCATTGATTAACTAACTGTCCCTCTGTGGAGCAGAGCCAATTGTAGGATCCCTGGGGTGTATCCACTATTCTCCACCCACTCTACAAGGATTCCCTGGAGTGTTAGTGAGGGGCTCCATATAATGTAATCAGGAATGTAGTTCCAAAGCAGGGGGAGTACCCCTGACAGGAATTTGTCACTCCAGCATCTTCCAGTTATGGTTGTGGCAAGGTGTAGCTCATTACAGTGTGTGGCTCACTGTAACATGGATTCCCATAGGTGGAGCATATCCATTAAGCCTGACTTGGACACTGCTTTGTTGGCCAGCAAATATCACCTCTGAGTAAACGAGATGCCACTGAGTAATGCAAGAGTTTATACAGTCTGGCAGCATACTGCACATGTCTGAGGGCATTATCCATCTTGGCGAGGTACGTTCATGGCCCTTCCAGCTGTTGGATGTGTCTTCTGAGGTACATCCAAAATGGGTTATCATACTCGATGATGGGGTTGATGTGTGATGAGTAAAGGGGCACAATAACCTCAGTCTGTTTAGATGCAAACCCTTAAGTAATCAGATGACCTACATAGATGGATGTCCTAACAACTTCACAGATATGATTGTCAAAGGAGAGAGCACTATCTAATGTAGTCCCCACATACCCATTATGTCATCTGAATTATAGTGCCTGTCACTCATGTGTTAATATGTGTGTGTGTGTGTGTGTGTGTGTGTGTGTGTGTGTGTGTGTGTGTGTGTGTGTGTGTGTGTGTAGTTTCCCAAAATGGAATGACCATGCAGTAAGTGGCCTTTAGCTGGAGGCCATGATTTTGACACCCTGTGTTGGTTTATGTGAGGCTCCTTGAAGGATGCCTGTGACAGCTGGACTGTCTGTTATTGCTCCCAGTCTGCAGTAATCACCAAACATGGCCTGCTGTAGTCCACCTGTGTTAGCCCGTACCTCTGAGAAGTATATGGCAAACAGTAGGGGTCCCAGGACGGAGTCTTGTGGGACACCAGTTGTGACTGGTCAAGAGTTGGACCTGGAGGCTGCTAGGCTTACCATGTGGGTTCTGTGTGTAAGCCTGTTGGCAAACCAACCTGTGATGTATGGGTGTATGTACTGGCTGGTGACTGTAGAAATAATACCTGAGTGGGGAATGGTGTCAAAACCCTTGGCGAGGTCCAGGTAGTATGTGTGAACTACCACACCCCACACCTAAAGTCTAGGTGACTGTAAGATGTCAAACAGGTTCAGTAGGCATGATCTGCAGTCAATCAAGCTGACCTGGGTTGGGTTAAGTGTCTAGAGGTTACCACTGTCTATGTTAATGAGTGCCATGAGGATGTGCTCCATAGCCATGCAGATCAGGATACTCAGGCTTATGGGGTGGTAGTTACCATGGTCAGTTGTGTAACCCTCTTGGTGGAGTGGAATAGCTGTTGCCATGCACCATTGAATGGCCATGTAGCCTGTGGAGAGGCCGATGTTGAATTGCTATATTAGGCGGGGGGTCACATTGTCTTGTAGTGTCTGCAGGATGCAGTCTGGGACACCATCTGCCTCCATTGATGCTCTGTCATGCCATTTGAAAGGGCCATTACCACCTGTATGTCTCAGATGTCTGGGATACTGTACATTTTGGGTATTGTTGTGGGCCCTGTAGGGGGTGAAGCTTGTTCCGAATGTATCATCAAGTGTGTTGCACCAGCACAGTGCAGATCTGTGTGCTACTGCTTAGATCCTTGACATAGCCAAAGAAGCTTTTGTAGTCATATTCCGAATCCATGCCTATTTACCTGTGGATGTTAGCCTTGGATGATTACATGAGTAACATAAGTATCTTGCTAATACTGGTCTCAGACGTCTGCATGTCTTGGGATTTCCTATTGTTCTGGACTACTGTCCTACTTCTGTTGTATAGCCTGTATAATGCAGGGGTTCAGCAGACTGGTGTCCTTGTGTAGGAGTAGCGAGTCCTGGCTTACCATTGATGGCATAACCCATACATCTTTGTAGGTGCTTATAGAGTGCATTTCTAATTCTGTCTGTATCTTGAGCAGTGTCATCCCTGAGCATGGGGGCTGCGAACCCTCCCACCTCTGTCATTAGTACTGTGAATTTAGCTGTAGGAAAGGTATTCACTGTGTGTTCCTTGGGTGGGGGAAATGGTTGGGAGTGGAAATCATCAGTGAATAGTTCATGGTCAGATCAAACAGTGACCGGATTACTTCTGCTGTAGTGCACCTGTTGCACATGTCAGTGATTACCACTTCTAGTATGTTTTCACCTCCTGTTAGTCCATCTACCAACTGATACAGGCCATATGAGGTGATAAATCCCAGGAAGTGCTGGGTCTGGAAGTGAATACTCAAGTAGGTTATCCAGCTAAGTGTAGGGTAGCTGACACTGACCAATAACAGGGTGTCTGGTAGGAATGTCATGTTTACCACTGTCTCCAGATAGTTGTAGTGGTGCTCCTGGGTCATGGAGGGTTATCTGTAACAGCTCACAGTTTGCACTGTAGGCGTGGCTGATGTTGGCTGCACATGGATGATCACAGAGGTATCATGCTGCCCCACTAACTTGGAGGTGGAGGTATCCCCGATGAATATGGATACACCCCCTCCATGTCTGTGCCAGTCCATGTTCAGTGGTTGAAATGTGTGTTATGGGTAGTCTGGTAGTGTCGGTGTGCTCACAAGAGCCTTATACAGGTCCCAGTCAAAGAACAGATGTAGATGTCCATACTGAGGGGTGCTGTGAGTGCGTGCATTTTCTGAGTACTACCCCTGGTGTTGAGTAGCCTAACCCTCACTGATTCCGCTGTTGTGCAGTTCATGGAGGTGAGATGCACCTCTGAGACCTGCCTAAAAACAGCACCATGGGGGTGCCAATAGCCTTGCCCAGCATTCCAAAGCCTTAGGCTGACACATGCAAGTTGGTGTGGCATTGTTGCAAGCATGTTTCCTATCTGTGCTTGTGCCCCATCTTTCCGGTAGGTAACCTACTGGTAAGCAATACAAAGCCTGAAACCTATACAAGTCCACTAGCTTACAAGATAGGCTTCTGGAGTTATTATGTATCAGTAGTCTGTATGCTATTGCTGTACTTAACTGTTGTCTGACTACATGGTGATTTTACACTGTATATTGTGATCAGAAAACTCTGTATAATCACATATGATGTTGGAGATGGCCTGCACTGTAGAGGTTCACTGATACGTAGTAGGCTATCTGCCCACGGGCATTTAGAAGCATAGCTAAAGTGTGGTGGCTTTATCTGCACCACGTAACTGAGCCTCTGTCAAGCATAACCAATGAAGTGATTCCAGGCAGAGTTGCTGGAAGCTTTTGAAGACTGGGGTGCTGTAGGGTGATAGGGGCACATAGTGATATCAAAAGGGCATGTTAACATGACAATCCTACAGCATCCAATTTCCCCAACATGTTTTGCAGCTAAAAACTGGAGTGGCTCCCACACACCCTGGCTGTATGTTACTGGGACACATGATCCCAAGGGTGTATATACTGTTGCCCAGTCACACATCAAGGTTTCCCCTGAAGTGTGTCAGTGAGGAGCTCTGCCAAATGTAGTTAGGATGTTAATGTATTGTCTCTCAAATCATGTGTTATGTCGGTATTTCGAGAAGCTTGCGGGGTGTGGGTGGCTCCGCCTGTTGTGTAGCCAAGCTTACACATAGGATTCATGGACATAAGAAATAGGCAGAAGGAACGTTAATGTCAACAGTGTAATGGCTACAGCATAATATCTGTGCAGTCGTGGTTCAAATCCCAATAAAGTCAGAGATGATTTACATGTTACATAGTATACCTTAACCACAGCTTGCATATATAGGTAGTATTCCACAGAATAATAAACATTTGGAACACACATAAACCCATGTGTGCTGGAGAGTACAGTTAACAGTCAATGTAATGTTATGTAAGCACATAGTGAGATGTTATGTCGCTGAAATGTATATATCCTGAGTAGTTAGCAGAATTGGCCATATTTGCGTGCACAGGTTGTAGGATGTAAATTGTGTTGCACTCTGTACAACCGCTGTTATAATGTCGCACAAACACCTTTAAACCTGTGTACAACTGCTTAAATTAGCCTTATCCTGTAGTAAAACATGTCTAATACATCGCAGGTGTTGAACCCTGGACCATGCACACCATAGTCAAGGGACCTAACACTAAGCCACCTAATCTGTATGCATGGTAAGTGGTTGTTAGGTTACACCTTATACTACAGGCATTTCACAGTACAGACCACAAATGGGACAGTCACTTTGTGTACATATGTACAGTACATTGTAATGTACTGTAATGTGTGAATCAACATATACAAGTCTACATATGTATGTGTTACAAATTAATACTAAATATATATATATATATATATATATATATATATATATATATATATATATAACATCTATAGCTATATATATATATATATATATATATATATATATATATATATATATATATATATATATATATATATATATACACACATCTATGAACACACTTTGTGACACAGAAGCATTCCAAATGGATAGAAGTGTACACAAAACACATGCAGCTCTGGTATTATAACTATTAATATAAACCTAATTCCCCATAGAAGCAATTGTTGCTGTGTAAGTGGGAAATGGTGTGGGGGAGGACCGCTGGCTAATGGAATATGCATCAAGGAGGGCCTTTGTCGGATGTTCATTATGTGACCTGGAGGGGTACACATGGAGTATGGGCACAATGTAAAAAGGACGCAAAACAAGAACCATTCTCATCCATAATACACCCTGTCAGGTCACATTGCAAACTGACTTCAACAAACATATGAACATTAACAGGTATCATACATATGTACACCAACTGACTTACACATTTGTTTGCAGTAGTGAGGAACGGCTGTAGTACACTGTACATACTAAACACCATAAACGTACATATCTCAGATGCCTCAGTGGTAAAGCCAGTGAATGTAGTGTTCATGGTCCCGGTTTCAAGACCTGCAAGGGCTGTTATGTCATTTTCAGGTCCCGAATAAGGGATGTTGGATGCAGGTTATTAAAGTACCTTTAAGCAGACATTAGCGGGTTATTGCGCCAGTAAGTGGCACTTAAACATGACTACATGGATAAGCACCACACAGGTTTAACCTTTGCTGAACATCACGCAGATCACAGGCAAAGCCACCCACATCCGCTGAAATATGCATTAATCACCCTTGTACTACCAGTGCCTGCTCTGAGAGGTAAAATGACCACTACCAGGATTAGAACACGCAACCATGTACACAATCTTCACAATAACCTACCACTAAGCTACCTGAGATGTACCAGTGGCAGTTATGTATTCTGACAGGTTAAAACACAACAGGGAGAACTGTGTGGAAATAGGACAAACCGCCATGTAGCGAATGAAAGATGTATGCTATATATATATATATATATATATATATATATATATATATATATATATATATATATATATATATACACACACATATATATACACATATATATATTGATATATATATATATATATATATATATATATATATATATACACACATATATATATATATATATATATATATATATATATATATATATACATATATATATATATATATATATATATATATATATATATATATATATATATATATATATATAAATCAACATATATATAGAGAGAGAGGGAAAGAGAGAGAGATATGTCGATATATAGGGATATACATATATATATGTAGATATATAGATAGGTTAACATCTACACAGCCATGGGGGTGCATATAAATGGGATACCTACCAAATACCGAATGCTTGACATAACATATTCACGAGGCTTAAAGACCGAAAAATCACAGTACCGAAACACCAGAAGCATGAGTTTTAAAATCCTGATGTTAAGGGACATTTAGTTAGTGCTTCTGGTGTTGCAGTTCAGGTAGGTTACTGTGTGTAAGTGTGTTTCTGAGGGCTGTAGTGTGTGTAAGTGTGTGCTCTGAGTGTGGTGTGTGTTTCTGGGGGACTGTAATGTGTAGGTGTGGGTTTGCTTTGTGTGTCTGTTTGTGCGATCTCGGAGGTAGAATATTAAAGTAGAGGGGTGTGGGGGGTGCAGCCACCCACATGTGGGGTGTAGGGGGGCTTGCCCACCTGCTCATACATAGTGTAGGATGGTTTGTTTGGATGTGGTGGGTAGCAGTGTGTGTGTGTGTGTGTGTGTGTGTGTGTGTGTGTGTGTGTGTGTGTGTGTGTGTGTGTGTGTGTGTGTGTGTGTGTGTGTGTGTGTGTGTGTTCTGTGTTTGTGTTACTTTTGCGAGTTTGACTGTCATGAGTTTGAGTGTTCAGTAATGTGGGGTTTGGGAGTCTGGGCCCGGTACTGTGGGCATCTGAATTGTGTGTGTTTGGGATTCCATAGGTATCCCATATACAGCAGCTGAAGTGTTCATATATAAGTATAACATAGACCATAGCAATCACACATTCCGCCATGACCAAACATTATGAACAAAGGATATGGAGAGCATATGCCTATACACTATTACAAATATGTGCTATGGACATGAGCCAAAGATAGGGTTACTACCTGTCCCAATTTGCGAGGGACAGTCCCTCTTTGGGTGGTTGTGTCCTGACCAAAAATATTAAAAATGGCAAATGTCCTGAGATTGTAGGACATAATTATGTCCCATATTTTATGTAATAGTTGCATAAAATAGTTATTTGTGTATATAAAATACAAGCATTTTACAAGAAACAGGATAAGCAACTAAACTTCTACAAGAATAAGCTTTTATTTAGGCAAAAAAGTAGAGTTCTATCCTTTGTACTGGCCGTGGGTTTGTGTCAGCCTGTAAAATCTGATGTGTGTCCCAAAAATGTCCCACTATGGCTATTTGCAAAGGTGGCAACCCTAGCCAAAGAAGGTCAGTCACCAACACAACTCCAATGACTGCAAATACCTATGACAGAAATATACAGCTTTCATGTAGCAACACTTTATTACATTCTGATGTATTGCCGAAAGGACTGAAGGACTAACATCACCTGCATGCTATACAGGAACCAATTAACAGTGCCTTAATGTATCAGCCTGCAATTACCATAGTATTAGGCCACTAAAGGATAGGTGTTCAAATATGGAAGTAATCCTCATACACATATCGAATATATATAAAAGCAGTTCCTACACACATGCATCTGCTATGTACACCCACCATCTCCCCCACTCCCAAACCAATTACAATACCTACTGTAATAACATCACAAATCATTCACTCACTGTACGACATCTCCAGAAGCCTTAACATACCTTGTCAGAGACACACTAACATGGCCCTATGTGAACCAGTTGTTGTTATACAATGGAACAGCTGCTGATGTTACAGGGTTTGTTTGCACTAATTCCATTTCAGAGGGTTGTGTGTACACCAGGAAGTGTTACCAATTACTGATTAACAGCACAGTATGATACACATGTGCACCAAACCAAAGATGTCTGGTGAGCACACTGTAAATCACCTAACATTTTATGCATAGCCATACAGCCTTGAGCTGCTCAAACATCCTTGCCAGACTAAAACATCTGCAGAAGTATCAGGTACAAACAAACCCTGCATAAGTAGCAAAGTTCTGAAATATAACAGCTGTACTCACATGTAGAACAACATCTTCTAGCCATTACACACAATCCATAGGAGTCATGAAGCTAATATATCTCTGTGTGTCTCCATATAGCTGTTGCAATTCATCACAAACAACACATCCAGGCCATCTTCCTCAAAAGTAAGGCAAAGGGACAACACCCAAGTGGAGTACTCAATTATACACCACTGTTATCTTGGTATTGGCTAATGGAGTAGCTGCACAGCTGATGTGCATGTAATTAACTACTTTGGAACACAAACTGGTGGTCAGGATAGCACGTTACCAATATTTACCTATAAAAGGATGGCTTGTCACACATTCAAACCATCTGTATATACCAGCAGAACATTACAAAGAAGATTGAAACACAAACTGAAAAAGATTGAAATAACAGTCAACGACACCTCGGGTTACTAATAAAGTATGTAGAATACTCAGTATGTCTGTGTATATAGTACCTGTTCTGTAATAAAGTGTATACAATGAATATAGTGGAAACAGTTATCTTGTAGTGGTGTATTGCTGAGCATAGTAATGCTTGTAGCATTTATGTGTGTACTGCTGTAGGTCACAAGGCAAACACCTCATACACCACAAGGGATGCTATATAAGGACTTTGAACCCAATTCCTCTCCAGCCGCTGTCAGTGGCAGGGTTGGTCCAACAAGTACGTACTATAACAGGGGATAGTATATGTCAATATATTGTAACAGTAGGCATATGTATGGGTGCATTACTGAGAATAACATGTTGAATGTGGGCCTACTGTGCAATTATGATTTGCATTGTGGGATATTGTGCCAACAACTGTGTAATGAACAGTATTGTAGGCAGATATGTATTACATTTTACATAACATTACTGTTATGTTAGGCAAACATTAGTTATGTCTATCGGCATTTACAATACACAATAACAGGATACATATCACTTGCAGTCACCCGACAGTTTATCAGTATGATGGCAAAGTAAAATGGAAGAGCTAGTTAACTATCCATGCACATAAGACATGTAATAGGTTCATATGTTCATAGGTAGGTACTAGGCTGTCTGCCCAAGGGCATTTATAAGCCTAGCTAGAGTGTGTTGGCTTCCCCCACCCCCTTAGGTTAGTTCCCTGTGTCTCTGAACAGCAGAGCCATTAGTTCCCTGTGCCTCTGTTCAGCAAAGCCACTGCAGTGATCCTCGGGGTACATGTCTGTCTCCCATCCACCCGTCAAGGTTTCTCTTGAAGAGTGCTAGTGAGGGGCCCTGCCTGATGTACATTGGAATCATGTTCCAAAGCATGGGAAGTCTCTGGGTCAAGAATCTATCCCTCCAGCACGTCCTAGTTATCATTGTGGTGAGGTTTATATCCCTAGAGCATGTGGCTCTCAGGGGCTTTTGTTTAGGTGGAGCATATCTATCAATACTGGGTTGGACATAGGCCTTGTATGTCAAGCAGAGATCACCTCTGAGTACGCGGTATGCAACCGAGTACAGCCGGAGTTTCTTTAGTAGGGCTGCATAGGTCATCTGTTTGAGGTCCGTAATCCTCTTGGTGCGGTACTGTTGTGGTCTTTCAAGCTGTTGCAGTTGTCTTATAAGGTACATCCCAAATGGGGTGTTGTATCCTTTAATGGGTCTAATAAGTCATGAGTAGAGAGGTACAATGGCCTCCTTTGTTCTGGATGCAAACCCTTTTGAGATTGGGGGGTCACATAGAAGGATATTCTAACCACCTTGTCAATATGGTTATCAAAGGAGAGATTACTATCTACTTGGGTTCCCAGATCCCTTATTACATTTTCTGTATGTAGGGGACTACCACTTATGTGGTAGTCCGCAGGTAATTAGTTTTATCCAAAGGGGATGACTGTGCACTTTGTGGCATTCAGCATGAGGCCATGATATTGATACCAGGTATCCATCTCAGTGAGACCCTTCTAGAGGGTGTCTGTATCAGCTGGCGAACCAATAATGGCCCCTAGTTTGCAGTTATCTGCAAACCTTTTCAGCCAAAGTCCTCCTGTGCTTGCCTTTACCTCAGAGAAGTATATACCGAACATGAGGGGTCCTAGGACTGAGCCCTGGGAGATGCCACTTGTAACTGGTTTACAGTCAGACCTAGGGTATGTAACTCTCACTGTGTGGGTTCTGTCCGTGAGCCACTTTGCAAACCATCTTGTGACATAGGGGTTAATGTTCAGGTGGCTGGGCATGTCGATAATGCCAGAATGGGGAATGGTGTTGAAAGCCTTTGAGAGATCATGGTAGGCTGTGTGGACCTCCTTACCCTCATCTAATGCCTTGGTAACTGTCTCAAAGAAGTCCACCAGGTTTAGGAGGCATGGTCTACCCTTATCAAAGCCAAACTGGGTGGGGTCAAAGGTTTGGAGGTACCCAATGTCTCTGTGAATGAGATCCATGATGATGTGCTCCATAGCCTTGCAGACTAGGCTAGTCAGGCTTATAGGACAATAGTTCCCATGGTCCATTGTGGTGCTACCTTTGTGGAGTGGGATAACTGTTGCTGTGTGCCATTCAGGGGGCACAAAGCCTGATCTGAGGCTATTATTGGACATAGTGCTTAAGTGGGGAGCCAGTTCGTTCTGAAGTTCATGTAAAACACAGCCTGGGATGTTGTCCGGTCCCATGGATGCTGTGTTTTTGGCTTTAAAGAGTGCAGCTTTTACCTGCATAGTTATGATTACAGGGACTCTGCATTCTTCCTGTATAGATATGGGCCCTTTAGGGGGTGAGAGGGGAGTAAAGGTAGCAGTGAACCTATCTACCAGGATGTTGGCAATATCAGTTGGTTCTGTAATGTTCGTGCCTTTGTGCTGTAACTCAGAGCGGATCTGGATGTTGCCATTGAGATTTTTGACATAGCTATAAAATGCTTTGTGGTTGTCTTTGGAATTAGTGGTGGTTTATTTTCGTAGCTAGCTTTGGAGGATCTTATAAGGGATCTCAGCTTCTTAATGAGGCTGACCAGGAAGCTCCTCCACTCATGGGATTGTACTCTGTTTTGCAACAGTTTCTTCCTTCTGTTGTACAGTTTGTTTATGGCAGGGGACCACCAGATTGGCTTCCTTTGTTTGGAGCATAGTGTCTTGGTTCTGTTTGGGATAGCACGATCCATGCACTCGTGTAAGTGCTTATAGAGTGCATTTGTATAAGATTCAGCAGTTGTAACTGTATTGTCCATCTGCATGGGTGTCATGAAGTTCACCACTTCTGTCTTAAGAAGCATGAAGTTGGCTTTGTAGAAATAATTTACTGTGGTTTCCTTAATAGTGGGTGGGATGTGGATATCAAGGGTATTTATCTTAAGGTCGGATCGGACTAACGAGGAGTTGACTTCAGGTGTGGAACACTGGTCACTCATGTTGGTAATGCCTAGGTCTAGGGTATTGTTGCCCTGGTGGGTGTGTGGATAAGTTGATCCAGGGCATTGGAGTTTATGAATTTCAGAAAGCGTTGAGCTAATGAGTTGGTACACGAGTAGTTTTCCCAGTTAATGGTGGGGTAGTTGAAGTTGCCCATTAGTAGGGTGTCTGGTTGAACCCTAATAATTTCCAGTACATCAAGAAAAGAGGAGTGGGAATCCTGGGGCATGATGGGGGATCTATAGCAAGCTACAATTTGGATTGCAGTTTTGCCCAGAGTTAGTTGCACTTGGATAACTTCGGATGCATTGTGCTAAGCAACTAGCCTGGAGGTGTGGATATCCTAAATGAATATGGACACACCTCCGCCTTGGGTGTTTCAGTCCAGGTTACATGGCCGAAAAGTGTGGTATGAGTTATAGCCTGGTACTGCAGGGGTGCTCTCTAGAGCCTTGAACCAGGTCTCAGTCACTGCACAGATATCGATGTTCTCCATTACAAGGAGTGCCTCAAGTGAGTGCATTTTGAGATTTAGACTTCTAGCATTGAGTAGCATTACCCTCAGTTTTTGCTTGCCTGTTCCTGTTATGGTGGTGAATATGTTATTTGAACCTTGCCGAAAAAAGGCACGATAGGGGCAGCAAGAGCCTTAGCCAGTATCCAGAATCCCAGGGGTGACAGGTGCAGGCCATCTGTGGCAAAGCATCATGGTCTGTCGACCATGTCATCCCAAGCAGACAGATACTGGATCCCCTTAGAATGACACCAGAAGCTTAGCCAATTGTTGAAGTCAATCATTTTGTCCTTGTACTGCGGTATCATTCTGGGTGATGGCAGAATGCTACTCAGGGCTAGGGCATACCTGCCTGGGCTACAAGGTGGGAGAGCTCTTCCATGTCTCTTTTCATGTAGTCCAGCGGGGTACGTCTCAGGTCATTCACACCAACATAGACAATGACAGAGTCATACCTGTACTTGTTGTGCAGTGACATGAGTGCGTGGGTTATGTGCTGGATTCTGGTACCCGACAGGCAGCTGACAATAACCTTCTCCTTGTTTAACCTGGTAAGTGGGACATCAGTGTGTCCGACTATAGAGTCACCTATGACTAGTGTTTTGCCTTATTGGCTGTGGTTGAGTGGCACACTGAGTCTGTGGGCTATGTGTCATTGGAGTTGTGTTGAGGGATGGAGGCTGCTTGCATTTCTGCTTTGGAGGTCTCTGTTGCTTAGACAGATTATTATTGAGAGCCTCCCCAAAAGTGTTTGTGTTACTATGTGTGGATTTTGGTGGTGTAGATTTAGTGAGACTATGTGATGAGTGTGGTGTGGTGCAAATGTTTACCTTTTCTACATGACTGTCATGGTCAGTCTTGGTTGGAGAGAGCTTTACCTCCAGTTTGGCTAGATAAGTGCATCTCTCACAGGTTGTAGTGTTGGGTGGTAGGAGGAGAGGGTTGTCTGTGTACATGATGCAATTTCTACATTGCCTCAAGATGCCTAGATTCATCAGATAGACAGGAGAGAACACTGGGAGCTGACCCTTGGACATGCCTGAATATAAAACTATTTTCCTCTACATAAGTGAGGAAAGTGAGTACAAGAGCTGTTTTACTCTAAGCAAGTGAGAAAAGTACGTACAAAAACTGTTTACCTCTAGGTAATGAGGAAGATTGAGTGTTATAGTAATTAGTAGCTTATTTAGTGCTTACAAGTTCTGAACAAGTGCTGAGCATGAACAAGCAATCAAGATAAGGTCTTGGATAACATAAAAAACACTGCCACCCAACAGGTACACAATCATATATCCATGTACACTACAGAGCCCCTGTAACCACAACTATGCAGGTACAAGCTGCACTCAGGCTGTAAGGGACCTGTCCTCATCCCAGGTTGTATCATACACATAATGCAAAACAATTTGCTCTCCACATACACATCATGTAAAATATAGCTTCATGTCAGGCTGTGTACACACTGAATGGTGCACACCAACAGTTATCACAACCAACAAAGGGGGAGACACCACTGATAATGGGAAGTACTGCACTACTACCCTGCTGAGTCTGATCTGAAAGGCCATGAACCTTGATCAACTTATTTGATGTCAGCAATACAGATGTAGATGACAGTAAGGTTGATGTCACACTGCATATCATAACCTTGCCAGGTCATAGGACATCATCACCCATTCTGTGTTCTACCTACACTGAGTATACTAGATGTACATTCCTATGTCACAGGAGTGTTTTGCAACTGGACTGCTGGCAGAACTAACACTACAGAAGGTGTCTGAATAATACATGCACATCACACCAGTGCCAGCTACAGTAAGACAGGGTTAATTCATTGTACTCCTCCACATTGTAGTCTATACCACATAGACTAACAGAAGGCATCTGCCTATTGAAGTATGTGAATGACTATGACCTAGGAGCAATAGCTGACTCAACATACAGAAGGGGCTTTGTGGGTGAGGTGTGACATATGGCCACAATCTGACAGCTACATATTGCATTGTCACCCCTATGTTAATAACCCTGTACCCATGAACTACCACCTAGGCAGTGGTCAACGTAATGGACACTGTGTGTAAGGGATGCAGCTGGGCAGTTGTCTTTCTTGTGATAGTTACATCACCACACCTGTCAGATAGTCGTAAGTGGCAATCCTAATCATGACAGGGTGCCATTCATGAATATAGAGATCATTGTTCAGCCATACTCAACACTCAAGTAACCCATATTAGATCACATATTTCCTTTAAGGGGTATTGGCCATGTTCAGATGGCCTACACCAGCCTTCCCAATCCCCATCTTTTTTATGTAGCATGATGCCTACCCTGAATAAAGCCAGGTCCAACCCAGTGATATTGGACATGCTACACGTACACATCCCGATCTCAAATACATACTTCATGGACATCCACCTTCCTAGTACAAGGATCACCACATGCTGGACAGATCCTTGTCCCATACACTTTACATACTCCTGCCATACTATGCATCCCTGCCCAGAAAAGCTGCACATTGCCCCACTTTCAGACATGGTGTGATGACCGCATGGTAAATGTATCATTAACCCTGTGGATCAGCTATGTGGCACTGCTTGATCTGGCTCCAGAAGCCTGCTTGTCAACTACAGCTAGGTAACCTTTCATCCTAGGTTCATACATGGCCCAGGGCATATAGCCTACTAGTTGACTTTGACCGTACATGCTATATTTGATATCCATCCCTGCAAATACCATCAGGCTAGCCAGTGTCCCATGTGTATCACATGTGCAACACAGGTGTTACATGGCAGGATGGTGAACTGCTGTACAGTGCCATGTAGACGTATATGGCAAAACACATACATGTAAAACCTTCCGTGAGCAAGTCTGCAGGGTCACAGTTCATGTCCGTTAAGGCAGTGTAAATCTTTATATGTGATGTATACACAGCATCAAGGTCGACTGAATTAATGTGGACACATCCAGGCATGTGCTGATAGGTAAGAACACCAGTGCAGGCAAACAGACATGCCCAAATCAAGACAGCATCCACATGGAGTATGAGCAATGTAATCAGGTGACACACACACACATATATGGTGATAATATCCAATCATCGAGTGTCAAATGTGTGTGACACAAACATGTCAGTGGTGTCAGTGTCATGTAGATTTGCAAAGACAACTATTTAATCATAATAAATGTGATACATATGTATGTTCAGCTGTAGCTCTGTACGTCTCTGCAAGTTACTGTGATCTGTCTCCATCATTATGTCTTCCAGGTATGCTGGGTGCATAGCTACCACCTTATACCCGCTTGGAGGATGAAGCCCTCATTCCATACCTACATGATAATCATCATGTACTGTTCAGCCATGTGCCACAGGATGCACAGCAGCGGGATGCCCTCTGGCAGAAACTTCGCAGGAGGGTTAATGATGTGAGTGGCCACAACCACACATACCAGCAGGTGCACAGACTCTATACAGACCTAATTAGATGGGCAAAACAGCATGAAAATGCAATCGCCAGAGATCAAGGTGCAATAGGTGGTGGGCCACCAACCCAGCCCCCATTCACATGTGCCGTGGAGCTACTGGCCAACCTGCGGACACCTGCAGAACAACATCCACAAGCCTTAGCTGATATCGTGGAGGTGGGTGCCTCTCAACCACCGAGCCTGGAGTTGCCTGGTATGTCACTACTGCACATATAACAACTATATTCCATAGTTACGTGTGTCACTGTACAATATGTAATGTAACATCATATGCAAGGCATGTGTACACACATGCCGCATACTATAGTATGCTACTCTGTGTATGTACACATGTGCATACTCCATAGTTCAGTCTATTGTACCGGCATATGTGTTAACATGCACATTGCACATTGTAGCT
Organism: Protopterus annectens; assembly: GCF_019279795.1. NCBI lineage: Eukaryota > Metazoa > Chordata > Ceratodontiformes > Protopteridae > Protopterus > Protopterus annectens. The sequence goes on from NC_056744.1 coordinate 1,538,848,496, forward strand.
ATCATACAGGTGTGGATAATGATCATACTGCTGTGTCCCTCCTATTTAGGTACCTCTGGCATTCTGCTGTGACAGCAGCCTGCCGCAGGTGAGACTGTTATTATCAGGCATGTTAATGCACAGATCTATCTGCTATGTGGCCATTTACCACATGTACACATAATGTATGGTCCTGTCACAATATACAGGTCGGACGTGCAATGCATCACAATGGCTACCCATGTGCAATACTTGCAAACTATATGAACACCGACATGAAACCTCACAATCTGTCATTGCCAGATGTGTGGACAGCTGTGCATACAATGGTGGAGGTGTTGTTCACTGTAGGGACATGAACTACAGATCAGAACTACACATCTGGGGAATACAAACAGTACTACACAGTGAGCTGGGGTATGGCCAGCCCACAGGATTCACCAGTGTGGATTATATCCCTACTATGAATGTCACACAATGTGATGTGCTATCTGACCTGTCCATGACATCTAGTGGGCTGGCTACAACACTGTCTAACTATCCTGAAAAACATATCCCACATACCAAACATACCACCCTTTGTCTGCATAACCCTGTCATCAGTGGAGCATATGACATCTATGGGTGTATGTCATATGGGACAACACAGACATGTGAAATAGACACCCATCACAACCATTTGGCCAACACATGTTCACACATGGCCATGGAGGATGGCCAGAGACATGAAGTAACACACACAGTAGACGTGATGTGCGTGTGTGTACACCCTGTCATACATTGGCTCCACATGATCCAACTGTGGACTTTGTGTAATGGTTATATTGCAGATGTGGAACACTAGACATCCTAAAGGCCTGTGCACATCTTGTGTAGGCATGACATCAATCCACCACATAAGATGTGTTGAACATTTTGAGTGTGTCATGACATGACAGCAGTCACCTGTACAGTATCCACATACATACACAGACAACCACATCAGCCCACAGATACAGTACATTCCCCTTGCTGGTGTTGGACATCACTGTCATCCTTGCTCCTCATGTGTGTTTTTGTGGTATACAGATGTCATGTGGGACATGGTGTACTGACGGGTTTGCCATGTCTGGCCATAGTTGCCAGACAGCAGCAATATGGTTTCAGATGTGCAGGGGTGTCATCCGTATACACTTCAGTGACCTGTGTCAAACATTCCACATCATGGTTTAGTGTGTATACACCTTAGTGACATGGGTTACATTCCACAGTATATATGTATTGTATCTGAACACAGTCATAGCTGTGAACTGTGTCTGTAACTCACACTGTATAGCAATAGAGATGCCTCATGATTCCCTGCAATGGCCATGCACATCAGCTAAATGTGCAGTATATCTGCAGGGCGGACAGACAACACTGCATTGGGACACCATTACTCCACTGTATATTTGACAGGACACCATTGTGTTAAACATGTATGCATGTCATTGCACACATCAGCAGATCACACGTCATACTACATGTGATTGTCAAGGTCATATGCCACACATCAGGCAGGTGTACTGCTAACATGTGCTGGTCTACATGGTGTAACACAGGGATGTATGCTAACTAGTACTATGATTGTATAATTTGCATGCCTTCTGCTATGACACATGCATGCTGTTGTGTGCAACCCAGGGATATATGATAACTACCACTATTATTGTCTGAGCTGCATGCCATCTGCCATATCACATGCATGTTGCATGCCTTCTGTCATATCACATGCATGTTGGGTGTCATAGCATGTGTGTGTGTGTGTGTGTGTGTGTGTGTGTGTGTGTGTCTGTGTGTGTGTGTCTATTGTATAGATTGTAATATACAGTTCTTGTCTGCCCCTCACAGGTGATATAGGTGCATTCCCCTCCTGCGGTCCATCTGATATTAGTGTCCCTACAGACTCTAGCAGTGATGATGAACGTATGATTGAGGCACAGACAGGGTTGTCAGGGGCTGAATCTATGCTATTGGTTGCCATTCCATGTATATCGCCCTCAAGCCTGCACACAGTTCTCATTCCAACACATACCCCATCAGCAGTGGCCATAGAGGAAGGACAGTTGGCATGTGGTAGCTTGGAACAGGAAAGTGTGGAGGCTATGGAAGGTGTGCCTGCATACTATGGTGTCAGCCAACTGACTGGTAGCCAGTGCTGCTTGTAGGAGGACCTCTGGCCAACATGCTCCTGCAAGACAGAGTACAGCAGCTGGTGTCACCAGACGCATGTTTCAGGCTGTAATGGAGGCACAGGCACATGCTAAATGGCTTAACAGAGAAGATCAGAGGCTTCAGAAGGCTGCTGTCCATTCTTTAAACAACAACATCCAGGCAATGGCAAATGCTCAACAGCACATTGCTGAAGTTTTGGATAGACGATTGGGTGACATGGTTGGAGTCCTTGACCATGGCATGACAATCCGCAAGCATGAGCTGTCTGTGCTGGTACATCTTGTAGGAGTGAGGTGTCAGGCATATGGACGTAGGTCAGCTACATCACCTGTTTCAGGTCTATGTGAACGAGCAACCTCACATGCCCGCTCCCATAGTGGCTGTAGCAGCAGCAGTGCAGCCGGTGCTGTCCACACCAGGACACAGCAGGCCACGTGCACGTGGCCCTGGATGGTCCAAACAGGGACATGGTTCCAGTGGACATGTGTCATCAGACAGTACCCAATCTGCACGTCTGCCTGGTAGTGCCCGTGCAACCCCTGGCAGGCACAGGTATCATGGCTGTGGCCAGACACCGTGAACTGTAAAACCTGGCCTGTACAGTCCGCAGCTGTCAGTAATAATCCTGTGTAGGCCAGACACATGCCAGAACTGTGTGCATGCATACACATACACACTGGAAACATATGTAGGGTACTGCAACACACACATGCATAACATCCACACATGCCCAATTAGATTAAAGGCCCTAACCCACACATATGATGTCATCCAATGGTGCAGCCTAGGCCTCTGGCAAACATTATCACCCTGTGCATATGATGATGCTTGTGCCGCATCCCTGTCATCCACACCACCGGTGCAGGGACATGCTCATATGATCTGATGCACAGGGTGAACAGACTAAGAAAATAAGTGTAGATTACAATTGTTGTGTACTGTTGACAGGCAGCAGACATACCATGTAGTGCAGGTTTAGAATTAATTTTGTACTGTTAACAATATGTGTCTTATGTAACAACAGTAACTGCATGTTGGCCATGATGTTCTGCTTTCCTCCTTCAGCTCTAATTGCATGTGCTGGTGGATATCAGTGTTTGCAGTTTGTGTCCCTTATGTAAATGTGGACTACTCACAGGTATTTATGAAAATACCAGCATGCACTTTGTAGCTTCCACATCACAGTTAGAAAGTCCCACGTTCCAAACATGTCTACAGATCTACTGATCCAAGAGCATGATAGCTGTGTATTAAGCTACTGTAGCTAGAGACGTGACATCCATTCTGGGTGACATCACAGGTACAGTTACATGGAGTGGTGAGGTAAGAGAGCATTCTAGCTGATGACAAGGGTAGTGGCCAGTGGAAAGCATGATGCTTCATTGGGAAGCAGTAATACACATTCCCATGACAGGATGCGAACACACAACTACACCCACACACTTAGGTATTCACACACATGTATTCAGAGACACAGTAACACACCCACACACTCACAGATTCACCGACACAGTAACACACACACACACACACACACACACACACACACACACACACACACACACACACACACACAGTTGTTAGTGTTGAGGTGAGGACCCCTGCCTATGTGCAAATCATCATTACCATACTGTGCACTTACATGACGTGCCACGGAGATTACAAATGTACAGGTAGTCAGTATGGCCTAAGATCGAGAACATCAACAAGGATAGTAGATTGCAGTGCCTGGCTGGGGGGAGGGGTCTTATCAGTTCACTATGGTAACATACATCCTCACTCCAGGGGCCAGACAGCCATACACACACACACACACACACACACACACACACACACACACTGTGGCATTCACTATTGAATACACCTATGTCACGCACATACAAATACCTCACATGCGTGAGATACACACCCCTGCCTATGTCCTGCTTTCTACATTGCAGTCTGTACAGATGTCTACAACAGTGTACAGGAGAGTGAGTAACAATTGACATGTATTCCCCAACATAAGTGACATATATGGACACACATGCAACCACACATGCCAGTACTGTGAATCAAACATCTGCCTATCTCATGATACGTATGACAGACTTACAGCAGTATTGCACACATTACAAAGTGTACTGACACTTCCTTTGGCAACTGTGCTAATATATGCACACGGGAGGTCTTAACTGTTACAGGTGTCAAGTGATTTACCTTCAGTGTCACCCTGACCGCTGTCTAAGTTGTGTGTGTTCCCCTTTAATTAACAAAACCATAGCTTAGCGGTTACACAGGTTACTGTAGGACTGCTTGTGACACACCTGTGAGCTGTCCTCAGCAAACATCCATCTGCAAAGATGCCCCACCACTTTGTTATGTCCACACATCTGTCCATACCTGAAGTACATCTTACCATACTTTCAGCATATCACCATAAACAGTTGGCAATGTTGAGGCTGCATTGCAACTGCATGAAGTACTAAGACACACGTCACCTGCAAACATCAGCAACTGCACAAGCATGGTATCTGAATGCACACCACTACATGTACATGTGTGTAGATCCTACATTCCTGTCATTTGGCCATATTTGTAGGCATTGCAATTGGTGGACATGTGTAATGACATACATGACACATGGACTGTTGTATGATATGATAGGTGTCATGGGTGACCAGTACAGAGGGAATGTTACCTCTGTCAACATTGATATCACACCTTATGTACTGTTAGCATTCAGCAGCTATGGACCTAGCTTCCATGTGCATGTGTGTAATGGCTGTAGCCACCTGTCTGCACAAAGGACAACACCAGCTATGCTATTTACATATATGCTATTTACATATATGTTGTATGTGTGTGGCATGTACATGTCCAGGGCAGGTACATGTATGTCATATCCAAACATGAGGGTGTTTACTGGTGTACAGCGATAGTCATCTGTTAATGCTGAAAATAACCGAGGGCCCCTGGAATGTGTATAGCTGACCTGGTTACAAACAGTGGTATCATTGCATTGCATAACACATGATGCAACTGTGTCAGTACATAGGTACTCTGCACAGTTGAAGTAGAGCTAGGTACAGTCCACTGGTCAAAGGTCACATGGTATTGTACCATTATATGTCCTACCACATGTATGGATGTGTGTCGGTGGTCCGAGGGCATGGTGGTGTCCGAGGGTTACATCCTAGAATGCAGATTTTGACACTGTGACCTGCAACTGACTCATCTGTGATGCCTTTTGTGGGAGTACTGGTCAGTACATGAGTGGCCTTTATGTATGTGGGGACACCACCACCTGAAGCGGTCCGTACCTGTGTTATGGCCCACATGTCTGGTTCTGAGGTATATGGTGGTAGTGCTATTGTGCACTACAGAGCCTTCAGCCAGGTGTTCCTCACTGCACAGATGTCAGTATTCCCCATTGTTGGATCTACAGTGAGCAGCTGTGATTATGAACGCTACGCATCAAGCACTGGTTAGCATAAGCATACAATGCAGTTGTCCTCTAGGTGTCATGGTGTTATCCTGTGTTTAGGGCATTTGACTTGGAATGGCACTATATGGGTGAATGCGACCTAGGTATTATTCCCACTCCCTTGAATCATGGATGCATGTGATATGTGACAAAGGCCTGTCTACTTTCAGTCATATCATCCCAGAATGACAAACACTGGATAACCTCTTAATTACAGCAGGACATTGGCTCATTGTGTTGGTCAAGCAGTTGCCACTCCTAGCAAGACATCACTGCGAGTGGTAGTATTGTGCTTGGTATAGAATGGTACATCTAACATGAAGGACAGCAGCAGACATTGTGTAGAAGACCGGTGTCAGATATATGTAGTGCAGCATTCCTGCAAACAATGACAACTACTAACACTGGATTCCATTACAATGGGTTCTTTATGTCTAACTGTAATAGCATGGCCACTGTGGCCTTCCGTGTTTAGAATCAGAGTGCATCCCAAGCAGCCCTGTGCTACTAGGTGTATGAGCATGCCCAGTATAACCTTGTGTAGATGGACACATATTGCACTCCGAACAGCCCTGTGCTACTAAGTGTGTGAGCATGCCCAGCGACACCTTGTGTCGTTCATGTGCCTCTATGTGTATAAGCATGGCCATTGTAACCCTATATAGTGATAGTAGTCGTCCATTCCACAGATGGGCATACTCCAGTTCAGGATGGATTCCTACTTTAAACACACAGGTTCACAGGTATGTACATCTTAACTGTCAGCATCCCTGTTGATGTTCGCAGTCCTAGAAGGTCATAATGACAGCCCTGAAATGTGTAGTCTCTGTGGCGTGAGTCATAACTATGTATTATTGTAATAATGATCTGCAGATAGGCAGCTGTTCTGATCCCACCACTGGTGTGTGTGTGTGTGTGTCTGTGTGTGTGTGTGTGTGTGTGTGTGTGTGTGTGTGTGTGTGTGTGTGTGTGTGTGTGTGTGTGTGTGTGTGTGTGTGTGTGTGTGTCCATCTGCCTGAGGGCAGAATAATGCTTTTAGACTGCTCACACTCCATACAATTCCTATACACAACTTTGGCAAGGCTGATGATGTCACCTACTTAGAAATACACCTCTGGGAGTACTGTGACCAAGTAGTCTCGGTAGCATGTTCTGTAACTACGTAATGCTGTAGTGTGATAAAGTAGTTAGGTCAGTGTTCTAATCCCAGACTTGCCAACTGTGTGTGTGTGTGTGTGTGTGTGTGCGTATGTGTCCATCTGCCTGAGGACAGAATAACGCTTTTAGACTACTCACACTCCATACAATTCCTGTACCCAACTTTGGCAAGGCTGATGATGTCAACCACCTAGAAATACACCTCTGGGAGTACTGTGACCAAGTAATCTCAGTAGTGAATTCTGTAACTGCATAATGCTTGTAGCGTGATAAAGTAATTAGGTCAGTGTTCTAATCCCAGATATGCCAACTGTGTGTGTGTCTGCCTGCATGAGACAAGTACAGTGCTTTGTAGAGTATGCACTCTCTATGCAAATCACATGATCACCTTTGTCAATCCTGCTGTTGTGACCCACCTAACAATACACCTGTAGGAGTGCTGTAACCCAGTATTCACCATAGCGCGTGCCCTAAATGCGTATTGCTGCAACGTGATATGGTAGGTAGGGGCTGAAATATAGGACATGGCAAGTGTGTGTGTTTGGCTGTCAGAGCCTGTGTAGAAGTAGCTGTGAGTGTCTAACCATTGGACATGTTGGGGAGTGGATTTTGTAGTTTTCCTATATGGTGTCCGTCTTATGACACATTGGCCACCTCACAAGGAGTACAGATGTCAGTCAGTCATGGGACTGTGTTGGCAAGCCATACCCCTAGATCTGGCAAAAGGCCTGGTGAACAAAGTATGCAACCCTACTAGTACCCAGTATATGTCCTGCACCCAAATGCCATACACAAACACACTTGCCTAGGATATCCCGCTATGTTTCTAGTACCATGCACATTGATGACAGATAGTAGGCATGGTGTGAATGCAGTGGGCTGCAGAGGACAAGGCACCCTGTACAGCAGTACAATAGGCACATAATTGCAGACAATGTGCCTTCACTATGTTCCCTACTGGATGCCTGCAACATACGTGGTGCCATCAAATGTGATCCACAGAGGCCATACAATGCCGTACACATGTGCCCTGTATGGACCAATGCCACTGACACTAGGGAATACCTGTATCATGCTATCAATGCAGGTGCAGGGTCGACCTGCTGACTATAAGCAGGTTTTGCCACACCAGGCCAGTATTGGCATATCAGGGATAACAGTCTGTGTACACAACATGTGCCTGCCAACCAGATACACCTGTACATGTCAATGTGCAGTATTGTGGGACATACACATCCCAGGCAATTTCCATGTGAGGGACTATCAAACACAGACATGGCATGCATTGCAAAGCTATGGCCATCCACATTGGTAACCAGGATGTCAGGGCAGATCATGCAGTACCCATCATGTGGGACACTGCAGATACTACACCCCTGTACCGCACTGCACACCATTGTGGGGTGGTGCGATGCCAAGGATTACCCCTCAACCAACCTTGTACAGCCATCTTGCACAGCCAACCACTACACACCCATGAAGCAATGCATACATGCATGTCAGTACTGGCACCTTGTGTCTGCGTGTGGGTTATGATGCTCCCAACCACAGTCACTCCCAGTATAACCCTTGTTGGCATACCAACAGATGTCAAACACTTTCACATGCCCTAGCCCATAGAACCTCTAGATATCCCCTGTGGTGCCTGTACACCTGTGCATTACTGCAGTGTGGCAAACTAAGTAGTTAGGTTGTGTATTTGTGGCCCTGGCAAAGAGTGTCAATGCGAGTCCATTAGAGAGTGTGGTTGTGGTGACAATGGCATCCATTCACATGGATAGCCATGTGTGCTACACCAAATGTATGTCTACTATATCTCTGTTGCAGATGTCTCTCACCTACACACATATATGTTCTTTCAGCACAGCAACATGTCGGCTTTGTGACACATGTAGTAACTTCATGCATATGTAATAGTAATAACTAGTCAGTCAGGGATTTGACCCCTGTACTGTTAGGCATGTGGCAGATGATGTTTAGGGTTTAATCTCCAAGCCCTTCACTGGTGTACTTTGTCTGTCCCTTTCACACACTCTCTGGTGGATGTGGAGGTGTACACCTGCTCAGCAGCAGCATGTGTACTGTAAGTGATGGACATGATCAGGTGATGTCCTCTGCACCTATTGCAGTCCTCCTCTAGCTGGTTGCATGTGGAACAGCTGTGATGGTGTTCCCATAGCCATTCTCATGATAAACATAGTGCACTATCTAGGAACATCATGTTGGTATTTGGCCATGACAGTCGCTGTGAGTGGTACCTGGATGTGGGGTTCTGAAACGGCATCACAGATAATATCTGGATGTTCCTCAAACATCATACACAGTGGGAAATAGCCTAAAGACAGGAGGGTGATGTGCCACACATGACTACAGCATGTAAGTGTAGCTATGCTGCATTGAGACTACTGCCTGTTTAACATGTGCGTGGTAATGGCTATTCTGCATGCTTTAAAACAGATATGACAGTACTCTGTTTGTGAGTGACCCCCATCTGTAGGGCCACCTGTGGACTGGTCAGTTTGTGGAAACATTTGTTTCCTGTGTTACACACTGAACACACATCTGTGCACAGCTGGAGCATAGTGTGAGGATTGCAGCCAGTACATGGTGATAGGGATGTGTTACTGCCATCACATCCCCTGACTGGACATATGTCACATAAAGCAATGGTATGATAGACACTGTCTGGGGTTCCCAGTGACAAGCCAATAATGGGAAACTATTCATAGCTGCAGTCTCACGTCTACTACACATTGTACAGATGTCATGCAGTATATATGCATGTGTTGTGCTCCCTCTGCAAATGTGTACCATTTGTTGTGTTGGGTTGATGGTGATATCTATGCATATTGTTGTAGGTAATCCTGAATACTGTTGTCTATCACTAAGCCATATCTGAGTTTAAACTGCAACACCATAGGCTGTATGGGTTGGGATGTCCCAGCAGAACCTCCTGTCCCACTTCAGCTGACCATGGCACTGGGCACCAGCACATCTGGTGCCCAGCCTTGGACCTCAACCTCTGTTGGCTCTGCACCACCTTCTGGTGGTACCACCACTGAGGATGGGGCATGTCCCCCCTGGGAACAGGGCCAGACAGGAACATGTCTGCTATTGTGCGGTCCTGAACGTGGTATGTTGGGAGCTCACTACGGGTTCCAAAGCCAGATACGCAAGCTCAAGGGTGGAGTTTCACATTTACAGGGTGAGGCTGCCCCTACTGGACAGCCCCCAGCACTGACTCCTTTGCAGCTGTTTTGGTGCAGTGGCAGCTGCCCATGGCTGGGGACCTCCATCCCACTGTTCCCATGGGCTTGTGAATGCCAAACACCCATCCCCGTCTGAGGTGTATCCCCCCACATGTGTAATATACTGACCCTGTATGCTGTCTTGTCTGTGATCCTACCCTACCTATCCTCTACGAGCATACCTACTCTCCTTCCCCCACATGCCACTCTCACCCTATGGAAACATAAGGCCAATTGGTTCCTAGGACAACATCTGCCCTATACATTGCTGTCCATTTCACACACGTGCCCACTGGACACATGTAACCCTTGTAATATGCATCACAACATACTCCTGTTATCCTCACCCCTGTCCCTCAGGTGCATGATCCTGGTATGCACATCACTCCTAAATGGTCCAGGTACACGTGATGAGGACAACCCCATTGTACACACAACACTACTGGTCCCTCTATGGTTACCCCATTTACCTTTATCATGATGAGGATGTTGCACACAGCACTTTGCAAGAGTACTGTTCTCACATAATGATTGGACAGGTACTGTTGTGTTAATGTACATTACATGCACAGAGTGATGTATATGGCCAATGTACAACTGTTTGCATCTATGAATGTCACGTCTGTCTGAGGGAGTCTCGATATTACATAGAACAACACCACTACATAATACAGGCATCGCTGGTGTTTCCGTTTTCATTCGTTTGTAATGCTTTGTTGCCACATGGTATGTTCCTGATATATCTCTATATATGTATGTACCTATATGCTGGACATAAACACTCACATATACATCTATATGATGGGATACATTCCTATACTGTTGAATGACTGCGCTGTATGATATGTTTGTGGTAATGTCCATTGTCAGTATATCTGCCATGACGTATTGGTAAATTACATTAGCTATGTGTGCAGGGTCCTGGTTCCGAGCCTTGCAGAGGCCATTTATTTTGTTGCAGGGCAGAACAAGGCCATTGGATACGGAGGGAGTAAGGCACATGAAAGCAGTTGTGAGCAGGTGTGCATGGGTTTGCGTGGTGTTAAGCAATGTTAACCTCTGGTTACAGCTTCTTACACTCAGTTAGCCTCTACATTGCTTTACCAGTGCAATACTCGCATACTGGAAGCCAAACAGGCTAACACCCGCTTGCTCCTGCACTTGCAAATGCAATGACATTGGTGCTTGCATCTGACACTCACACCCCTCGGTGGGAGCGAGGGCCACAATATTACCTTGTGATGCCTATTACATCAGATTACATGCCTACAGTATCGGAAATGACTGCCCATTAGGTGACGGATGCCGTTCGACTGTATGGAACCGGGAGTTTGTCCAGTGTTTTATTCATATTATTTGTGTGTTCCTCTTACAATCTGCACCCATCTGGCTGATACATGGGAACCGAGACTCTTCAATACACATAAGTAATTGGGTTTTGGGACCCACATCCATCAGCCGAGTCATGATACTGCATACCTATTATTCTATCATCTTCCTAAGGTAGTCAGCGGAATATGCGCTTTCTGTCCCTATCAGACCTCTCATACGAATGGGGAAAAATGAACACTGAATCAGGGACATTGCATAACAACATCAGGGACACATTTAAAATTTTTGTGCTATTAACCAGACACACTGAAAGACCCAGAGCATATGTATTCATACACATTGTCTAAGGTACATACTGTTTATGACTCTTAATTGTTGTAGTTATTCATTATGTGTATTCACCACCTTTCCTCCTAATATCACTAGTTCTAGGAGGGTTTAGGTGAGACAGAGTTAAATTCTGAGTCATAATCAGGGACATCCCAGGTAATCGGGGACAGTTCAATGGTATGGTCCCTATGTGTTCCCCCAATGGTTTACGGACTATTCAGTGGATGTGCTCTTAGGGGTTGGGAGGTATGTGTGTTAGCTATGCCCACATCAGAATATTACTTACATCCACTGGGCAGTCCTAATATGGCTCTGCCAGCCAACACCTGGACGCCTAGGCCCATAATCACATACCCATAGTTCTCCCACCTGCCACTCCTCTACAGCACTCATCCTTACTGTGGGTGCAGGTGGGGTATAAACACACCACTACACACTGCCCACTCTCCCCATGTTGGGACACATGTCGTACGTTGTGTCAACCCATGTGTTATCAGGCTTGCACAACCTACTGGTCCGTGTACATCTACAGTCTGGTTTGATGAATCATTATCGGGACTGACTCTGATCATTAATTTTTGGTGTCCCACAAGAGACATCGATGTCTATGTTTCAAGTGTAGACCTTGCAGGTCTCTCCCACTGCTAGTATCCTGCTGGTGGTCTGGGAAGTGGTGGTGTGTTTACCTTTATTGTGTGTCTGTATGTTTCATCGGCCTAGCTGGGGGTGGGGGGGGAGTGATGCTACGTGTTACACGTTTGTTTATTGGACCTCCCACCACCATATGCATGGCCTGTGAACATATGTTACTCGTACCTGCTGTATCATGTCCTAGCTATATACATGTGTATATTTACTGTAACATATATATATATATATATATATATATATATATATATATATATATATATATATATATATATTAATATATACATATATATGCATATATATATATATATATATATATATATATATATATATAATATAACAACATATGGGTCTATGGTTGCCTGCATATGTATATATTCATATGTGGGTATGTATCTGTATTCTTTCTCTGTATGTATACATTCGTACTACGGTGAGGGAGAGGCATATCTCTATGTCACTATGGGTAGATATGCACACACATAGCTCTACATATATACGTGTACATCTGGTTATTCCATTCCTTGCCATATAAATTACACTTTGCTTTAGTGGGTCTCGCAGTGGGTGTAGCTGCTCGTTGGGTGACGCCTCTCCTAATGAATACATTTGCTTACATCCCTAGGGCTGTCCATATTGGCCAACATCAGCCAACACCTGCACACCTAGACCCATAAGTAGCTACCCATAGTTCCCCCACCCTCGCCCCCTCAACAGCACTCATCCTTACTCTGGGACCTGGTAGGTTCTGGACACACAACTACACGCTGCCCACTCTCCACTTCATGGGACCCATTTCATACAATTGTCTCAGCCCATGGGTCATCAGGGTTACTACCCCCTTGTATTCCAAGTCTGTATATACCATGGACAAAATGGACGGTCTATCACCTTCATTTAGTTTGGCCAATTTTTGGGGTGTCCCACAAGGGACGCTCCTCTCTGTGTTCCATGATTAGAATCCACAGGTGCACTGTGTACCCCCCGGTTGTATCCTGCCTGTGGTCTGGGGAGCAGTGGACAGTTTACATTGATTGCATGCATATTTCTCGTGTCCAGCTGTGGGGTGGTGGAAGGGCATGCTGCGTGTGTCATGTTCCTTGCCTCACTTCCATTGGCATAGCCTGTGAGCATATGTCATTCCTGTGTGCTGTTTCCTATCATAGCTTATATCTCTGTATATCTACGCACACATACACACATATATATACATGTATTTATGTATGTATATATGTACTATATATATATATATATATATATATATATATATATATACGTATATGGATGCCTGCAACTATATATTTATATATATATATATATATATATATATATATATATATATATAAATCCAAATAGACAGGCAGAGAGACAACCAGAATCGGACTTTAATACGTGCACACACAGTAAGCGCTTTCACAATCTTAACGGTCTGATGAAGCCTTTGTGAAAGCGCTTACTGTGTGTGCATGTATTAAAGTCCGATTTATTTTTATCCCATTTGAACTTTGGATTACTTGACTAGTGAACGACGTTTAATGTTTTTATGCTCTGGTTGTCTCTCTACCTGACTATTTGGATTTATTTATTCGTGTTTGGAGATTTTCGAGAGGCATTTGCATCGCTGGGAACTTGGATATTGTTTCTTGTATATATATATATATATATATATATATATATATATATATATATATATGTATAGGGATCTACCTGAGTAGATCGAAACGTCATAACACCGACAAATCGCCAGAAGATCGACAAGGCAGAAGACTGACAGAGGAAGACACCGACGCTGAGAACACTGAGATGGGGAAAGGATGTGTAAGTATGCGGTAGTGACGGCTGTTAGGGTGCGAGTAAGGTAAGTGTGCGATGTTGACGGTCTGTAGGGGTAGGGGTGGGATAAGTGAGTTAGGGTTAGGGCGTGGGTTAGGTAAGGGTGCGAGTAAGGTAAGTGTGCGATGTTGGCGGTCTGTAGGGATAGGGGTGGGATAAGTGAGTTAGGGTTAGGGCGCGGGTTAGGTAAGGGTGCGAGTAAGGTAAGTGTGCGATGTTGGCGGTCTGTAGGGATAGGCATGGGATAAGTGAGTTAGGGTTAGGGCGTGGGTTAGGTAAGGGTGCGAGTAAGGTAAGTGTGCGATGTTGGCGGTCTGTAGGGATAGGGGTGGGATAAGTGAGTTAGGGTTAGGGCGCGGGTTAGGTAAGGGTGCAGTAGTGATATTTTTTGGGTTAGGGGCGGGTTAAGTGAGTTAGGGTTAGGGCACGGGTTAGGTGAGTGTGCGATAGTGACGGACCTTAGGGTTAGGGTTTCGGTTAGGGTTGTGGATAGTTGTGTATGTAAGGGTTAGTGTTGGTTTGTAAGGATTTTGGTGTGCTTGTGTTGTGTGTGTGTGGGTTTTGGATAGGGGATTTGATTTGTTTGTTGTTATGATGTGTTGAGTGTATGTGGTGTCGTGTTTGTGAACTGTCGATTATGTGGTGTCGGTGAAGTGCTTGTCGGTGTTATGAAGTTTCGATCTAGTCAGGTAGATCCATATATATGTATATATATATATATATATATATATATATATATATATATATATATATATATATATATATATGTCTATACATATATGTATATATATTTATATATCTGTGCATGTCTGTAAACCAATACCTACCCCGCGCATATGCACTTACACATGCGTAATGGTGTTTATATATGCTTCACCAGCATACTAGTGCCTTATTCATTATGACACTGACACTTCACTCCATTTATCTTGTAATCGGTATTTAGCACGTTATGCAGTGGACAGATGTTGCATTATGTTCACGTACGGATTACCAGTGTTAAATGGAATGTGATACAGTGTGATTTGGTATGAGAATGTCTGTTCATTAGGGGGTTGCTCTAACGAATGCACTATTGCTATGCTGCTCCATATGCATATATAGCCATATACCCATGGCTCCTGGTTCCCCAAACACACCCAACGCCTCCTTAACACTGCTGTCATCCATTCTCCTGTCGGATTCATGGTGTATTGACACCACTACACACTGGCCACACCCTATTCCTATAGAGCCATCCCATCGGTTTACTCACTCCACGTATCCTCAGACCTCCCATATCTTTAGTCCACAAACATTGGTGATGTGAGAGACCAAAAGACGTGGCTCAGTGGTAATTCATGCCTATGCACAATACTATTTGCAATTATTGGGCTGCCCCACATGGAACACGCATGTGTTTATGGCAAGATTAGACCCTACACTTTATTACATCCTTACTCCTGTTAACATGATGCTACAATTCATTAATATGTATGACTATGCGGTATGACACATGTTACACACGGGAGCCTAATTATGTACATGTTCAGCATATTTCTTTCACAATTAGACCAGTTTAGTACTTGGCATTGCCGTAGCAGGCAGATCACAGGAATGATTCCATGTGTGGGAATGCCCTCACATTTGATTATCGTCAGCACAACACTGACTTTGGACACTGTACACGCCTCTGCATTCTAGCAGTTGCATCCCGTCCCTCTTATGCACAACCTATTATTCCATCTACTGTCGATGTTTGTATGTGCACATTCCTATTATTTATGTCTACAAATGGAATGCATGTGTTACAGAGAATGTACTTCTACATATTGATGTCTGCATGTGTGTATGTATATAAACCTATTATGAACTCACTGACCTCCACTGGGTGGTCCAATTAAAACTGGGCCATCCAACCCTGGCATGCCTGGATCCATAATTTCATACCCATAGTTCCTCCACCCCACCCATGTTCAACTTACATGCGCAACTTCCATTATCTACTTGTTATCGCAGCCATGATACACCTCCAGACATTGCCCTCTCCAGAGCGTTAGGGGCCCTACACATATGTTGTCCCACCTCATGTATTCTCAGGCTCTCCCACCATTTAGTCTTTGAACATACCTGCCCTTGCTTGTGTAATGGTAGTAGGGCTAAATGCTCTAAATAATTTTTGGGTAGTCTCAGCAGGGACTATCCTCTGTCTGTGTGTAAAGTGGACTTAGCAATTCAACTGTGTTACTCCCACTGGTAATATCCTGCCTGTGGTGTGAGTAGCAGTGCTTTGCTCACTCCTGGCCAGCATGATATGGCATACGCTGACAACACTCTATGATACTATAGTTGCTGTTGATTCCCTTCTCATCCCTTGTGATATATATATATATATATATATATATATATATATATATATATATATATATATATATATATATATATATATATATGTGTGTGTGTGTGTGTGTGTATATGTGTGTGTGTATGTATATATATATATATATATATATATATATATATATATATATATATATAGATATATATATAGATATATATATATATAGATATATAGATATAGATATATATAGATATACATATATATACATCTACATGATTAATTACTTTGATCACACTATTGAATGAATGTGCTGTCTGCTATGTTTGTGATAACATCACAGTTAGGTATAACTGCTGTGGCTTAGTGGTAAATGACATTGGTTATGATGTGTAGGGTCCTAGCATCGAGCCTGGCTGAGGCGGTTTATTGTGTTGCTGGGCAGAACAAGGGCTGTTGGACAAAGGGTGAGTACAACACTTTACAGCTGTGGTTTTCCGTTTAACTTCCATTTCCCGTCACGCGAACACCTTCTGCATTCTTACTGTGATACGTCATCCCAGTTCACATTTCAATGGTATTATATCGTTATGCAGCATAAAATTAGCAAGATATGCTCGTATACGAATTACACGTCATAAATGGTGTGTGCTGTAGTCGAACCAGCAACGTTTGCTCGAAAGGTGGATGCTCTAACCACTACACTATTGCTGTGCTGCTTCATTTGCATGTATACTCATGGTTCATAGTTACCTGAACAAGCACAGCAAAACATCACTAACACAGCAGTCATCCATACTCTGGTCGGAAATAAACCACACTACTACACATGCGCCACTCTCTACTGCTCTAGACATGTCCTGTATGTTGGCTCACAGATGTCCCAAGCTTATAGTCCTGGGACATACTTTCATATAATGGTCAGGGTGTTCATTTAGTCTTCTGGTTTTTGCCTTGTCCCTATGGTTACTGGGTTTGTCCTGTACCTGTTTGAATGTCAGACTTGGCACGTGTACAAAGTTAGTTTTCTTGTTAGTATCCTACTTGTGGTTGGAGATGTAGGAGGTTTGCTCACCTCTAGGCAGCTTGATATGATGGCATTAAATACTACGGGGGGTTCCGCTCCTGTTTCCCTGCACATTTGTTATGACTGTTTTATTGTGACCATGTTCATTTTTCATGGATATATATATATATATAATGTCTGTACATTCACATGCATACACACCTACATGCTTATTTACATTTCCCATACTGTTGAATGACCGCCAGTTACCATTGCGCATACCCGCTTACATCTGCTTTAAAGCAGCTTACTCACCCTATTTCTGACTGCCATTATTGTGGGCATCATATAAAATTAGCAGCCCCTGCATGGCTTGGACCCAGGAGCAGGAACACCATAATCACTGGTTTTACCACTAAACCATCCGTGATACATTCTGTATGGATGGTAATTAGGATATATGACTTTACTACAGGCATTCCACAGTACAGGCAACAAATGTGACAGTCAGTTGGTGTACATATGTATAGTACATGTTACTGTTCATATGTTTCTGAGAGGCATATGTATACATTTGCAAGTAGACATATTTATGAACAGGACACATACTTGACAACTACTTATATGCACGTATGTGTGATGTGTAGTTACGCGAATATAAGTATGTACATTTATAAATATATGACTACATATCTGGGGTTATACATGGCCATGTATATGAACAACTGCATCCGGGAGGTACCTGTACTATTTGTATACACAGGTTGTGTGCATCATTACGACGAGGAACCTGGATGGGGTATACAATTTGTGGACAAGTACTATTTGGAAGATGGCTATGGGGAAGCTTCATGGGAACATGTGAAAGGTATATATTCCTGATAATACATGTGGGGAGACATGCATCATGGTCAGGTCTTTAATCCTGGGTCGTAGGTTCTGCAGGATGGGTGGAGGCTGAGCAGGGTTTTGGTCAAGTACTGCTAAGCTGACTTGTGCCCGGATGTCAACGGGGGTGGACATTGTGTTATGCCACAAAGTCTAATCTTGAGAACAGACACATCCCATGAGGGATGTCCAAAAATTGTAGATGACGAACCCCATTCTTCTGGCTATTCGAAAATGTGGTAGGGTTATGCATGCATGGGATACCCAGTTTGCAAGCCTGAGAATGCCTAGGGTGAGACTGCCTTCTAGATGTGGGTAGGGGGCACTATGTGCAGATATGGCTGCGCCAAGCTAGCAACCCGAGTATGGGTGGTTTTGGTGGATGTTCAGCAATGGGGGGGTGGTATGCTGTGGAGGGGATGATAGGTATTCAATTATGTATCCAGTTGTGTTGGGGTTGGATGGCTCAGTTCAGGCCAGACCATTATGTGGGAGTGAGCCAGTAATGTTTCTGTACATGTGTATCGCACATTTTAATTTTCATATGTTTGTGGGATTGTGTTCTGCAGTATGGCCTGTCAGGGTGTATTGCGGATGTGAATGTATGTTCTTTGGTTTCCTTTCTGGTTCACCAACTGCTCCCTCGTACACCTGCAGTTCACCTATTGTACATCCAACCCAGTCTCCCTTTGGTGAATTATTACATTACCTGTCACCCCCCACCATATTCCACGCACACCATCCATCCCTTCTCTAGTTGATAGCCCATGGCACAGTCGACAGGACACATTGCGTACTCCATATATCTCCGGTACCAATATAGTTGTGAGGACAACCCTGGCATATTTGATCTTCCACATGCCGTACTTCACGCACACATGTACACGCAAATACTTATCTTTCATTACATGGTAGGTAGACCCGGGTAATACCCATTCATCTTTGGGCCATCCAGACAGGACGACTTGGACCGCGAATGGGCAGATATTGATATATACATATATATATATATATATATATATATATATATATATATATATATATATCTATATGGGTCAACTTCTATTCGCTGACAGCCCATTTCACTGAAACCCATTTGGTTGACAGCTCATTTCATTGACAAAAGTATTCAAGGCAAAAACCTGGGATTTGCCCCTTTCCCCACTGTTGTGCGACTGTGGAGTTGTTATATATAGTTGAGGGGGTGTGGGGCACAGCCCCCACATTGGGGTGCAGCCCCCCACCTAGAATGTTTGTCAATGAAATGAACTGTCGACCAAATGGGTTTCAGTGAAATGGGCTGTCAGCGAATAGAAGTAGACCCATATATATATATATATATATATATATATATATATATATATATATATATGCTCTGACCATTGATAGGGTTGCCACCTTTTCAAATGGCCAAAGTGGGACATTTTTGGGACACACATCAGATTTTACAGGCCGACACATACCCACGGTCAGTACAAAGGATAGTACTTTACTTTCATGCCTAAATGAAAGCTTATTCTTGTAGCAGTTTAGTTGCTTATTCTGTTTCTTGTAACATTTAGGTATTTTAGATACTGAAATAACTATTTTATGGAACTATTACATAAAATATGGGACATAACTATGTCCTGCAATCGCAGGACATTTGCCATTTTTAATATTTTTGGTAAGGACACAACTGCCCAGAGAGGGACTGTCCCTCACAAAGTGGGACAGGTGGTAACCCTAACCATTCGGCTAGGCTTAGCAAAGGGCAGTGGCACACAAACACGCTGCATTTCACTTCCACTTGGTACAACAATCAACACTACAATTGAATACAGGCACAGGGTTTTAAATGTCATTTGCTCGAGGGATGGGGGCGCAATATTCAGCTACGTGTCTTTGTGTTTACTTTTTATTTTGGTGTTCATGAAACTGTCTTGTATGCTTTGCATACATTTCAGTATCCAGGACACTGACAGGAGTGATTACTATTAGATGCAGGCTGTACTAGTCAGCATTTTTGGTTGCGCGTCTGCAGCCATGTCCACACCTCCGTGCAGCACTTAGACACACCCCCTGCACTCGCACACGTTTCCTGTGCATGTGGACGCTGCGGCAGCACGCCTTCATTAATATGCATATGGTGCTGCTGCACCATCTCTACACCGCACGGTCAGCGCAAGGCTAGCACAATCCTTGCACCAAGCTTCATGAATCCAGGGGGGACTCTTTCGGCTTTTCCTGGTTACGGGTCGCCACAGCGGAACTCCAGTCTGCTAATGATTGGCAGTGGATTTTTCACAGTGATGACTTGCCAGCCCAATAGCCAACCTTCAAATAAGACACATCCATTCACACACGCACCTACTGGCATGTCTTTAAATGGCACATTTTTTTAAATATTGCCCTAATTAAAGCGAGTTACTTACAGACTGACATATGCATGGATAACTCAGTCAATACCTCATATCATGTGTTCCGGCCCCAAAATCCGGACAATACCAAGAAAGGAGGGGGGGTATCCATATTCATCAAGGACACCCACACCTCAAGACTGGTGGCAACACACGATGCATCGGAGACCATCCAGGTGCAATTAACCATAGGCAAGACTGCTCTGCAAATTGTAGCATGTTACAGGCCACCCTCACAAACTCAGGAACCTCACATGGCCTTCCTGAAAACACTAGAGGGGATAAATGTATCACCAAACACCATCATACTAGGTGACTTCAATTACCCTAATATAGACTGGGAACACTACTCAAGCCCAAACACCCTAGCCCAAAAGTTCCTGGAATTCATAAACTCAAATGCCATGGAACAACTAGTCACCATCCCCACAAGAGGAGATAACATACTTGATCTCATCATTACGAACATGGGAGCACAATGTTCAACACCAGAAGTATACCCCTCACTGGTGAGATCAGATCACAAACTAATCTCGCTGGAAGTCCTCATCCCACCCCACCTGAAATAAAAAAGACCACAGTAAAGAACTTCTCAAAAGCCGACTTCACACTTCTAAAGACTAGTGTGGTCTCCTTTAAGGCGCCCGAGCCGGCGGAAAACAGTACTCAAGCCGCTGAATCACTTACAAATGCCTTCTACCAGCACCTGCAGGACTGCATGGATAAGGCAATCCCAAGCAAAACAAAGACTCTTTGTACCAAAGGCAAGCGTCCAGTCTGGTGGACCCCAGCCATAAACAAACTCTACAACAAAAGGAGGAAGCTACTACAAGATAGAGCAAAATCCTTAAAAGGTAAGACACCCTTGATCACTATAAGTAAAAAACTAAGAGCTCTCATAAAATCATCCAAAGCAAATTTCGAGAGAAAAATAGCTAAAGACTCAAAAGACAATCATAAGGCCTTCTTTAGCTATGTTAGAAACCTAAGAGGAAACTCCCAGATATGCTCAGAACTAGTTCAAAATGATGTGAAGATTACTGATCCTACAGACATTGCCAACATACTGGCTGACAGGTTCAGTGCAAACTTCTCCCCCCCTCCCCCCCAAAAGGAGAGATATCTATACCAAACGAGTGCAGCCCCCCAAACATCTCCAGCCCAAGTGAGAAGTGCTCTCTCCAAAGCAAAAACACAGCATCCATGGGACCTGATGGTGTCCCCGGCTGTGTGCTCCACAAACTCAATGAGGAATTAAACCCACAGCTAGGACAGCTGTTTAATCAAAGTCTTACCTCTGGATACACCCAGGAGTGGCGACTGCAACTGTGGTCCCACTTCACAAAGGCGGTGCCTCCACAGACCCTGGAAATTACCGCCCATTAGCTTGACAAGCCTTATCTGCAAAGCCATGGAGAGGATCATAATGGACCTCATAAATAAAGACATAGGGAATTTGCAGATTTTGGATCCAACCCAGTTTGGCTTTGTCAAAGGCAGATCATGCCTTTTAAACTTGGTTGACTTTTTCGAAACAGTCACCAAAGCCATTGATGAGGGAAAGGCAGTCCATACAGCCTACCTCGATCTGGCTAAGGCCTTCGATACAATACCCCACTCGGGTATCATTGAAAAACTCATCAGCTTAAATGTTAACCCATACATCACAAGATGGGTTGCAAACTGGCTGAGTGACAGAACCCACAGGGTCAGAGTTGCTGGTGCCATGTCAGACTCAAAGCCTGTCACAAGTGGTGTCCCACAGGGCTCAGTCCTGGGCCCACTCTTGTTTGGCATCTACTTTTCCAAAGTACAAGCAAACACAGGAGGGTTATGGCTGACAAAGTTTGCAGATGACTGCAAACTGGGCCATAGTAGAAAACACATCTGACACAGATATCCTTCAGAAGGGTCTCACAGAAACGGATAACTGGTGCCAGAGCCACGGCCTAAAGTTAAATGCCAAAAATGCATAGTCATACCCTTCGGGAAAAACAAGGTTACCCCTAGCTACCAAATAGGTGGCAATCCACTGAGCACAGAAGAAGTTATCAGGGACCTGGGGACCCAGGTTGATAGTAGTCTGTCATTCGACACCCATGTAGCTAAAGTAGTTAGGAAGACCTTCTACATTGCCCACCTTATCATGAAGGGATTCTCATCTAGATCAAGGGAGGTCATAGTCTCCCTTTACTCATCACTCATCAGACCAATGATTGAGTACAATGCCCCATTCGAATGTATCTGACCCGACACTTGCAGCAGCTGGAGAGGCCACAAAGTTCCTCACCAAAAGGATAAAGGGTCTCAAAATCTGTCCTATGCTGCCCGACTGAAAGAACTCCAGCTCTATTCAGTCGCACTTGCTCAGAGGTGACCTTTGCCTAACATACAAGGCCATGTCAAACCCAGATTTGATGAATATGCTTCACCTCAAAAATCTAGATCCATCAGAGCCACAAGGGCGGGAGACTTAAACCTCGACACGGCTATTAATAGGACGTGCTGGAGGGATAGATTCATCACCCAAAGACTCCCTATGCTGTGGAACAAAATCCCGGTACATGTGAGGCAGAGCACCTCGCTGGCCTTGTTCAAGAGAAATCTTGACCAATGGATGGGAGATCGCAGATATACCCCAGGGATTACCTCAGTGTCACTGCTTGACAGAGGCACAGCAAAATAATGGGTATAGTTCCCCATACTAAAGGGGTGGCGTAAGCCACAAAACGATGGGCTAGGCTTGTAAATGCCCTCGGGCAGATAGCCTAGTATGAACCTATGAACCTATGAACCTAAGGAACATCCCATCTCAGATATCAGACCATAATAGTGCTTAACGGATGTGTAACAATTGTAACACACCTCTGAAAGTGCTGTTATGATCAAGTCTCAAGATAAAGTGCATAACATGTTTATCTTTTTTTCTGCTTTTGGATCATAATCACAGCACTCTGTGCACTACAAGGTTACATTCAGCTCCAAATGTTTGTTTCTTAGAGTTGCTTCAGAACATATGCTGTAGTAGTGAAATCACAATGCAACTAAAAACTACTCTTCTAAAGATTTTTTTTTTAGTCAGAATGTTTGCAGATACATGTAATTTAATGGCAAGTTCTTACCATGACATAATTTTGTGGGTGTGGTTATATTAGGGAAAACTTAATGAACATTTTCTTTCTCAAATTCACTTGAAATTGCACCTTTAAAATCAGAAGTATTACTTGAAATTAATTAATTGCAAAGCAAGGATACTTCCAAAAGTGGACAAGACATAAGTTGTTTTCTTTTGACCATAGGGTCTTGCTTGTGAGTGTATTAGACGAATAACTGGATATGAAATGAATGTAAAACTCTATAAGTAACAAAAGATGTCTATTCCAAAGCACTGCTGCACTTCTCATGCAGCTTTGTTCTACAAGTTATTTCATGTTTATACTCCAGGTCTAGGTATACTCCTAACCATCCAACCCACTCAGTGCAGACTGCAGTATCTAGAGTATTAATCTTTCTGTTTCAATCCTATGTTTAACATCTGTAACATCTGGGGCAAGACTGCCAATGACATGGGAGCCTGCGAGTGAACCTTCTTGGGGCCAGCAGGGGATAAGAACTACTGTCTTGTTCCTAGTAAGGAAGGAATCACAGAGATACTTTTAACCATCTCTGACTGGGTAGTGTGTGTGCGTGTGTACATGCGTGTGTGTGTGTGCCTGTGTGTTGGCGTGTGTGTGTGTGTGTGTGTGTGTGTGTGTGTGTGTGTGTGTGTGTGTGTGTGTGTGTGTGTGTGTGTGTAAGTGTGTGTGTGAGAGTGTGAGTGAGAGTGTGAGTTGGTGGGGGGGGGATTTCATTGATTGGTCTATTTACTGCTATAGCACAAATGTCTTCATTTTAATTTTGGACTCCTGTGAAGCTTACATTTCTATTATGCTGAGCTGCAGTATCCAAGGCATCTACTACAAGAAGTCTTCAATAAGGTCCCAAGACACCTGCAATAACCAGGATGAGACTGCCGATCTCCAGAAAGCATGCAATCCACCTGTCAACAGCCACCCCGGGATTAGTGTTACTGTTTTGTTTCTGAAGAGACAACAAGGAAAAGAACATAGATTTCTAGCTGTGTGTAGCTGTGGAGAGACCAGCATTAGTGGTAGTCAGGTGGCAGCTATTAGGAAAATCACCATTATTCAATATTCCTGGCAAACCTTGCTTAATTCATCTTATTCATTTTGCACAGTGCAGTGCATTGTATCTTTCCTACTGTTACTGTGCGTGCAGCCAAGCACTAGGTAAAACTGAAACTTTGCTGCAATCCTACTAGTATAGAGTGTGCTGTCTTTTTGTTGAATGTATTATTTAAGGACCACTGTCTAGAAACTGCTGTGATGGTTGCACTCTCCTGACTTTGTTAACGTTACTGCTTGCTGACTGCTTTGCATTTACAAGCTGTAGGTTTTGCAGCCCTTGTGTAGTGACTGCTATGTGCTGTGCACAAGTATCCTGAGTTGCTGCTGTACAAATTAGCTATACAAAGTTAGTAGTTCTGTCCTAAGCACTGGTGATCATTATGTGGTAAATAACACTTAAGTATTATATTTAACACCATCACCTCTGACCCTAAAACTAATCTCACTAGTTTCAGCAGCTTTGTGTTTATTTTGAGGTGTAAACTACAGCTACAGTGCTCATCACCTAGCAACTGCTCTGTAGTGTGAGCAAGTGAGTTGGATAATACTCGGAGCTGTAATTGTAAAATGTAGTTGTGTGAAAAGAAGTTATGTACTCACCATAACATTCCATCTGTGTTGTCTGTTTTCATTCTTCCTCAACCGATGGGTTCGGATCTGAGACTCGGATCCAACTTGACCACTTTTACCAGATCTTTGGATCCTAGACCTCTTGAGCTCCTCCCTTTGCCCATAATGACTTGCCAACCTACTGTGCCTGTAATCGAGCTGACACTCTTATTGTGTTCTTTCTTGCCTTCATTACAAATGATGCCTAGATAACAAAATAAGATATTTGGCTGCAACAATAGCCTAAGTAGTTAGTGTAATTCTAAGGGGACCCAGTATGTGTCGACCTCGGTTGTGCTGTAAGATAAAACTTTGTGTTTTCCCATGGCTGACTTATACCTCTTATATCAGGACTTCAGTATACTAGCTAAATCCTTTACTATCACCCTACTGGACATCCTTATATAGTAAACATAGCCTCAACTTCAGACAACACCAAGGTGACACTTCTCAATGGTGATACTATTTACAAAGGTGTGAAAACCTGAGGCCTTCTTGTAACTCAGACTCATTCATATGTACATAGTTACTAAGACATGGTTTCTGTGCAATTACTGCACTTCCTGTATACTAGGGTTTAGTGCCTACCATGCCCTTGGGTCCTTGAGTAATTGTGGAGAAAAATCCAATCATCTCATATCATCTTACTCACAGTCCTAACAGGGAGCTTTTGAGATCCAAATCACTCTTAACAAATACAGCTATTACTTCATTGCTAGCTACAGAGCCCAATCAATGCCATCAAAGATCATTGAAATTACCTTAATACCAGGAAGGCATTAAATATCAAACTAAATCCCTTATTGTTAGGGGACTTAACTTACTGAAGCAATGACAAGAATATTTAGTCCTCTACAAATGGATATCTCAGCATTTCCAAGACTATGTTAATATCGATGCACCAGAGCAAATTGTAAAACAGCATCTAAAAGCTCTAATATCCTTGATCTGGTGCTATCCAAGCCATCCAGCGCCATGCCCAACTCTGAATTTCCTCATCCTCGGCATAATCTGCCCACAAACCAGATATTTTTTCTACCACATTTAGTGGTCCCACCCCGCAAATGTGCCCTCCTGAGAGCATTATTTTCACTTCCCACTTTTACCCGCTTCTAAACAGCTGAATAGAGAATTCAGTACCTATCAATCCTAAATATAATGGTAATTTCTGGAATAAATCTCTCTGGTTGCACTCCTGTTTTATAAATTGTATAATAAAAGAGGGAAAATAATGAAATGTTGTAAGAAATCGTTGTCTCCATACCATAAAACCATACTGAAACATGCCAGCAAATTGTTAGAAAATGTAAAGCAACATATAAGCTTAAAATTGCTACTAATAGCAAATGGCACTCAAAGCCTTTCTTCTGTCATATCAGGAAATAAAGGAATATTGTCTAACAATGCACTGAGCTCATCCATAATAATTTCATATTCTGATCCCAGATATATATCCAATATATTAGTAGATGAATTCAGTGCTAACATTACCTCAACTACCTACATCTTTGTCCCCGCTATCACTAAAATCACATTATAACAAGTATTAAAATCCCTGTAAAAGGCTAAAAATAATGCAACCATGGGATTAGACTATATGTCTGGATGCACTCTCATCAGGGCCAGGTATCTGCTATGCCAGCCTCTATGCTAAACTGTTCAACCACAGACTGTCAACAGTGCTTCTATCTGATGCCTTTAGAACATCCACCGTGACTCCCCTATAAAAGGGGTCCCCTTTTCAGATCCAGGTAATTATAGGCTCATCAGCCTCACCAGTCTTAAATACAAAGCAATTGATTATATCATAGCACTTTGGTTTTGTGAAGGATCTGTCTTTCCTCATGGACACAGTAAGCTTCTTTGTAAAGATTACAGAGGCTGTAAAGAGTAGTCTCTGCATAGACTCTTCTTATCTCATCTTGGCCAAGGCTTTTGACACGGTGTCCCAGCCTGGTATAAAGGAACATTCAACAAACTTAATGTAATGACCTTACATTGTCCACTGGATTACAAATTGGCTTTCCAAGTGATCCCAGTTTGAGAAAGTTTCTGGCATCCTCTTAATGTAAAATTGTAACTAGTGGAGTTACCAGAAGGGATAAGTGCTGGTCCCTCTCCTGTTTAGTACTTACTTTGCAGAGATCCAGGCCAATATATCAGACATGTTCTTGACCCAAGTTTGTTGATAACTGCAAGCTGGGCACTGTTTATTTATGGATATTAAACACTTCCACCAAGGGCTCAAATAAGCATATAACTGTTGCATCAAAAACAATTTCAAATACGTGCAAATAAAGTGCAATGTAATAGCCCTTGGCAAAAAAAGCTGCTAAAACATCAAATGTTATAAATGGTATCCTTTTACAGACAAACATAGTAGCAAGAGATGTAGGTACTTAGCATTCATCTATGTCTCTGTCTCTCTTCCATTTAGTCATCATGTTTGAACCATGGTTGTCTTGCTTGGTTAATTTTCAAGGAAATATCTTCAAGATCAGAGAAGTCATTCTATCACTGTATTCTTCCCTTTTCAGACTCATCATTGAATACAGTAATCCCCTTTGGTATGTACAAATTCAATCACGTAACTCAGCAGGAATGGCACAACAGATTTCTTTGAAAATTAAAGGCATTCTTCAGCTGTCCCAACAGGTCACCGTGACTCTCTTTACAGTCTGCAACTTTTCAGCTACAGTAAGGTAATCTATGTCTTGCATTTCATGCCATGGCAGACCCAGTCCTAATTTATCTTCTAGTTCTTTGCAAAACCTGTAGCTAGAGCTCAAACAAAGTGTACTTTAGCTAATTTTAAGACGGGTTTATATCACAAGCTCGAAACGTGATAGCATTGAATGCAAGAACATTGAATTGGTAACCGCGAAAACCCAAAACTCCAAAAGCTGAGAACATCAAATTCTTTCCCAGGGAAAGAATTTGTTGGTTCGTTTCCACAGCTTAGCTATTTCCTCCACTGTGATGCGATCTCGGAGTTGGTATATTTAAGTAGGGGGGGTGTGGAGGGTGTGGGGGTCGAAGCCCCGCACATTAGAAATAGTTTGTAGTGTCTGTGTGTTTTGTGCTGAAACAGCGATTTTTTTTCCCCAGGGAAAAAAAGTCGCTGTTCTCAGCTTTTGGAGTTTTGGGTTTTTGCGGTTACCAGTTAGATGTTCTTGCGTTCGATGTTATCACGTTTCGATCTTGTGATATAAACCCCTTTAAGACCATTTTAAATTATTAGCTAGGGAGACAACTTTACACAAGGGTTGTCATGGTTGCTCCTGCTTAACTTGGGAGGTGAGCACCATTAAGATCCTGAAAGGGTGGCAAGAACCTTTAAAGTGTATTTCTCATTATCTTATACATTGTTGTGTTACAGCTACTTTCATTTCCAGTTATGCTTCTGAAATTAAAAAATAAATTTATAAAACAAAAAAAGATCATATGTCTGATTTTGTTTTTGACTATTTGCTCATTTCTCTCAGTAAGTGCTGAGCAATGACAACCATACATCAGAAAAGCACTATGACCAAGCAAAAGGAAACAAACAGCAACCAAAAACAACTTTCTGCTTTAAAAGAGCAGTTTCTTGCTAACATTGCAGTTTCACTCCGTAACCACACTCACTAAATGATGTCACACTAGGTATTGGACAATGATTAAGCATTCTGAGCAATCAAAAATAAAAAAAGCAAACAAAACATAGATAAATAACTTTCTGCTTGAAAAAAAAACAGCTTTTTGCTTTCATTGTGTTTCAGTATTACATCATCGTGTGTTAATTTGCAGTGCAGAGCATTCCACCTTCAAGTCTCACTAGACAAAGTTGATGATTACTAGGAACATTTTAAGAGACCATCTTTAGCAACCAAATCAAATTCAAAAATAACACACTTTTCTAAACCGTAAACTGTATAATTTGGTATTGTATACGAGACAGAGTTTATGTCCAACTTCAAAGATTTTTACTTGCACTTCCTTCAGAACTTGACCAATACCCTACATATGCCCATGTGATCGCTTGCCTAATATTGTTCCTTTGTTAAAGCTGCAAGTGGTTTCAAAAAAAAGGAAGCCTGAATATATTTTTAATGTTTTACACCCACTGGCTACTCGGTTTTCCTTTATGACCACACCCCTAAAATGATGTCAAAGTAGGAACAGGCAATAATTTACACACACGCACAGTATTCTTGGTAATCAAGACAGCAAGATTCTTTAGGAGAACTGCTGCCTACTTACTTACATTATGATTAGACATAAATTCTCTATAGAACATTCCACCTGTGGGACTATAGCTGACAACTTCGAAGTTGTATAATGGTTGTTGGTCACTTGTATCCTGGCTAAGGTGTTTACCCTACAGATATAAGGTAGAGGGTTTGATTTTCACCATTCAAAGGAAATTGGCCACGCTTAATACAGCCTGCAAGGGCAGCTAGCCTAGTATTTGTCTATGAGCTTGTCTTACAAAAATAGACTCCAATTTTGCTGCAGTCAACATAGAAATATAGCACTCTGTTCACTTATTTTGGTTCTGATTTCAGTATTTTTGATAGTCTAGTAGAATCTTTCAACTTCCGGTTCTGAGTTCAGTATTTCTTGATAGTCTAGTAGAAGCTTTCAACTTCGTGAAAATGATTAAGGGGAGGTGCTTTTTAACAAAATTTAATATAAAACAGCTTATTCTTTTACATAAAAAGCAGAATATTATTGAACTATATATAATAAAGAGACTGCAGTCATCTTCAAGTGTTTGCTATTTACACCTTCTAAGGGAAACTACAGCAACACCCCTTATTGTCAGTGAGCCTAAGGAATGTAGGTACTGCACCACCTGTAGGTTAAAAAGAGTATTACAGGCATTTTATATACAGTAGCTGGAGTCCTTGTGGCAGCAAGGTTAGCTTAGATATGGGCCTGGTCTGAGGTTGCAGAGAGAAAACATTGGGAAAGGACTATGCAGTAGGGTTGTATATAAGTCATTCCTTCAAGCACAGGGGATAACTTGCAACCTCTTTTGCAATAACTTTGGAATCAGCTTCTGTAATCAAGGCCCATATTCCTGTGTTTCAAGGCCAAATACTACAAACAAGGCAAAGTCTTATTGTTCATGTATGCAGAATTACTGCCAAAATGGACATGGTGCTATGAGGGTAGGTGCTTTCATGGATCATCAGGAGTAATGCTACAGGATCAGCCATCCTCACCCTACACCAGTGAGAAAGTAATGAAATACATTTACATATAATATTTGTGTGATTCCCTCCACCTGTTCATTTTATAGTGTTTTCAGTACAGAGCAGTTATTCTGGTGCAGTTTCATGAGTTCAGCAGGTGTAGTTCATCCTGGGCATGGCATCATACCAGAGCAAAGTTGATTTCTTGCTTTGGTGTTGGGTTGCTGGATGACAGAAGCTTGCCAGTATGCCACCATACGTTCTTTTTTAATCCCACAGAAGCTGTATCACTGAGATGTACTTTAGCACAAGTGTTGTTTCTCTAGTTTGATGCTCCAAAATGAGGTACTTTCAGTGTGAAATCTGCCTGTATCCACATGGGTTTACCTGAGTACTCTGATTCCCTTCCTCATTCCAAAGATGCACTTAAGGTGACTTGGTAATCCTACTCCAAGTGACTGAACTCATTTTCCATTATTCACAAGGATGTAGCAAGGTATAGTCAGTCTACTCGAACAAATACATCTTTTTGAGCATCTCTTGGAAATTTTATGCCCAAAATGCACATAATGTTTAGAACCGTCTAAGCTAATGTTTACAGTGTAGCACAATACTAAACCTGCGCATGTGAGGGGAGTGTACTTCTAAAGGAATGTTACAGTTGTAAGTGGCAACAGCTGAAAATAATGAGTACATTTTCTAATGACATGTGGATGATGGTGGTATTATGTCTGAGCACAAAATATAAAACTCTGGCTACACATCCAGAAAGCGGAGCAGCACTGCAAAGGGTGCTGCATTCTTGAGTGTGCCATACTCGGATTAGACATTAAACCAAACTCATTTCTACCTTACTTGATGGCAGATGAGCTAAATATAAAATAACTCACATAACTTATCAAAAAGAGTAGGGGGGCTTTCCTGGTGCTCTGTCCAAATTTCTCCTAATGGGTAGGAATACCTGCTAAGGTCTCCCATGAAAAATAGGTCACTTGCACAGTGGGATTAAACTGGTCATCAGAAAATAAATTTAAAAAATTGCCACTGAGCATGTGTGTAGGAGTGTGTGTATGCACTGCAGGTTGTGCGGGTGTAGGGGTGCATACACACTTGTGCACACATGTGCGGGTTATGTATGTGTGTGCTTATGTGAGTTTGTGGTTTTGTGTGTGTGTGTGTGTGTGCTTACATGTGTGTGTGTGCTTGAATGTGTGTATTTGTGTGTGTGTGTCAACTACTTGGAGCACAGACACATATCACTGGTTTCACAGGGAGGGTATTGGAGGATTTGACTTGGAACGCTTGGCTGAAGACTCAACTCTACAGCTGTGGTTAGTGTGGGGTCTTATTTGGGGCCTGGTGAGAGAGAGGGAAACCCAGTCCCAGGACAGAAAAGTGTTCCCTGTGTGCTCTCAAGGGAAATTGTGCTTTGTGTAGACAGCTGCATGTGAAAATAATGTGTATACCTACATTTCTCACATTGAACATTTCCCAAATGTGCCATTAGTGAGGATTGAGGCTCCTTGATTACTAGCCCAGAGGAGGGATGCCCCACCTTTATTCTGTGAATTAACTTGACTGTTATTTCTGCTATACCCTACACAACACAAATATATATATAGTTACCCTTTATTCTAACTGGCCACACACAATATGTTTTTCTGAGCATTTTAATTGTGTCAGCTGAACTGGAATTTATTTTATCTTTAACCCATAAATTGGCATGCTCCTGTCACAACCAATTCTTCAAATTATGCAGATTTGCACAAACTACTACATGCAACTTCTTGGACGTTTCATCTGAGTGCAGTACAGTACATTCTGTAGCATTTTTATTTCTCCATAAAATCATGTTACTGAAGTCTAAAACAACATATAACTCTAATGACATGTGCATACTTAGTAAAGAGCTGTCACATTTTGAAATAGGTACCTAGTACAAAGCTGTCACACTTCGAACTGTTAGCTGCTGTAATATTTTACCCTTTCAGTTTTGACAAAACTGCATTTATATCCTGTAATAAATATCTCTTTGTAACTGAAGTAGATTTGTCTTTATTCATCAGTAGGTTATTCCATATTTTTTTCTGTAAACAATGAAATATTGTCATTTCTTTTAACCTTTAAAAATGACAGATAAATTCTCTGGTTGGGTGCTGGGCTGTCACACCCTATATAGATAGCTATGTAATACGTTTTTCTTTATTTTGCTCTGAAACAGTAGTAATTTTACTATGCACTGACGTCTGAATATCATTTACACTGGAAATGACTTTATCAAAATATGCAATCTGATTCTCTTATCCCCCTCAGTGCAACATTTGCACTGGTTACAGTCTGAACGTCTGTACCATGAGCTTGAGACAGTGCCTACATGTTATGTATGTTGACTGTGTTGACTTCTGTATGTGCAATACTGCAACTTAATTCTGTACTTTGAATTACATGTGTGACACCTGTGCACTGGCCCAGCAATCAAGGAGTCTCAATCCTCACCACTAACAACAGTGAGGGGCGTCCATCTAGGGAAAGGATAATAAATACACACACAGAAAGTTCTCTTAAGAGCACACATAGATCACAGTCAGTCTGGGGCTGGTTTCTTCCTTTGTCTCCAGATCCCCAGTAAGACTCCCCACTGGCCCAGCAACAGGATCCAGATCTCAGCCTAGTAGGCAAGCTAAAACCTCCAGCACCCTCACTGTCCAAGCAGTGCTTCCTGTCCCTGCCCATGTAGCTGACACACACACTTTGAGATAAGAGTTATATACAACCACACAGACACTCCTGGGGAAGGCTGGCACAGATTCTCCAGCTATGCCCCTTTTACCCAGATTATACGGTAGAAATCACTTCCACCACCCACTAATATTTATCAGCTACCAAAAGGCCCTTATGAAAGTGTCCAATTATTACTGTGCAATGTTATTATCCAAATGGTAAGTGCAACTGAACAGTCAAGGCTTATTTGGAGTGACTTGAACAGTATCACTATAGACATGCAATGTACTCTAGAGCTTAAATTATCTCTACACAAAACAGCCACAGTTGAAAGGTTTAAAAATGTTTAATAATAAATAATAAAAACACAAGACAATACTTCTTACTACACAGCGCTAGTCAAGAGTTCAGAGATCACAGACTTAAAATAATACAGTAGAATAGTTGTGACATCAACACAGAAAAACAGTTAGTCTAATCTTCCTATTTCCTAGCTATTACTAAGAGAAACACTAAAGTCTAAGACCTTACTTACATACAGACACAGGCAGAGTAGTGAATTGGATGTTCTCAAGACAATTGCTCAATGCCCTCATTCTTTCTGTCCGTAAATTGATAATACAGTATCACTGATTCATTTCGGATTATATCATTTCTTTCTGGTTCTCATGCTAACAGAAGCTCAGAGGTTAATAGCCCTTTTGATCTTGCAGCTGGTCAGGAAGGCAGAGCAATAAAAGAAATTATACATGCAAAATCTAGCAATTAACTCTGGTCTCAAAACAATAGCCAGAATGCCTCCCTCTAGACACCTCGGCTCCAAATTTTACATCAAAGAATTTCCCAATGCTTGACTTATCAGCTTTCTTACAGCAGAGTGCACTGTTGTTACATTTTTGCAGTTCAACATTTACCATAATTTCTTATATTTAAGAAGACAGCATGTGGCTTACATTAATATTTACAAATGACAGAATTATCTACAAAATTCTTTCTAGCTAGGCTGGCAGCCTTTAACTATCTTCACAACATGTGAAGTAGAATTTATTACAGTCCGAACATTTGTATTTTGACTGTGTTGACGTCTGTATGTGCAATACTGCAACTTAATTATGTACATTGCATTACATGTGAAGTAGAATTTATTACATTCTGAGCATTTGTATTTGAACATGTACTGTGATTTAACTCTGTATTTTGAATTACATTAGTGATAGAAGCTGACTCATTCTGCAAATCATGAGACACACTTCTGTAATTTCGCCTAAGGACTGGGTATATGGGTAGACCCAGGTTTGAGTTTTTCCTAATAATATCAACCAATTGGTTAATGGTAGTTATAGAACTATAGGTTGTATGAAAAGATTTATAAAGTCTTGGAAAACAGAAATTATGAAACCATTGTTTATTAGTTACATTAGACCAGAGAATAGAATAATAATAATATGGAAAGCTTATAAGAAAACAAGCATGAATAAATTGGAACAAGTATAGTATACATATACTGAGGGCATCCACGGATGTGAAAATTTAAGTTATTGTAAAAGGCTAAAATATTTGAAATTGTACAGTATCTCACATAGATCTTCATAGGTTTATAGGATTCTAATGACCACAAGGGTCTTTATAAGCCTAGCTGCCCACCCCAACTCAACCCAATTTTGTTCCCAGTATAGAAAATTATACAGGAATATAGGAATGAGAAATGTACTAACTGGTTCTCTAAGAGAGTGGCTAGTGCATGGATTAGACTAGCAAATTATATTAAAGCAAGCACTAGTTTGGATATTTTAATGATAATCTGGACCCTTACTATGGGTATAACTATTTTGGTATAGTGGCAGCGAGAAGGGCATTATTGTCTGTGCACGAAATATTATATATATATGAATGTCTGTGTTTTATCTTTGTATAGTGCCACTACATAATGATTGCCATCAAGTTGCCTTAAGAACTGTCTATGCAATGTACCATTGAAATGAATTTGTAGTGCATGAATTTCCATTATTAAGCTCAAAAAATGTCTACATTACATCCTGGTTCAGTGCTGCTATACTGCAAGACCCAACCCTAACAACACGTAGAGGAA
The DNA here is from genome assembly GCF_019279795.1 of Protopterus annectens. Classification (NCBI taxonomy): domain Eukaryota; kingdom Metazoa; phylum Chordata; order Ceratodontiformes; family Protopteridae; genus Protopterus; species Protopterus annectens. The sequence goes on from NC_056744.1 coordinate 1,538,884,079, forward strand.
TGCTTAACAATGGTACTGTTAGCAATGTGTCTGCACTAGCAACAGACAATGCTGATCAGGAAACATCAACGAGACATGAAACTGCTTTGTTTCAACTCCCATTTCTGTCTGCTAAAGAATATCCAGTAGTACTTTGGTTACAACTGCTTCCCTTACACAGGGAACTGGTAAGATGTCAACCCCTTCCCCACTGCTTTACTGGCTTTCAAAGCCAGCACAACACAATGCGTTTCTTTAATCTTATTTTTGACTAACAAGTAGTACATGGAGAAGATAAATATCTATATTTTGCAGCATATATGACAGTTTTAAGTTATGTTTATAAATCGTAGTTGGTTATATTGAATCCTGCTCTGGCGTGGATGTGACTAACTAGACCTACACACAAAATAAGTGTGATGTAATATGTAGATCACATATGACTGATATATATGCAGTCTTGTGGATGACAACTCACCTATATTGCTTTACTTGACAAGCATTTAAATAAGTGCCCTTGCTCACAATCAATGGGAGATACAGGCAGACTCATGTGTTTTTTTTTTTTTTTTTACAATAAGTGTGACAAGAGTAATCAATACTGACTGGCCTGATTATTTAGTTGCCCTTCCAGGTGTTAATCAAACGTATTTCAGAAGAGAAGTAGAACAATATACATTGTAACAATTCTGCGATGAGTATAGCAAGGCACTGTAGATCATGTAATAGTACTATTCTGTGTACAGCATTCCAGTGTACCTCTTTATGAGGAACGTTCCTCATTTTCATTCTTAAGAAGGTCATGTGCCTTGCAGCTCCACACTGAAAGGGGCCATTCCTTGTTAATGTTTTCATGTATTACCCATGGTAAATAAAAACAAATCATTGTAATTCATATTAATTCTTCAAAGAACTTTTTTAAGCATACTCACCTAATGTAGTGAGCAGACAGACATCTGCTAATAGTAAGTATCCACTGTCAACAAGTATTATTATAATCCTTTCTCCAGAGGACTTCTTAATCCTATTGTGGAAAAAAAGAAGGATCGTATTTTTTTTTAATTTTCCTGTCATACTTAGCATCTGTTTTAAAGTTTGTGCCTTCTGTTGCATGTATTTACAACAGTTTAGCATGTGTTTTAAGTTTTTCTGCCTTCTGTTGTGTGTATTTAACAGTAATGTAAAGCAATGGTATATATAAATTGGGAGAATGCAGGGGGACTTGCCACCCCTGCAAAAAGAAGTTAAAGAAGATGACTTTCGAAATTCACTCTTCCCTGGGTTTTCTGTCTTTTTTTCCTTGGCTTTTCAACACTGGGCATCACAAGTGTTGATATTTCAAGAGGGAGTCAGACAACAGTGTGTAAATAATGTAGAACATGAGAGTTCCAGATGTCTTATCCCTCAGGAAAAAATGCATGCTGGTGCAAGTCTAAACTGTTCTTCTTTTTTTTTTAAAACAAGTTTATTGTTTTTAACATACAAGAAAATATCATAACAATTTTATACAAGTAATTAAAATAGATATGATTATAACATTCAACAAAACAACCAAAGTATTTACAAAGACATCCTCTACAATCAGATCAATTAATTAAACTAAAATACCATGTTATTGAAGTTAAGATTTGTTTAACAAGTTTTGTAAATTATCCCATACAATATAATAAGACGTTTTTCTAGTAGTTCTTAACTTCACTGTATTCAATTCCATATGGCACACTATATTCATAACATTTTTAAATTCATTGAATGAAGGAGGGGTATCTGAAATCCAATTTCTGGTTATTATTTTTCTAGCCACTGTTAGGATAGACCATAACAAGGGAAGCTTAACCTTTTTAACACTTTGAGGTACAGGTGTGTTGAATAATATAAGAGATTTAGAAATAATAAAATTATCTGTAAAAAGAGCCTGCAAAAATTCATTAATTGACTTCCAATATTCTTTCAATTTTATACAGTCATAAAACATATGAGCCCAGTCTGCATTAATTTCTACATTGCATCTTTTACATAGATTATCTTTATTATTTATTTTATTCATCATCAAAGGTGTATAAAAGGATCTATGTAAAAATTTCCATGTAAAAAGTCTCCAGACAATGGAAGACGTAGTTTTATAGGCAGATTCCAATATATATTGTTTATCTTGTTGATTTGGTGGATTACCATTAATGGAAATGAAATAATTCCAGTAGGTATCTACACTGTAAAAGGTTTCTTGTCTGATAATTTTATGTATATATGAAAGCTTACCTTTATCAGAAACGTTATGCTGTAAGTTTAATATCAAGTAATCAATCAATGTTTAGACAGATTCTTTAACTGTTATAGACATTAGATCTATTTTATCAATGAGATGTTGTCTAAAGGTCTGAACCTCTAACCAGCAAGTTTCTCTTAGATCAAATTCTTGTTTTAAGAAATCTAGATTTTTAACTTTATTATCAGATATCAACTGATACCAGTACTTTAGATCATTATCTGTAGTTAAATGAGTTCCTTCAGAAGTGGATGACAAAAGCATACCCCGAGTATACATTATAGGGAATATAATAAAATTCCATTCTTTATATTTAGGATGCATGAATATAAAGTTACGATAGCTAATAATAATGTTTAATGGGTAACTAACTATATGTTTAGGTGTAATAGGTGAAGTACAAAATTCTTTTAGTAACCATAACATGGAGTTATTTACAATCATATTTTTATGTGTTAAGGAGATTTTCATGAAGTGAATACTAATTATCTCCCAGTAATCTTTCCATTTTGCAACATACGACTGATCTATTAATAAAGTAATAACTTTTATAATAGAAGAGATAGTATATAAATTGAAGTCTGGAAAAGAAATACCCCCTTGAGACCAACTATTAGTATGTTTCTTTAAAGCAATCCTAGGTCTATTAGGTGCCCATAGGAAATTTAACATTAGTGTATTCAATTTCTTGATAATTATTTTTGTAGGTGGAAGTATTATTGATTGTATTAAGTATAATATCTTGGGGAATATTATCATTTTAATAATTGTAAGTCTCTCTTCCATAGTAAAAAACATATTATTCCAGGTATTAAAGAGATTTTGTATATTAAGAAGACAGGCATTATAATTATTATGTATAATAGATTTAATATCTTTAGATAACATTATACCTAAATAAGATATCTGACCTGAATTGGGTACATACTTAGTAAAATCATTAATGAGAACATTTTTTCGTGTATATATCGGTAGTATTTTAGTTTTTTCTTCATTGAATATTAAACCAGAAATACTTTTAAAATTTATCATTTTATCAAACAGAGACTGCATAGAAGAATTAGATCCTGCTGATGTAATTAGAACATCATCTGCAAAGAGTTGAATTTTAGATGTTGTATTTTCATCTATTTCAAATCCCTCTATGTCAGTACTGTTTCTGATCAAATTAGCCCAAGGCTCCATTATTAAAGTGAATAATAGTGGAGAGAGTGGACACCCTTGTTTTGTACCTTTAAAAATTGGTATTTTTTGTGAGACATATGTTCCTATCTTAATATAAGCCAATGTTCCTCTGTATAAATGCTCAATTAAATTTGCAAATGCTTCTGAGAAGTTTGTGCACTTCAGTAAGGTAAACAGGTAGTCCCAACTTACTGAATCAAATGCTGAGCTTATATCAAGACTAATAAGAGTTAAATCTTTCTTTTTCCTATTTGCAAAATCAATTAATGTTAGAGTTCTCCTTATATTATCAAAAGTATTTCTATTTACAATGAAGCCTGTCTGATCTATATCTATAATGCCAGGGATGATTGTCTTCAATCTATCAGCAAAAATACTCATAAACATTTTATAATCAACATTAAGTAATGAGATGGGTCGATATGAAGTACATCTAGTTGGATCTTTATTAGGTTTTAAGATTGGCAAAATAAATGTATATTGCCAAGATGGGGGGTTATTAATTCATTTTGGGCCAAAATAAAAACCTTATGTATTAATGAGTATGTATTTTTAGAAAGGATTTTATATATCTCTGGTATAATACCATCATTACCTGGTGCTTTGTTTGATTTAAGCTTGTTTATTTGTGTAACAACCTTTGTATATGAAATACTTTTATCCAATAGTTTAATCTGTTGTTTATTAAGTTTTTTATTCATGTTTGTGGTTATAAATTCCCTTATTTTATCTTTAGATTCCATGTTAATGTTATTATGATTAATTTTGTGAAAGTGATTTCTAAATTCATCTAGTATTTCTGGTAGACTAGAAACATTCTTCTTTTTCCTTTGAGAAAAGATTTCTTTGATATGATTTTGCTTATTTAACCTTTTTGTTTTGTTTTTAAGTCTATGTAAGTATTTGGGGCTTATTGAGTAAGATAAAAACTTGTATTTCTCTAAAGTTATTTTAACTTTATGAGTTAAAATTTCTTTGTATTTCTCATTTAGTTTGTTTATTTCTTCAATGACTTTCTTATCCATAATATTTTCTTTATTATTATGTTTATAAGAATCTAGTTTACTTTGAATATCTAACAATTCCTTATCCCAAGATTTCCTTTTATTATTATACCATCTGATACTTTGTCCATATAGATATGATTTTAAAGCATCCCAAACATAAACAATGGAGACTTCAGGAGTATTATTTATATCTAGAAAATGTTGTACTTCTGAAAGTATATATTCTTTATAGTCTTTTAATTGAGTTAAGTATGCTGGTATCCTTTTGATCTGAACATTGTGAGTATTTTTTATCATGAACTCAAAAACAATTGAATTATGATCAGATATAGGACATGAAATGATTTTAGAGTTAATTAATTCTGTTACCATCTGGTTAGAAATAAAGACTCTATCTATTTTTGAATACGTTTTGTATCTGTAGAAAAAAATGTATATGGTAATGATTTTGAATCTATCTGATTATTAATATCATTTAAATGATAAGAATTAGCAAAATCCTTTAAATGTTTTGCATTAGATGTAATTTTCCTTTTTCCTATAGTGGTAGTGTCATTTTCATGTAATATACAATTAAAGTCACCAGCTAAAATAATATCTCCTATAGAGAATGATATGATCTTATCAACATGGTATTTCACTGTATTAATACCAATTCCAGGTATCCAATATATATTGATTAGTGTATAAGTCTTCCCATTAATTTGTATTGTAACCATACAAAACATTCCTTTATCATCTTGATAAGACTTAATAGTTTTAGGAATGGGCATACGTTTATTCCATAAAATAGCCACTCCTCTTTTTTCTTAGTATGCTCTGAACTAACCAGTACTGTATATTTATTTGTGGCTAGTTTATCAATATCTTTTTTCAAGAGATGTGTTTCTTGTAGGAAGACTAAGTTGGCCTTATGTAAATTAATGTATCTTATTAGGCTTGCCCTTTTACACAGATTATTCAGTCCATTAATGTTTAAAGAAATTCCTTTTAGAGAAGTCATTTGGCAATTTTAAAACATAGAAAACTTATGATTAAAATAACAATTAACAAAATAAGTAATGTTATACCTCCTCCTTTAGGTGTACCTTTAGATATAGCTGTATTTATTGAGTCTCTTATGGGATTTTGTATAAGATTTAATTTTGTTTGTAGTGACAATGAGCTTACAAAGTGTATTGTGGATGTCAGAACTATATACATACAACAGTGAACAAGAAAAAATAATGTAAGGATTAAACCTTGCACCCAGCCTGGAGTTAAAAACTCCAACTTAGAGTAGTACATACTACTCAAGTTAACCCCCTACCCTAAGCAGCAGTACCTCAGCTACCACCTTATCAATTTAATACATGTTATATTTAACTTAAATTAACAACTTTCAATTAGATTATCTGGTAAGACAAAACTACACATTTGATAAAACAGCATCATATATACTAAGAGAAACTTTTTTTTTTTTTTAAAAAACTATTCATACTACTATATACATCTATTTAATATAATACATTTATATTCAAATAGCATTCAAATAAACTTGATATTAGGAACCAAGAAGAGAGAAAGAAATAAAAGACGTGAGAGAGGAAGAGAGAGTAAAAAAAAAAAAAAAAAAAAGAAGGGCATATCTACACATTAATTTATTCAAAGTTTATAAAAATAAGTTCTAATGTTCAATTAAATCAATAACTTTGGCTGATATGGTTCATACATTACATATATTAAGATGTATCTATATTCTGTCATGTAAATGCAGTTAACAGCTTCCAAAAGACTTTAAATTACTTGTATTAGAGCTTTTTTCTTATACTTATAATTGTCAGTAGAATAAAATATTATATTTATAGGTATTGCTATAAATCATACTGCATAGTTAAGCAAGTTCTCAAAAACACTTGTTTTATTGTGAAGAAAGCCATCTGTATTTTGTATATCTAAACTGCTGCTTTAAAATATGTCAGATGACAACTTCTTCCAGAATAGAGTCATAAAGTTATTTATGCTTGTCAATGATATAAATCAAATAAATCATAGCAGTGTATATGTTTAAATCATAAGTTTTTTACATACATTAATATGCTGCAGTCAAGTAAACTTTCAAAAACACTTGTATAAATGTTTCACTTTCTATGCCTTCTAAAAAATCACATTTGCTTACTATGAGAAACTGCATCATTTAAAATCATTATAACTTACATATTTTATAAATTATAACATAAATAACTAAGTAATTATATAAAATAACTCACATTTAAATGATAAAGAGTTCATTCTCCATCGCAGAGTCGCATTTGCAGCAGTTCTACTTCCTGGTTGAGTGTTCTTCATGAATCTGCGATGTGTCGGTGTGAATTCTGGGGTCAAAGTTCAAATTGACTGCTTTCAGCTTCTCTGCGTGAGATCTGAGTGTTGAAGCTCTTAAAACAACTCGAGGACACTGTTCACGAGGTAACCCACATCCCAAATTGTCTCCCTTAAGATTTTGGCGGGAATTTTGTTAAAAACAAGTGACTGACATTCATTTAGCAGTATAAGTGAAGCTAAACATATCAAAACCTTCGCGAAGTATTTTACAAGTTATTACAGCCTCTATGAAAGTGAAACTAAGCCCAAAGTTATTAATATATGATAGAACAGATTATTTTTGCCCCAGATCAATTTTTATACAAATCTTATTATTTACTGTACCTGTATGATCAAAAAAATGTCAATATATTAATATGAAAGAGAATAGAGAGAAAAAACAGAGAAAAGAAAAAGAGAAAGTAGGAAATAAGAGAGAGCAAAGCAAAGATAAAAAAATGTAAAAGGAAGCTATAAAAAGTATTTACAGTGGAATATTACTTGCTGTTTATATTAATAAAGATGGAAATGAAACATACTATTTACTATTATTTAGTTCTAATTATTATTAATTAAAGCATGACATATTATTTGTGAATAAGCATAAGCAATATAATCAAGAAAGTATAATTAGCAATAGTATTTAAACAGCATATAAACTTTTTACAAGGAATAAATAATCATTCCATTTATCATATTCTCATCACACTTCTCTCCCTGCCCTCCCCCACCCCTTACCCACTGCATAATCTAAATAGAATGTTATTATTTAAAATAAAAAAAAAAAAAGAAGAGAAGAGAGAGAAAAAAAAAAGAAAAAAATGTATCAAGTTACTGACCTTAATTCTCCTTGTCAGAAAGAGAAACATATTGAATGATAACTTGTCATTAGTTCCTCAGATATTTTGACTGATTATGAGACAAAACAGCTCTTTGTACACAGAAAATAACTTTGATTAAATCTTTTTCAGAATATTTGTGGCTTTCTGAAAATGCAGAAACTATATTTAAAAAGATTAATAATGAAGAAAATTAAAGTGAGAGAAAAAAAAAAGAACAGGTCATTTGTTTTTTAGTCTCTTCTTCTTCTATGAAGTCTTCCACGAAGTTTCAGTTGCCAACCTCTTTAATGAAGGACTAGCCCATTCCATTTCCTCTATTTTATCCAGAATCTTATTTTTTTTGATAAACAGCAATGCAGAGTCTAAGTCATCAAAAATTTTAGGACCATCAGGAAGGAAGATTTTTAGCTTGGCAGGAAACAGAAGGTAGGTTTTAAACTGTGCTTTTTTAAGCTCCTTTATTAATGGCAGAAAGACTTTTCTTTTAGTTATTACCAAGGAAGAATAGTCATTATCAAAACGCACAGTTGTCTCATTAATTTTAACAGGAGCTTTAGCCCAAGCAGATTTAAGAACCATTTCTTTATCAAAAGATGAAAGAAATCTAACTATAACTGATCTAGGATACTTTTTGTTAGAGTTAGTATTAGCTATAGATCTATGGGCTCTTTCGATACCAAAAGATAATGCTTCTGGTAAGTCTAAAGTTTTAGGGAGCCATGTTGTTAAAAAAGAAGTAATAATTTTACCTTCAATATTTTCTGGCAGTCCAAAAATCCTAATGTTATTTCGCCTAGATCTATTTTCCAGGTCATCAAGCTTTGTTTGTAGATGTGTATTTTGTTTCAGCAAAAACTCAATGTTGATTTCCTCTTCTTGGATTTTATTTTCCATGTCATTTACAGCCTCTTCTATGCCTGTAATCTGGATCTTCTGTTGTTGCAAGTCTATATGTAACAAGTCTATTTGTTTTGTACTTTTTTCTATGAAGGTATCAATTTTAGTATCCAGTTTATCCATCTTAGCAGTAAGTTGCTAGATTGTAGTTATCAGAGACTGAAGTTCTTTCTTAATGCTGGAGTCTTGAGAATTTGCCTTACTGGAACTCATTTCAAACAGAGAAACTGACAGGAAAATTTCCAAAGTGATTTCTAACAGGAATATTGTTAAAATTTCCTTTCATTTTTAGATATAGTTCAAGAAATATATAAAACAAACATATTTAGAAAGAAAATTACTTCATAAATTAATTTTTTAAGTAATTAATTCCTGTCCCTGCAGTGAAATTGGTGGAGCTGAAGAAATCTGCTGCTATCCTGTGTTCATCCTTGGCCACCTAAATGTTCTTCTAACTTCTGTACTATCTATCCCTCACCTGTCCAGATTTTTGCCTCATATGTTTCCAATCGCAATTAACATTTCAGGTATGTATTTTACTATGTCTACATTAATTAAGAGAGGTCCTGATGTCTGTTGCAAGTAGTATCTTGGCTGCCTTGAAAGGTAACTGAGGACAAAGTTGCAAAATGGCAAGGAAACTTGCAGACTGTGGGAGTGTTCCCAGATGGAAACCAGAACAGTTTGATTTTTCAGTCTGTTAATTCCCAGTAGGAATGTCGTAGTTGTTAAGATCCGTATACAGTGCTTATCTGCCTAATAAAGACTTTCTAATTTTAAAAGCATACCTATCAAGTGTACTTCATTATGAGGAATGTAACTCATTTCAGGTCTTAAAAAGTTAATGTTCCTCGAAGTTCCACATTGAAAAGGTCCGTCACACATTCAGTGTTAGCAATTTTGTAAGTGAACTCCATAGTAAATAGAAATGAATAATATCAATTCATTAAAAATCTTTATAAGCAAAACTAGCATATATTAACCATCCGATGACCTTCCTAGCCGAAGTTATTAGTAAGCCATCAGTACATGTTCCACATTTTGCCCATTTGTTCCACATTATGAGGGTTAGTATTCCTCATTTTGTAGATGGAAGGTTAAGGGCTATGTTTAAAAAAACTGAGTAAGAGTCATTATCATAGCTCTCAGTCTCTTAGCATACAAAATCTGGGCAAAGCCAAAAATATTGGGGGGAACAATGCTCCAAAAATAGTGACAAAGGTACTTACGTATTATCACAACCACATTTTCACGGGTGCGCAATTCATAATGCGTCATGGAAAACAGTTTTGAGCTGGAGAGGGGTGTAAGCAAGTAAGTACTGCTGTGGCACACACCTTATGAGGCAGGGAGAGGAATAAATGGCAATTTTTCAACTACTGCTTGGCATGTCTCACTTTCACGGTGAACTCCACTCTGTTGCACCACATGACACATCCTGGCTTGCTGATTACATTTACAACCAAAGCAAAGGCAGGTTAATCAGGAATATTCCCTCTGAATGTTCATGGCCAGTGCTTAAGTTTTTATTGTATTCATCACTCTTCTTTTAACCGGCTATGTAACTGCTATTTGGCCTGTAGGGGAAACGTGCAAGTTTTAAACTTTTATTTTTCAGAAAGAGTAATTCCTGTTTTCTGCAGTATCAGAATAAAGAATTAGCCACTAATTTTGGCCTCCTTTTTGCATTCCTTTGGTCAGTCATTAACTGTTCCTCCCTATGGGTGTATGTGTGTTGGGGGGAATCAACTGACACCACATTGTTTACTCTTCAGATTTAAATAAGGTTTAGTAAAGAAATAGTCATCGTTGTGCATATAAGGAATCACGTTCTTACTATCAGCAGCAACTGTTAGGAAAGGTTTCGCTACTTGTGCTAAACTTCAAAACGTTTGTAAATACAAGAAGTTGCAGTAAATGTCTTTAACTGCATAAAAATAAAATTCACAGTTAAATGAGCATTATTTCATATGTTTTTGTTAATGTAAATGAAAAGCTTCAAAACAACTTTTGACACTATGCGAAAGTGGCAACCGCGAGAATGTGGTTGCGATAATACGTAAGTACCCTGACAAATTTTAAATATTTCTCTTACGAGCTTAAAAAGTTGCTGGAATGAAAAAGGTCTTGTGTTACCATTCGTTAGCGTTGTCGCCTCATAGCTAGACATTGCACGTTCGATTCTCAGACTCAGAGCGCCTTCTGTCTGTCGACATGCGTGAATGGGCATTCATTCGTTGAAGCTTGTGCGTTATGCCCGGCAAAGCCAGCACGTAAAAATCTACTGCCAATCATTAGCGGACCGGAGTTCCGCTGTGGCGACCCCTAACCGGGAAAAGCCGAAAGACAGTTTATTTACATTTGAAATTCAAACGTCTGTCATTATTTAATGAACTCCGTACTCGTTGATTTGTCACAGAAATTCACAAAACGCCAAATTTTATGAGAAACGGGCCAAAAACATTAGCCAACAATCTGGAGATTCTACGAAAAATCCGAACAGTTCAGAAATACTTTTTCTTCTTTCGGCTTTTCCGGTTAGGGCCCGGTTGCCACTGCTGATCACCTGTCCGCTCATGATTGGCAGTGGAGTTTTACGGTGTCGAGTTGCCAGCCCGGCGCCTAACCTTCCACAGAAGGCACACACTCGCACCTAGGGCCATTTTAGAGTGTCTGATCCACCTACATTATATCTTTGGGATGTGGGAGAAAACCCACGCGACCACAGGGAGGACATGCACAGTTCAGAAATACTACTTAACAGAAAATTAACACCTACCTAAGCTACAAAGCGGGATCTCAGCATCTGTAACATCCCTTTCAACAATTACAGTATCAAACCAGTCAAGTTTCAATATGAGAACATTTCACCTATCCACAAAATACCTAGTGAGTTTATAATTATCACATTCTTTCATTTCTGCTAAATACCTAATGAATATTTATAAGTAGTGTGTGAATATTCATAAAGTATTCAGATATCTCATTAATGGGCGGGTGATGGGCGGGGTTTGCTACTGTGTATATAGATTGGGTACAAGGCTTACGTATAACGTCTTTGTTTGTGATAGGGGTAGTTACTCCCTCCACTCTAAACGGACTTTATATTTTTAATATGATTTTGATATCATCCTTTTATTAGCATAACAGCTGTGCCAATTTCCAAGTATTATTGCTCAGTCGCGCCCACTTATGTGTCTGTCAATGCATGAACACACCCACAGCGCTATCCTACCCCTAGATAATTTTGCATTTAAGCTTAAGATTCAGGTTTAATATTAATATTCAGGAAAATACGTGTGTTTCCCAGTAAACTTTCACAACTGATTACTTTTTTTATTTATTCATGCTATTTTAGCGATTTTTTTTCCAAGTAAAAGTACGAAAGTAGGTCCGGTGTTTAAAAACGTGTATATATGTCGCTATTTGTATACCCATAATGCAAATGGCTAGATTCTGTGGTACATTCTAGAATTTCTAAAGGTTTTGGCTTACATTTGTAATAAGAAACATTGTCAAGCAAATACTTCCAATTGCCTCTTTACATAAATAGCAGTACTGAAATTATGTTTTAATGGTCGTATTGATAAAAGGATTACCTTTTTATTAGTGAAGCTTTTTTTTGGTGATGTTAATTGCGGCAACCGTAAGCTAAACATTGTGGCATTAATTTTCGAAAATTTTTGATAATCTTACTTTGTGGGGAGTGCTTCTCACGAATAGTAAGGTTGTATGTTCAGTGATATAAGAAATAGCGTATTTTAGTGTGGGGTATTATTCTCAAGTTTTTCTTTCTGGTAACTTCATTATTTTTTTATGTTGTGTGTCCGTGGAACTTCAAAGGCGTTGTAAGTGTTTGACAAAAATTAAGGATTATAGGAAGTTACTAGGCTAGTGGAATCATTACAAAACATGGCTAAGTTCTTAACCTTGTTTCCACGATCAGCATCTATTGCTACTATCCAAGTGGAACCATCGGGGTGGGGTGAATTTACGGTGACCCATCCAATCGTAAGGTTCATAGGTAGGTACTAGGCTATCTACCCAAGGGCATTTATAAGCCTTGCCAGAATGTGTTGGCTTTTGCCTCCTTTTTAAATTAGTTTCCTGGGCCATCAAAGTGATCCGAGGGGTAAATTTACGGTTTCCCATACACTCGTCAAGATTTCTCTTGAAGACAGTTATTGAGGGGCTTTGCCTAACATAAACTGGGATTCTATTACAGAGCGAGGGAAGTCTCTGGGACAGGAATCTATCCCTCCAGCATGTCCTGTTTATTGTTGTGCTGAGGTTTAAGTCCCTGGAGCGTGTGGCTCTAAGAGATTTGGTTTTCTTGAGGTGGAACATGTCCATTAATTTCGGGTTGGACATGGTCATGTACGTCAGGCAGAGATCACCTCTGAGTAGGCGGTAAGCAACCAAGTAGAGCTGGAGTTTCTTTAGTCGAGCTGCATAGGGCATCTGTTTGAGGCCCACGATCCTCTTGGTGAGATACTTCTGTGGTCTTTCCAGCTGTTGCAGGTGTCGAGTAAGTTACATTCCAAATGAGGCATTGTACTCTATGTGCCTGATGAGTGATGAATAGAGGGGCACAATGACCTCTCTTGATCTAGATGTGAACCCTTCCGTGATTAGGTGGGCTACATAGAAGGATTTTCTAACCACTTTGGCAATGTGATTATCAAAGGAGAGGTTGCTATCTACCTGGGTCCCCAGATCCCTAATTACATCTTCCGTACTTAGTGGATTACCACCTATGTGATAGTTCGTGGGCACTTTGTTTTTCCCAAAGGGAATGACTATGCACTTTTTGGCATTTAGCTTGAGGCCGTGGTACTGACACCAGTATTCATCTCCATGAGACCCTTCTGGAGGATGTCTGTGTCAGCCGGAGAGTCGATTATGGCCCCCAGTTTGCAATCATCTGCGAACTTGGTCAGCCATAGTCCTCCCGTGCTTGCCTGTACCTCAGAGAAGTATATACCGAACAGGAGGGGTCCCAGGACAGAGCCCTGTGAGATGCCACTTGTAACCGGTTTAGAGATGGACATGGCACCCACAACTCTGACCATGTGAGTTTTATCCGTGAGCCAGTTGGCAACCCATCTTGTGACATAGGGGTTATTGTTCAAGCTGGTAAGCTTATCTATAATACCAGAGTGGGAAATGGTGTTGAATGCCTTTGCGGGGTCCAGGCAGGCTGTGTGGACTACCTTTCCCTAATCTATGGCCTTGGTAACGGTTTCAAAGAAGTCAACTAGGTTTAGGAGGCAGGATCTGCCTTTAATAAAGCCGAATTGGGTAGGGTCCAGTGTCTGGAGGTTCCCAATGTCTCTGTTAATGAGTTCCATGATAATGCGCTCCATAGCTTTGCAGACCAGGCTAGTCAGGCTTATAGGGCGATAGTTCCCAGGATCTGTTGTGGCACCACCATTGTGGAGCGGAATAACTGTTGCTGTATGCCATGTTTTGGGTACATAGCCTGTAGTAAGGCTATGTTTGAACAGTGAATTTAGGTGAGGGTATAGTACATTTTGGAGCTGGTGTAAGACGCAGCCTGGGATACCATCCGGTCCCATTGATGCTGTGTTTTTGGCTTTGGAGAGGGCTGTTTTCACCTGTGTGTATGTGATGTCTGGGGCTCTACATTTTTCTGGGATTGACACGGGCCCCTTTGGATGATGAGGGGGGACAAGTTTGTACTGAACCTGTCAGTCAGGATGTTGGCAATGTCAGTTGGTTCAGTGTATTTTTTGCCATTTTGCACTAGCTCAGAGCAGATCGGAAAGTTGACACCTAGATTCTTGACATAGCTAAAGAAGGCTTTGTGATTATCTTTAGTCTTTGGCCATTTTTATTTCAAAACTGGCCTTGGATGATTTTATGAGGGATTGTAGTTTCTTGATAATACCGATCAGGGATGCCTTTCCTTTTTGGGATTTTGCTCTATCATGTAATAGTTTCCTCCTTCATGGGAAGTAAGTATTGTCACATTCATGGCACTTCAAAGGCATTTTTGGTGTATGATGAAATTAAGGATCATAGTAAGTTACTAGGCTAATGGAGCCCTTACAAGCCTTATTTCCATCATCAGCATCTATTGCCCTTGTCCAAGAGGGATACAAGTGGAACCACCGGGGTGAATTTACAGTAACCCATCCAAACGTCCAGATTGCGTTTGATGAGGGCCAATGAGGTGCTCTGTTTGACATCAAGTGGAAGTCTCTTCTAAAGGTGTGGTAACCTCTGGGAAACGAGCTTTAGAGCGAGTAACCTGTGTACCATTTGACTTTTGGATATGAAGAATTACAATAATGCAGGGTGAAAGATCGACTTATATGCAAGGCAGATATTACTTCTGAGTAGTCTGTATGAAACAGAATAAAGTGACAGTCATTTCAGATGATCCCCATTGGACAGATGGTGAAGACCTTGAATTTTCCTTGTGATGAACCTTTGTGGTTTCTCCAATTGCTGCAGGTGCTTAGAAAGGTACATACCAAAAAGGGTGTTGTACTCAATTATTGGTGTTAAGAGGGAAGAGTACATGGAAGTAATAACTTCTTTTTTTTCTGGAGGTAATGTCCTTAATTATGAGATGAGCAGTATAGAATGCCCATCTTACCACTCTGGAGACATGGTGGTCAAAGGTAAGGTTGCTGTCAACCTGTGTATCCAGGTCTCTCACTACTAAGTGGGTACTTAAGGTGTTGCTACTGATGTGGTAGTTAGCGGGAGCATCACTTTTACTGAAAGGAATGATAATATATATTTTTTTGTGCTGAGTTTAAGGCCATGACTTTGGCACCAATCATTTGTTTGTGTAAGACCCTTTTGTAGGATGTTAACATCATTTGGAGATTCAATGACTGCTCCCAGTTTGCAGTCATCAGCAAACTTTGTCAGCAACAGGCCTTTAGTTTTTTTGCTTGTACTTCAGAGAAATAGATTCCAAACAGTAGAAGTCCCAGGACTGATTCCTGTGGAACACCACTGGTTACAGATCTGCTGTTGGAGGTGATTCCCCTATTTTAACTATATGAGTTCTATTAGTGAGCCAGTTCGTGACCCATCTAACATGTGAAGACTGGGTGAAGGCAGCCAGCCTAGCCAGATAGAATTTTGGAGATAATTCTGTCATCTGTAAATATTAATGTAAACCACAGGCTTGTTGTCTTACACAGTAAAAATAGTGTTACATGTGGAATTGGAAAATAATGTAACAACAGTGCACTCTAATGACCAAATAAAGCATGTTGTGACCCTTTGATGTTAAAACTTGCAGCCAGTACGTCTAGAGTGAGGCATCCTGCCTATTGTTTTAAGGCCAGAGTTAATGGTCAGAATTTGCTTGCATAAATGTCTTTATTGCTCTAGTTTCTGCCCAGAGGTGAATAATGTAAATGTAGTTTCTGTTAGCCTGGGAATCCAGGGAAGTGTGAAGAATGATGTAATGTGAACCAGGAATGTGATTTTTAAAACAGAGAGAATCAGAGAGCATTAAAGATTTTTGTCTTGACCATCCAACTCACCAGCACTGTCTTGCTCTATATGTAAGTTTATCTTAGACTTGTGTTTTCTCTTAGAAATAGCTAGAAACTAGAAATATTAGACTGTGTTTTTCTGTGATGTCAGAACTGTACTACTGAATTATTTTAAGTATTTCTCTGTGATCTCTGAACTCTTGACAAGCACTGTGTAGTAAAAAGTACTGTCCTGTGTTTTGACTATTTATTAAATATTTTTAAACTCTTAGAACTGTGGCTGTTTTTGTAGAGATAATTTAAGCTCTATAGAGTACTTGCATGCCTTTGGTAAAATTGTACAAAGCCACTCTAATAGCTTTAGCCCTGGGCTATACTACCAATTGGATAATAATATTGCACATTAATAATTGGATACCCTTTTAAGAGCCTTTGAGTAGCTGATAAATATTAGTGTGTGGTGGCAGCTGGTACTATCATATAGTCTGAGAAATAGGGGTACAGCTGGGGAACCTGCAACAGCCTTTCCCATGAGTGTCTGTGCGGTTGTATAAACTCTTCTCAAAGTGTGTGTGTGTGTGTGTGTGTGTGTGTGTGTGTGTGTGTGTGTGTGTGTGTGTGTGTGTGTGTCAGCTACTTGGGCAGGAACACGAAGCACTGGTTGGACAGAGAGGGTGCTGAAGGTTTTAGCTTGCCCAATAGGCTGAGATCTGGATCCTATAGCTGTGCCAGTGGGGAGTCTTATTGGGGACCTGGAGAGCAAGGGAGCGACCAGCCCTGGACTGACTGTAATCTCTGTGTGCTCCTAAGGGAAATTGCACTTTACTGTGTGTATTTGTTATACTTTCCTCCTATATGAGATGCCCCTCACTGGTGTTAGTGGTGAGGACTGAGGCTCCTTGATTGCTTGGCCAGGGCATGGGCGTAACATATTAATTGTTTGCCAGCAGTGGGATAGCCACACCACATATTAATTGGTTGGCAAATACTAATTGGCTTGCAGTGGTGTGGGTAGAGTGAATTCCTGTAGCTTGTGTACAATGAGCTTTGAAGGTGTTTTGTACCCTGAATCAGCCACACAGTCAGAGTGAGCAGGCAGCATGTCAGCAGAGGAGTATGGAAAGCTGACAAGGAGCCAGCTGGTGGAGATGTGCCAGGCTAGGGGACTGGTGCATGGAAACCTGACTAAGGCAGACCTGACTGCAGCCTTGGTTACAGCTGCATCAGAAAACAGCAACCAGGAGGACAGTCAGACTGGCAGTGGAGATATAATACCCTCAGAGAATGTACAGTTCAACCTTTCTGCAGAGGAGTTAAAAATCTGTCTGGAGCTAAAGATACTTGAAATGGAGGACAGACTTTGGAGATAGAAGCCAAGGAAAAGGAGTGGCACAGAAGGCATAAGAGGGAAATGCTGACTCTTCGCCAGAGTCATGGAGGTAATGGGGAAGGGAGTAACTGGACCCAAGAAGCACAAAAGGTCAGTAAATTTCTTCCGTAATTTAAACAGGGGGATAATTTTGATAGTTTCATTTATATGTTTGAGAGGGTATGCAAACAGTATAGTGTTGACCAAAGGCTCTGGGTACGGTTCCTGTCCCTCTTCCTCCATGGTAAAGCTGTAACTGTTTTGTCAAAAATGTCTGATGTTTTTTTGATTATACTGCTGTTAAAAATCACTTCTTTGAATTGTTTAAGCTAACACCTGAAACATATAGGAAAAATTTCATGAGCATAGACACAAGACAGATGAAAGTGTGTGTGAGAATGTTGCTGAACTGAGCACTTATTTCCGTGGGTGGGTGAGTGGCTGTCAGGTCACCACTTCTGAAGGGCTGGCAGACCTTTTGGTGAGGGAACAAGCCCTTAGCACTTTTCCTGAGGACATGAGGATCTGGTTAGCTGATAGACAATGTGCTACTTCAGATGAGTTGGGGAGGCAGAGAGACCTATACCTGGCAAGCAGGGCAGCACTGCACAAGAAAGGGACCACCAGTACTGCTCATGGGTCTAAAGGAACCCATGGTGGGCAGCACAGACTGCCCCAACAGAATCTGCTAGTAGCAGGGGAAGCCACTAGTCCTGGTAAACATCCAGGAGCTAGGGTTAAATGTTTTGAATGCAAACAGTGGGGCCATGTGGCATACAGGTGTCCATGAAGGCAAGATGGGGAACAAAAGGTGAGGGAGCCAATAAATGGGAAAGACAAAATGCCAATAGTAGGTTGTATTGGGACAACAAAGATACCCAACTACCACCAGAGGTTATATCCTATTGTAGTGAATGGCAAAGGGGCCATTGCCAAGAGAGACACAGCCTCTGATATAACCATTGTAAAGCCTGCAATGCTTACAGAGAGCACTACTTGCCTGGACAGTCTACTCCAGTCAGGGCTTTAGGAGGGATTCCATTCTGAATACCTTTGGATAGGGTTCACCTTGACTGGGAGGGTGGAAAAGGAAGCCAGCAAGTAGGTGTGTTTGAGGATATACCTGCAGATGTCCTGATAGGGAATGATTTTGATAGTGCAGTACCCTGTGCTTGTACAGTTACATGCAGTCAGGCTTGGAGACAAGCAGGTAAGTCTGGTAGCCCAGGGGAGACCCAGACAGACTGCATACTTGCAGCCAGGACTGGTGAGGTGGTTACTTCAGGGAGGGAGCTACCCTGTAGCAGTGAGACTGAAGGTGAGCCACAGCTGCTTGGAAGTACTGATGGTCCCTTGGACAGAGTGACCACAAAGTTAGAGGTGAGTAGTAGTACCCAGGCTGATTGTGAGGCACCACTTTCAGAGGATGCCAGACTTTCTGTGGAAGAGGAGCTGGGAAGGGTTACAAGGAGAGAGTTGAGATAGGCTCAGGTCTCAGAGCCTACATTGCAAGGCCTGAGGCAGGTAGCTAGGTAGGCACCTGATTCTCAAGGAAAGTGGGAATCTGTATACTGGGCTAGAAGGTGAGAGAATACAGAAGTTGGTGTTGCCTAGAACCTACTATATGGCGCTTCTAGCCATAGCCCATGATATTTCCTTTGCAGGTCGTATGGCAATAAAACATACAAAGAGGCGTATTATGCAGAACTTCTAATGACCTGGAATTTCCAGAGATGTAATAGGGTACTGCAGGACCTGTAAGCAGTGCCAAAAAGTAGGCAAGGCAGGAGACAAGGTGAGAGCTCCTTTAATGCCTTTGCCTGTGATTGAGGAGCCATTTCAGAGGGTGGCTATGGATATTGTGGGTCCTCTGAGTACCCCAAGTTCTAAAGGGAAAAAGTATATCCTAGTGGTAGTGGATTATGGTACCTGATACCCTGAGGCAATGGCTTTGTCCTCCACTGGGGGAAAAGAAGGTGGCAAATGCTTTGTTAGATATTTTCAGCAGGGTAGGTTTCCCAAAAGAAATACTGACTGACAGAGGTACCAATTTCATGTCAGACCTGCTGGCTTGTTTGTGGAAGTCCTGTGGGGTGAAGCACATGAAGACCACCCCCTACCATCTCCAGACTAATGGTCTACGGGCATTTGCAAATGAGTTTAAGAGGGAGTTGTACAAATATTTGCCTCATCTGTTGTTTGCTTACAGAGATGTTCCCCAGGAATCCACAGTTTTTTCACCTTTGAGTTGCTGTAAGGGCATAGGGTGAGGGGACCTCTAGATTTAATTCAAGATGAGTGCAAGTCTCACAAGGAGTCTGTTGTGGCATACATCCTAAACCTCAG
This sequence comes from Protopterus annectens, assembly GCF_019279795.1. Taxonomy (NCBI): domain Eukaryota; kingdom Metazoa; phylum Chordata; order Ceratodontiformes; family Protopteridae; genus Protopterus; species Protopterus annectens. The sequence continues at coordinate 1,538,903,797 of NC_056744.1, forward strand.
GACAAGGCTCAGGGAACTCATGGGCTTGGCCCAGGAAAACCTAGCAGAAGCCCAACAACAGAAAAAGGTGTGGTATGAGAGGAATGCTCAAGCTAGGGAGTAATGTTTTGTGGCAGCAGGTAATGGATCTCATTCCTGTCAGACACAACAAGCTGCAAGCAGCTTGGGAGGGAACCTGCAAGATGGGAAGAAAGGTAAGTGATGTTAATTACATGGTGGAACTGCTAGGCAGAAGGCAGGGGAACACATTGTACCATGTTAACATGATGAAACCTTACCTTGATAGGAAGGACCTTGTGCTGAGCATTTGCTGTGGATTGCAGGAGGAGTCTGAGGGAGATCTGGGGACTGATCTCCTCAGTAAGGCTCGGGCTGACACCTCAGTGGAAGGTTTAGCAGTGTCCCAGCAGCTCTATCCTACCCAGTTTCAGGAAATCCGAGCAGTGTTGCAGGAATTTGGGGACATGTTCACTGGGAAAACCAGGGTGCACCCACCTGGGGAAGCACCAGGTGGATACAGGACCCCAATGGCCTATTAGGCAGGCCCCTTATAGAGTGCCTGAGAGAATCAGACAGACTGTGATGGAGGAGGTACAGGAGATGTTGGAACTAGGGGTGATTCAAGAGTAGCTGGGAATGACTTGAAAAGGTGTCTTACCAACAGTTAATTGCACCTAAGTGTCTCCTGGGAATCATACTGTTTAACCAATCTGGAGATGTATTTATCTTTAATGAATATTGATACACTGCCTCTTTTAGTTTTCCAACCTTTAGTTTGAGGTCTGAATGTGTGGAAGAAGGTACAACCTGGTATGGCTGGGGTGCTTTCCACAGCTTCAAGCCAGGTGTCTGTGACTGCACAAATGTCTGTGTCTTCCAAGGTGAGGCCAGCTTTCAGTGAGTGTAGATTCGTGTTGAGACTCCTAGCATTTAGCAGCATAACCTTGAGGTTGCTTTTAGATGGAGTTTTTACATTGGGAATTTTGTTCTTGAGGCACTGTCTAAAAAGGCACTATAAGGGTAGCATAAGCCTTAGCCATTAGCCGAAATCCTAGTGGTGACAGATGAAGAGCATCTCTGGCAAACCATCGAGATCTGTGGATCATGTCGAAAGCCTGACAGATAGTGGATCCCCTTAGAATGACACCAGAAGCTAAGCCAGTTATTGAAGTCAATGAACCTACATTTACCATTTCTATGACAGGTGGTATTGCTCTCCCACAAAGCCATTCAGGATCTCAGCACCATCTGTAGGGTGTGCAGATAAATGAAGGCATGATGAACCTACATTGACCATTTCCATGATGAGGGACATGGATGTGGGCCCACTATATAACACAAGGGAATTGCATTTTCTTTTAAAAAGAGAACAAAATGAGGCATAGCTCAAGAAAGCATAGCTCTCACTAAATCAAGGACAAATCCAGAGAAAATTCAGGGATAATCAGGGACAAATGGTTTGCCCTATTCAATTTTGTGCATATGTGAAATCACAGAGTTCCCTTTAACTCTTGATGACTGCAATATAGCTCCATTGATTCATCCTTGTACATTGTCAACCTTCACCAATGTACAGCACTTCATTATTTCAGCATGGAGCACCCAATTCCACTTTTGGAATCATTTATAGAGCTCTGCCGTTCTCTACTGCATTTACTAAACAAAGAATAGCTGAGTCATTTTGCTTGGAGTTGGGTGTGGTGTAACACCTAACAATAATGTAACCTGGTATAGGATAACACAACTGGCTGTGTTACTCCACACCACACTGTTTTGGAATCCATCCCTACCTACGGAGACAGATTCTAAAGGACCTGAAGTAGCTTTAGCAGAGAGTTTCTGTGATGAAGTTTTGCTGCTTCCAATTTCTGATTTCAAACTCAACACAGGTATGACAGTATACTAGGGGCTGGGATAAATTATATACCTTCCCTTGCAATGCCGAAGCTGGTAAGTTATTGTAGGCGTGCAAAGTAGTAAGCCAATAAGGAGATGCAGAAAGATCATAATATCTCCACCTGTATGCTTAGCCTATCTCCAATACTAGTGCTGACTCTGTGCTGGAGTTATTTTTCCCAGAGACTGTGTAGTACTACAGTACCACCAGTACACCAGACTTGAGAATGCTTGCATTGTATGCATAGTATCTAACAAGGCTACCATGCACACATTACTCCCATATAAAGAATAGAACGGACATCCTGTGAGTCCTTCTTAGGGACCCATGATCCAGAAGTGTAATAATGTAACATCTCGTAACTGTCCTACTGTGAATTGGGAATGACTCACAAAATACACTACAGCAGAAGCTTGAGGCCATTGGCTGCCTTCTCACCAGTGTATCTCTTCTAGCGGAATACCTCCACCTGTATGTGGGACATGGTACTCTATGCAGATTGGCTTCCCACCACATACTCCCTGCAGTACCATGTCCCAGTTAGAGGTGGAGCTGTAAAACAATCTCATCAGCCTAAAGATATCACTGATTTCAGGATTTTGCATTGGCACTTATGGACAGTATAAATATTCTAAGTGTTGTGACACTGCGAGCGTGATTCCCATTTTAATATTAGCCATATTGTTCCAATACTTCTCATTAACATACATGACCTGAGAAGTACCAGAGCTCTATCTTATGAAATTGCTTGATGTATAACTTATACTACCCAAAACAAAAGCCATTTTGGAATCCCACAGATAATTTGAGAAAACTAACATGGTGCTTACATATGTAAGAACTGTGCTAATACTGGGTAGGAAAATGAAAGTGGAAGAATATCTGTTATTATTAAATTATTTGTAAGTCTTAGATTTTGTAAGTCTGACAATACCTTTAATACTTGTGTTATGAACTATTGTTAAATATAATAAGAGCAGTGATTTTGAACACACTTTTATTTTCAAAATATGGTTTACAGGCTCTTTCCAGTTGTTTATCTATATGGGCAGAGCTTCAAAAAAGGCATCATATATTGAAAACATAGAAAAATAATAGCTCAGGCTTTTCAAAAGCACAGGGTACAGTTACATAAATGAATCTTATACACCGTGGTTAAGACATCATCATTATACAGTACCAGACATCATACACATGTATCACCATACCGAAACAAGTCTGTAAAATACTTTTCAGCTTTTGTTGAATAAAGTAACCCAGGGATTCATGAAGCTTGCGCCAGGCGCAGGCATAGCATAGGCGGTATAATGCCAAATATGTCCGCCGAGCGATTCAGGTACGATCCAATTCCACATGCACTACCAGCGTACACCAGATCTGCACAGCTCTCGGCTCTGGTATGCTAATCACCCCATGCACAGTACTGCAGCATGCAAATGAAGGTACATAGCGATTCAAGAAGTGGTGTAGGTGTAGTGTAAGCCTACAGAAATGTAAACCAAAAAAAGGTTTACATTTTGCCAAACAGAACATCAGAGCCACGAAAGCGGACCAGACTCATGTATTACAAAGTTAACATATGCCAATGGCTAAATATAAAGCCAATGGCATAAGAAAAGATGTACAACACATAAAAAATAACATTTAATGTCATGGCCACAGTAACGCAAAGTACAACCACAGGGCATGTGTGCGCAAATGGGAACACAAGAAAAATATATACAAATGTAATAAAATTGCAATGTAACACAAATCATGATTTCACCATAATAGTCAATGGTATGCATGCTACACCACAACCAAGCTGCAAGGGTTGCTAAGGGTCTGTGACAGTGTTCAGCGTGGTAACTATGAATTAGTAGTCAATGCCATGCAAATGAGGCAAGTAATAGTGAATCGCAAACGTCCCGCCGGCCTAAGGATGTACCATACGGTGCAGCGCTACAACACAGAGGAGTGGTCTGGAGGTATACATGACATCAGCAGTGGGGTGTGCCATCGTATCTGTAAGCACATTGGAGCAATGCAAATCCGGGCTGCCTGTTGCTAAGCAAAGTCGCAGGATAGGGGTGTGGATGTAGGTATAGCTTTGCTTAGCTGAGAGCACGCATGGTGCCCAAAAGCGCATGTGTATGTGGATGAAAACATGCCCGAAACCCAGTAAGCGGACGCACGCACCGTGCACCACAGCTCAAACAGGAAGTTTAGGGGAAGACAATAAGGAAATGCCGCAATTGGGTAATTGGAGTACAACTGAGCAATTAACACCTATTAACTCACAGTGGGCCACTGACGGCAGCTAACAAGGCTGCTAGCAGCAACCTGCAAAACAGGATAGGGGAGGTGTTGGATTGCAAAGAAAAGAGAACTGTCACAGCAGAGCAAAGCAAACCTGCAGTAGATTGGCTATAGAACACATTTCGCAAGACAATCCTGGTTTTGGAAAGTACAAAACAAGAAAGCAGGCTGCTGGATGCATGCCAGACAATGGGAGGGGAATCGTTAAGAAAAGTTAAGGCAAGGGCAAGAGGTAATCCACGGCAGCCAAATGTAATTTAACACCAAAGGCAGCACAATACAAGTATCTGTGGTAAAACACAAGATACCCTGCAGCTCCGATTGTACATACACACCTTATGACATCATCAGTGTTCAAAGCACAATAGTATAAAGTGTAAAGGCACCTCACACACACTTGTGTATTCCCAAACACTGCACCATCGGTGTAAACAGACAGGGAACTTTTACAATGTACTTGTTGGGAGCTGCCATAGCTGTGATTCATCAGCATGTGTTGGAGACTGAAGGAGTTGTGGAGGATGATGCTGACAACCACGTCAGGATCCGGAGGAGGAGAAGAGTGTTCAGACCACGGGTAACCTACCAGGGGCTACATGATATGGAGATAGTAGAGCATTACAGGATGGACAAGGACATCATACAGCAAATAGTTGCGCTGTGCCAGCCACGCCTGAGATCCAGAAACAACAGAGGGGAACCCATCCCAGTGGACATGAAGGTATGTGTAAGCTTCAGAATAGTAGCCACAGGTACCTTTCAAAGGCTAACTGGAGATATCATGGGGATCTCACAGGCATCAGCATCCAGGGTACTCCACCAGTTCCTGGATGCCATGTTACCACATGCCAATGAGCATATATACTTCCCCCGAACTCAGGAGGAGTTGGCCAGCAATATGCATATCTTCCACTATGTGGCACACTACCTAGAGGTACTGGGTGCAATAGACTGCACACATGAGCATGGTAGGTGCTACATAAACCGCAAGGGATACCACTCCATCAACTGCCAGGTCATGTGCAATGCCCAGGGCATTATCATGGATGTGTGTGCTGACAGCCCTGGAAACTACCATGACTCCCACATCTGGCATGCCTCACAGCTGTATCAGGTATTTGTCAGGGGGGACATCCCATATGGCCACCTTGTGGGGGATGCTGGCTATGCACTGGAGCCGTGGATGATGACTCCTATCAGAAATGCACACACACCCATGCAAGAATGCCATAATGAGGCACACTCACAAACCAGAATCATCATAGAGCTTGTGTTTTGGATGCTGAAATCACGGTTCCGTTGCTTGGACATATCTGGTGGAGCCTTGCAGTACTCTCCAGGCACGTGTGCCCACATCTTTATAGTATGTGCCATGCTACATAATATGATCCTGCGGAAACAGCTGCAGCAGGGGCATAGTGGTGAAGGCCCTCACAGCCCACTGCAATTGCCAAGGCCATCACAGGCACAGAGGGATTTAGACCACGAACACCCTGTGCCAGCCCCAGTAGGCAGACAGAGGCATGGCCAATATGCCCATGCCTTGGCAAAGAGGGAACATATAGCACATACACTGACAGTGTAGGCCCCTACGGACTGACACACTTCTCCACCTGCACACACAGTAAAATGGATGGCATACACACACGACCACCTGTAAATTGTAATGTATAGGTGGCCTACTGTGTGAATCCTACATAGGCAGCCCTCAACTATTGCACACACAACAGCTATTGGAACAAGGAAAGTCAACACCTGAACAGTAAACGAAGCTAACAGCATATGTTGATACTGTATGTATAGGTTCCTAGGTACATCGGTAGGTACATGCCCGATTGTCAGAGGCCATTCATCAGCCTAGGCAAAATGTGTCTGCTGTCACCACCCTATCAATTAACTAACCGTCCCTCTGTGGAGCAGAGCCAGTTGCGGAATCCATGTGTGTAACCACTGTTCCCCACCCACTCTGCATGGATTCTCTGGTGTGTTAATGAGGGGCTCCATATAATGTAATCAGGGATGTAGTGCCAAAGCATGGGGAGTACCCATGACAGGCATCTGTCACCACAGCATTCTCCAGTTATGGTTTTGCCAAGGTGTAGCACATTACAGTGTGTGGCTCACTGTGACATAGATTCCCAGTGCTGGAGCACATCCATTAAACATCACTTGGACAAATCATTAATAGGTATCATCCATATGTAAACTAACTGAGTTACACATTTGATTGCAGTATGGAGGAACAGCCATAGTACAGTCCACATACAAAACACCGTAACACTTGTACAAATCCCAGATGACCAAGTGGTAAAGCCACTGACTGTGTCGTGCATGTTCACAGTTCCACGTCCTGCAAGGTCCGTTACGTAATCCCGATGGCACGAATAATGGATGTTTGATGCAGGTCATTAGAGCACATTTAAGCACATGTTAGCGGGTTTATGCAGCGACAAGTGACGATAAGCGTCGTTTAAACATAATTACACGGATATGCACAAAACAGGTCATGCAGATCACGGTCAAAGATGTCCAGAACAGGTGAAACCAGCATTATTCACCCTTGTACTAATAGTGCCTGCTCTGAGAGGCAAAACGACCACTGCCAGGAGTAGAACACACAACCATGTACACAAAAACCTACCACCCAAGATGTACCAACGGCAGGTGTGTATTGTGACAGGCTAAAACACAAAAGGGCGGAGTTCAGGAAACAGTATACACCGCCATGTACCCAACGAAAGGTGTGTTCACTCTCTCTCTCTCTCTATATATATATATATATATATATATATATATATATATATATATATCATAGAGATAGAAAGGGTGATAAAGAGATATATGTCGATATATACGGATATACATATATCTGCAAATATATAGATATATTAACGACATGTACACAACCATGGAGGTACAAATAAATAGGATACTGCCAACTACCGAATGCTTTGCATACTGACATGAGTAATCACGAGGCTTAAAGACCGAAAGACCACAGTACCGGAACACTAGAACTGCGAGAAATATTATCACAATGTTAAGGGACATTTAGTTATTGCTGCTGGTGCTGCGGTCCAGGTAGGTACTGTGTTTAAGTGTGTTTCTGATTGCTGTAGTGTGTGTAAGTGTGTGTTGAGAGTGCAGTGTGTGTTTCTGTGGGACTGTAATATGTGTGTGTGTGCGTGTGTGTTTGCAACTCGGAGGTAGATTATTACAGTAGGTGTGGTCATAGCCGGCCTTAAGCATATGGTTAACACCTGTCCCACTTTGAGAGGGACAGTCCCTCTGTGGGCCGTTGTGTCCTGACAAACAATATTAAAAAGGGCAAATGTCCTGAGATTGTAGGACATAATTATGTCCCATATATTATGTAATAGTTGCATTAAATAGTTATTCCTGTATCTAAAATACGTAAATGTTACATGAAACATAATAAGCAACTAAAGTGCTACAAGAATAAGGTTTTATTTAGGATAAAAGTGAGTTCTATCCTTTGTACTGACCGTGGGTATGTGTCAGCCTCTAAACCCTGATGTGTGTCCTGCAAATGTCCCACTATGGCCATTTGAAATGGTGGCAACCCAAGCCAAAGAGGTTCAGTCACCAACACAACTGCAATGAGTGCAAATATATGTGACAGAAATACACGAGACAGCTTTCATGTAGCAACATTTCATTACATACCGATGTATTTCTGGAGGGATTGAAGGATCAACATCACCTGCATGCTATATAGGAACCAATTAACAATGGCTTAATGAATAAGCCTGCAATAACCATAGTATTAGTCTACTAAATGATAGTTCTTCAATTAGGGAAGGAGCCCCCACACACATATGGAATATGTATAAATGCAGTCCCCACAAACCTTTATCTGCTATGTACACCCACCTACATCTTCCCCACACCTGAAACAATTGCAATACAGACTGTAATAACATCACAAACATCCACTCACTCAATGACATCTGCAGAAGCATTAACAAACCTTGTGAGAGACACACTTGTAATGGCACCATGTGAAATTGTTGCTGTTGTACAATGGAACAGACCCCGATGTTACAGGTTTTGTTTGCAATAGTCTTGTATCAGACGGTTGAGATAACATCTATACTCACATGTAGAACTACATACTCTAGCCGTCACACACAATCCACGGGGGACATGAATTCAAAATATCTGTATCTCTACGTATAGCAGTTGCAATTCATCACAAAAAACACATCCAGGCCGTCTTCCTCGAAGGTAGGGCAAAAGGACAACACCCAAGTGGAGTATTCAATTATACCCCACTGTTGCCGTGTAATTGGCTAATGGAGTAGCTGCACAGCTGATGTGCATGTAATAATTTACTCCGGAACACCAGTTGGTGGCAGGATACCACATGTTACAGCTATCTACATATAAAAGTATGTCTTGCCATACATTCAAACCTTATGCTCATATCATAGAAATGTTTAAACAGGAAAGGAGTAAGACAGATATTTTCATAAACTCGGACCACTAAGAAGGTATGTAGAACACTCAGTATGTTAGTGTATGTAGTGCCTGTTCTGTATTAATGAAAGTGTACGCAATGCATACAGTGGGGAAAGGTATTATGTAGTGATGTCTTGTTGAGCATAGTAATGCTTGTAGAAATTGTGTGTACTGCTGTGGGCCACAAGGTAAGCACCTCATACACCACAAGGGATGCTACATAAGGGCTTTAAACATAACAATTCCACTCCAGCCGCTGTCAGTGGTAGGGTTTATCCAACAAGTATGTGCCATAACAGGGGATAGTATATGTTGATATACTGTAACAGTAGGCATATGTATGGGGGTATAACGAGAATAACATGCCTAAGGTAGCCCTGCTGTGTAATTATGCTTTGCATTATGGGATATTGTTTCAAAAATGTGAAATGTACAGTATTGTAGGTAGATATGTCAAATATTTTACATAGCATTACTGTTATATTATGCAAACATAAGGTATGTCTATTGGCATGTACAATACACAATAGCAGGATACATATGGCTTGTAGTCACCAGACAGTGTAACAGCATGATAGCTAATTGAAATGGAAGAGCTACTCAATTATCCATGCACAAAGGACATGTAATAGCTTCATAGGTTCATAGTTAGGTACTATGCTGTCTGGCCAAGTCCATTTGTAAGCCCAACTACAGTGTTTTCACTGGCGGCACCTCCCTAGGTTAGTGTCCTGTGCCTGTGAACAGCAGAGCCATTTGTTTCCTGCACCTGTGTACAGTACAGCCACTGCAGTGATCCCTGGCATGCATGTCTGTCTCCCATCCACCCATCGAGGTATCTCATGAAGCGTGCTAGTGAGGGTCCCTGCCTGATGTACATAGGAATCATGTTCCAAAGCATGGTGAGTGTCCAGTTCAGGAATATATCCCTCCAGCACATCCTACTCATCGTTGCATTTGGGTACATATCCCAGAGCATGTTGCTCTCAGTGGCTTTTGCTTATGTTGCTTATGTGGAGCATATCCATCAATATTGTTGTGGACATGGGCCTTGTATGTTCAGCAGAGGTCACCTCTGAGTATGCAGTATGCAAATGAGTACAGTTGGGGTTTCTGTAGTTGTGCTGCATACGTCATCCTTCGGAGGTCAATAATCCTGTTGGTGTGTTAACGTTTTGGTATTTAAAGCTGTTGCTGTTCCGTAAGGTACACCCCAAATGGGGTGTTGTACCCTTGAACATGTTTCATAAGTCAGGAGTATAGAGGTACAATGGCTGCCTTTGTTCCGGCTACAAACCCATTACAGATTAGGGTGGCCATGTAGAAGAATATCCACGCCACCTTGGCAATATGGTTATCAAAGGAGTGGGTGCTATCTATGTGTGTACTAAGATCTCTTATAATGTCTTATGTATGTAGGGGACTACCACCTTGTGAAATATGATTGGTGTAATCCAAAGGGGATGTTTATGTACCTTGTGGCATGCAGCTTGAGGCCATGTTATCGACACTAGGTATCCGTCACAGTGACAACCTTATGGAGGATGTCTATATCAGCTGGTGAATAAATCATGGCTCCTAGTTTGCAGTCGTCTGGAAACCTATTCAGGGAAAGTCCTTCTGTGCTAGCCTGTACCTCAGGGAAGCATATACCAAACATGAGGGGCCCTATGACCGAGGACTGGGGTACGCCAGTTGTAACTGATGTACAGTAGGAACTACAGTATGCCACCCTCACTGTGTGGGTCCTGTCCGTGAGCCACTTTGCATAACATCTCGAGACGTAGGGGTCGATGTGCAGGTGGATGTGTATGTTGACAATACCAGAATGGGGAATGGTGTTGAAAGCCAATGAGAGGACAAGGTAGGCTGTGTAGACCTCCTTACCATCATCTACTACCTGTGTAACCAGGTGTAGGAGCCATGGTCTGGCCCTAACAAATCCATCCTGGGTGGTATCAAAGGTTTGGAGGCCACCAATGTCTCTGTGAATGACTTCCATGATGATGTGCTCCATATCCTTGCAGAACAGTCTAGTCAAGCATATAGGGCAGTAGTTCCTTTGGTCCATTGTGGCGCCACCTTTGTGGAGTGTGATAACTGTTGCTGTGTGCCATTCAGGGGCCACAATGCCTGATACAAGGCTATTAGTGAATTTGGTGCCCAAGTGGGGAGCCATGTCATTCTGAGGTTTGTGTAAATCACAGCCTGGGATGTTGGATGGTCACATGGAGTCTGTGTTCCAGGCTTTAGAGAGTGCAGGTTTGAACTGCGTAGCTGTGACCGCAGGGACTCTGCATTGTTCCTGTATAGATTTGGGCCCTTTAGGGTGTGAGAGGGGTGTAAAGTTAGCATTGAACCTATCTGCCAGGATGTTGCCAATATCAGTCAGTTCTGTAATGTTCCTGCCAAATCATTGTATGTCAGAGCAGATGTGGGTATTGCCATCGAGAGTAGTGACATACCTCCATAACACTTTGTGGTAGTCCTTGGAATGTGTCGCAGTAATGTTTATGTAGCTAGCTTTGGAGGATGTGATAAGGGATCTCAGATTCCTACTGAGGCTGACCAGGGAGCTACTCCACCCATGGGATTGTACTCTAATTTGCAACAGTTTCCTCCTTCTGTTGTACATTATGTCCGTGGCAGTGGACCCCCAGAGTGGCAGCCATTATCTGGTGGGTACTGTCATGGCTCTGTTTGGGATCACATGATCCATGCAGTCGTGTAAGTGCTAATGAAGTGCAGTTGTGTATGTTTCAGCATTTGTAACTATATTGTCCATCTGCACGGGTGTCATGACGTTTTCCACTGCTGTCATAAGAAGCCTGAAGTTGGCTTTGTAGAAATATTGTACTGTGTTTTCCGTGAAGGGTGTGGTGCCGGGATGTGAATAACAAGGGTGGTTAGCATACGTTCGGAACTGACCAACAAGGGGATAACCCCAGGTGTGGAACACCAGTCACACATGTTGGTAATGTCCAGGTCTAGGATATTGTTGGCCTTGGTGGTGGTGTGTATAGGTTGATCCAGCTGATTGGAGGTTATGAATCCCAGAAAGTGTTGGCCTAATGTGTTGGTATATGAATAGGTATCCCAGTTAAGTGTGGGGTAGTGTCAGTCTCACATCAGTAGTTCCTGTTTGAACCCTACTTTCCAGTACACCAAGAAATGAGGGCCGTTAACCATGGGGTATGGTGTGGAATAAGTAGCAAGCTACAATTTGCTTAGCAGTTCTGGCCACAGTTAGTTGCACTTGAATTACCCCTGATGCATTGTGCTAAGCAACCAGCCTGGAGGTGTGTACATCCTTGTGAAATATGGACACACCTCCACCATGGGTGTTCCGGTCCTGGTTACATGACTGAAAGGTGTGGTCTGCGTAATAGCCTGTCAGTGCAGGGGTGCTTTCCGGAGCCTAGAAGCAGGTCCCAGTCACTGCAGATATATCGAAGTGGTCCATTATAAGGAGTTCCTCGGCTGAGTGCTTTTGAGATGAAGATGTCAAGCATTGAGTAACATTACCCTCAGGTTTTGCTTGCTTGTTCCTGTTCTAGTGGTGAATATGTTATTTGAAATATGTTTAAAACAGGCAGTATAGGAGCAGCAAGAGCCTTAGATGTCATCTGTAATCCCAGGGCTGACAGGTGCAGGTCATCTGTGCCAAAGCATCGTGTTTTGTCGACCATGTCATTCAAATCAGACAGATACTGGATACCCTTGGAATGACACCAGAAGCATAGGCAACTGTTGAAGTGAATAATTCAGTCGTTGTACTGTGGTATCAGTCTGGACGAATGCAGAATGCTTCTCAGGGCTTGGGCGATACCTGCCTGGGCTACAAGATTGGAGAGCTATTGCATGTCCCTGTACATGTAGTCCAGGAAGTTACATCTCAGGGCATTCACACTAACATGGAGAATGACAGTCATATTGTACCTGTTGAGGAGTGACCTGAGTGCATAGGTTATGTTGCGGATCCTGTTACCCAACAGCCAGATGAAAGTGACTATCGCCTTGTGTAGCCTGCTGAGTGGGACATCAGTGTGACCACCTACAGAGTCACCTATAACTAGTGTGTTGGGTATGTTATAACACCCTAATGGCTGTAGTTGATAGGCACACATGAGTCTGTGGGCTATAAGTAATTGGTGTTGTGTTTGGTGATGGGGGCTGCCTCTGTTGCCTACACAGAGTAGTATGGAGAGGCTCCACAAATGTTGTAGTCTTACTATGTGTGGCCTATGGTGGTGGAGATCTAGTGAGACTATGTGATGAGTGTGGTGTGGTGCAAAGGTTTAACATCCTCACATGATTGTCAGGTTCAGTCTGGGTTGGAGAGAGCATTACCTCCAGCATGGCTACATATGTGCATCTCCCACAGGCTGTAGTGTCGTATGTTAGGAGGTGAGCATTGACTGTGTACATGAGACAATTGCTATATTGCCCCATGTTGCCCATATTCATCATGTAGACAGGCAATAGCACTGGTAATTGACACTTGGACATGCCTGTATATTCAACAATTTCTCACAAGATATGTGAGGTAAGTGTGTACAACAGCTGTTGTACTGTAAGCAAGCTGGAAATGTAAGGACAAACAGTGTTTACCTGTAGGAAATGAGTAGGATTGAGTGCTATAGTAATTAGTAGCTCATGAAGTGCTTACATGTTCTGAACAAGTGCTGAGCATGAATAAGCAATACAGATAGGGTGTTGGATAACATAAACTCACTGCCCCCCAACAGGTACACAATCACATATCCATGAACACTACAGAGCCCCTGTAACCATAACTATGATGGTACAAGGTGCACTCAGGCTGCATGTGACCTGTCCACATCCCTGGTCATATAATACACATATGGCAAAACAGCTTGCTCTACACATACACTTCCATGTAAAACATAGGTTCATGTCAGTCTGTGAAAACACTGAATGGAGCACACCAACGGTTATCACAGCCCACAAAGTGGAGACGCCACTCATAATGGGAGGCACTGCACTATTAATTACCCTGCTGAGTATGGTCTGAAAGTCCATGAACCTTAATCAATGTAGATGTTGTTAGCAGTACAGATGTAGATGACAGTATGGATGATTTCACACTGCATAGCATACCTGTGACAGGTCATAGGACATCATCACCCATACTGTGTTACACTCAGTATACTAGATGTACCTTTGTATGTCACAGGAGTGTTCTACCAGTGGCCTGTTGACAGAAGCAACACTACAAAAGGTGTCTGAGTGACATGTGCATATTACACCTGTGGCAGCTACAGTAAAACAAGGTTAATGTTTTGTACTCCCCCCTCATTGTAGCCCATACCACACAGACAAATGGGAGGCATCTGTGTATGTAAGTATGTGAATGACCATGACCTAGGAGCAATAGCTGACTCAGTGTTGTGGACAACATACAGAATGGGCTTTGTGGGTGAGGTGCGTGACATATGTGCACAATCTGACAACTGCTTATTGCATTTTCACCACTAGGTTAATAACCCTGTACCCATTAACTACCAGCTAAGCAGCGGTCAACATTATGGACACTGTGTAAGGGATTGTGCTGTGCAGTTTACCTCCCTGAGCTAGTGATGTCACCAGGCCTATTAGGTAGTCATAAGAGGCAACCCAACTCATGACAGGGTGCCATCCATGAGCATGGAGATCATTGGACAGCCATACTCAGCACTCATGTGACCAATATCGGATCACATATCACCTTTAAGGGGTATTGGCCATGTTTGGATGGGCGACACCAGCCTTCACAATCCTCTTCTCCACTATGAAGCATGCTGCCTACCCTGCATAAAGACATGTGCAACACTGTGATGTTGGACATGCTACACATACATATCCTGATCTGAAAGACATACATCATGGACAGCCACCTTCCTAGTACAAGGATCGCCACATGCTGGACAGATCCCTGTGCCATACATGTTACATACCCCTGCCATACCATGCAACCCTGTCCAGCAAAGCTGCACATGTCATCTCTGTCATACATGGTGCGATGACCGCATGGTAGATGTATCATTAACTGTCTGGATCAGTAATGTGGCACTGATTCACCTGTCGGCGGGAACATGGCTGTCAGATACAGCTAAAAAACCTTACATCCTATGTCCATACGTGGCCCAGGGCATACACACTACTACATGACCTTGGCTGTACATGCTATAGTTGATAACCATCCCTGCGAATACCATCCGGCTAGCCATTGTCCCATGTGTATCACGTGTGCAACACAGGCGATACATGGCAGGATGTTGAACTGCTGTACAGTGCTGTGTAGATGTATATGGCAAAACACATGCATGTAAAGGTTTCCGTGCGCATGTCTGCATTGTCACTGCTCATGTCCATTAAGGCAGTGTATGTGTTGATATGTGACATATACACAGCATCAAGGTCAACAGCATTAATGTGGACACATCCAGGAATGTGCTGATAGGTAAGAACACCAGTACAGGCAAACAGACATGCCACATCAAGACAGCATTCACATGGAGTATGAGCAATGTAATGAGGTGACACACATATATGGTGATAATATTCAATCCCCATCAGGTGTTACATGTGTGTGACACAAACATGTCAGTTGTGTCAGTGTCATGAAGATTTGCAAAGACAACTGTTCATATGTACTAAATGTAATACACATGTATGTGCAGCTGTATCTCTGTGCATCTCTGAGATGCTGTGACCTGTCTCCATCATTATGTCTTCCAGATAATGCCTCGATCACGACTGCCAGCATATAGTCGCTTGGAGGATGATGTCCTCATACCTTACCTCCAGGATAACTATGAGGTATTGTTCAGCCATGTGCCACAGCATGCCCAGCAGCATGATGACCCGTGGCAGGAACTTTGCAGGAGGGTTAATGATGTGGGTGGCTGTAACCGCACCTACCAGCAGGTGCGCAGACACTGCACGTACCTGATCGGACATGCAAAACAGCATGCCAATGCAATCGCCAGGGAACAAGGTAGAACAGGTGGTGGGCCACCAACCCAGCCCCCACTCACACCTACCAAGGAGCTACTGGCCAGCCTGGGGACCCCATCACAACAGCATCCACAAACTCTAGCTGCCATCGTGGAGGTGGGTGTCTCCCAACCACCGAGCCTGGAGTTGCCTGGTAAGTCACTACTGCACATATAACAATTATATCCCATTTAGGTGCATGTGTCACTGTACAATATGTAATGCAACGTCATATTCAAGGTATGTTTACACACATGCCGCATACTATAGTATGCTACCCTGTGTATGCACACATGTGCATACTCCATAGTATATGCTATCGTACTGGCGAATGTGTTAACATGCACAGTGCTTCCTGTAGCTGTCATACAGTCATGGCTAATGATCAGACTGCTGTGTCACCCCTATACAGGTACCTCTGGCATGCCGCAGAGACAGCAGGCCATTGCAGGTGAGACAGTTATCAGTATCAGGCATGTTAATGCACAGATCTATTCGCCATGTAGCCAGTTAACACATGTATACATAATGTATGGTCCAGTCACGATATACAGGTCGGATCTTCCATCAATCACACTGGCTGCTCATGTGCAATATATACAAACTAAATGAAACACCAACATGAAACCACAGTAACTGTCATTGCTAGATGTGTGGACAACTGTGCATACAACGGTGGAGGTGTTGTTCAATGTAGGAATATGTACTATACATCAGAACAACACATGTGGGGTACGCAAACAGTACTACACAGTGAGCTGGGGTATGGGCAGCCCACAGGATTCACCATTGTAGGATATGCCCTTGCAATGAATGCAGACATTGTGATGTGCCATCTGACATGTCCCAGACATGTAGTGGTCCGGCTGCAACATTGTCTCACTATCCCATAAAACATACCCCACATACCAAACATAAAACTCTTTGTCTGCATAACCCTGTGGACATTGGATTATCTGGCATCTGTGGGTGTATGTCATATGGGACAACACAGACATGTGAGATAGACGGCCATCACAAACATTTGGCCAACACATGTTCACACATGGCCATGGAAAATGGCCAGAGACATGTAGCAACACACAGTAGATGTGATGTGTATGTGTGTACACCCTGTTGCACATTGTCTACACATGGTCCAACTATAGCCTTTGTTGAATGGTTATATAGTAGATGTGGAACACTGGACATCCTAAAAGCCTGTGCACAGCTTGTGGAGGTGTCACTTAATTCGACCACGTAAGATGTGTTGAACATCATGACTGTGTCACAGCATGGCAGTAGTCACCTGTACAGCTTCCACATACATACACAGACACCACATCAGGCCACAGATACCGTACATTTCCCTTGCTGCTTTTGGACATCACTGTCAGCCATACACCTCGTGTGTGTGGTACATAAATGTCATGTGGGACATGGTGTATTGACAAGTCTGCCATGTGTGGACATGGTTGCCAGGCAGCTAAGAAATGTTAGCAGTTGTGCAGGGGTGTCATCCATATGTCTTCCGGTGACCTGCCACACATGACACAGCATGGTTTAGTGTGTATACACCTCAGCGACATGGGTCACAATCCACAGTATTTATGTATTGTGTATACACGCAGTCATGGCTATGCACTGTGTATGTATTCCACACTGTATAGCAATAGAGACGCCTCATGATTCCATGCAATGGCGCTGTGTCTATACTTCACACTGTATAGCAATATAGACGCCTCATACTACCCTTCAATGGTCATGCACATCTGCTAAAAGTGCATTCTGTCTGTAGGGCATGCAGACAACACTGCAATGTGACACCATTACACCGCTGTACA